>NC_080020.1:210672463-210986676 GCF_030020395.1 Manis pentadactyla | reverse complement strand
GAGTAACATTAATTTCATCATTCTTCTAACTGTACACATTTTGTAATTACTTCAGGAGTTCTTGACATTCAGTGTGTAAATTCACATGGGAAGATTGTTAAGAGTTGGGATTCTTAGACCATCCTCAGGGAATTCTGATGCAACGGCCCTGCTATGGAGACTAAGAATATATAGTTTTAAAAATCATCCAAGATAATTCTGATACAAGTGGCCCCTGAATCACATTTCTAAAATTTCAACTTGAAATAAAACTTTGAGTAAATGTTTGAAAAATATTCCATGCTAATAAGTGGTTTTCAACTATTTGATTACAATGTGCCTTGCTGTAGTTTAGTCACATTTATTCTTTGTTCATTTTGCTTCTTGAATCTGTGGGTTTCTAGTTTTTATGAAATTTGGGGAAATCTTGGCATTATTTCTTCAATTGCTTTTGCTGTCCCTTTCCCTGTTTTCTGGGACTCCAACTACATGTTAAGTTACTTAAAATTATTCCACAGATCACAGATGCTGTTTCCCCCCAATTCTTTTATGGATTTGTTTCATTCTGCATAGTCTTATCTTTAATTTATTGCCATATCTGATGTTAACCCCATTTGGTGTATTTTTCATTTCCAGAAATTACAATTTGGTCTTCTTTCATATCTCCACTTCACTTGCTGGGCTGCCTTCTTGTGGCTTTTTGACTACATGGAGCATTATTTATGAGCAGCTTTAATGCCTTCATCTGCTAATATTTTCACCTCAAGCATTTTTGGGTCTCCTGTTGACTGATTCATGCCACTCAAAGCTGGTTGTGCTTCATATTTTTCTGTCTCTTTGCATACTGGATTGTATTTTTGCAATATGCTAGATATTTTGAATTTTCATTGCTGAACACTGGATTTTGTCAAATCCCTTTAAATAAGGTTGGATTTTATTCTGGCAGGGTTTTTTGGGGCCAACTGGATTCTTGAGTATTGCTTTTAAGCTTTTTTAAAAAAGAATAGGGCAGACCCCTAGTCTAGAGCTAATTTAAGCCTTTCTGAGGATTCTTCCCATATACTGTAATGTCTTTCCACTCTGGATAATGGGAACAAACTACTCCTGGTCATATCAGCTTTGCAAACCATTACACCTACTCTTTCACAGTCCTTTTCGTAGCCTAAGTTCATTTCCTTATCCACAGATCACAGATGCACAGGTTGGTACTCAGTGGGACCCCACTGCAGATCTCTACAGCCTTTCTTTATAAAGCAAACTTTCTCTCTGTTACTTAGCTCAAAAAATTCAAGACATTTTGGCTTTCCCAAACTCTGCTCATCTACTGCACTACACTGAGACTTGGCACCTAACTCCAGGTAGTAATCTGGTATAGTCACATGGTTGAACTTACTTGTTTCCCTTTGCCATGGAGCCCAATCCTGCACTTTTATCCTATGTATGACTGTTGTTCTATTTTTTCTAGTTGTCTATCTGTGGGAAAACAGGGACCAGACATACTTGTAACACCTAGCTGACATGTAACTCACTTTTTCATGTATGTCACCCAGATACCACATAGGAAGAAAGAATAAAAGGGAAAATCTCTAATAAATCAACAGAGAAATTTTTTCTTGAGCTGATTGAGAACACCTGGAATTGATTATACTATTTTTTCCTGTCATAAGGTAACATCTGGAAGCCCCAGATAAAAACTGAATTATAAAAATAGTTATATTTCAAGGAACTAAGGATTCAAGATGGTGGCATGAAAGGTGAGACAGAGAACTCCTCCCAAAACCATATATATTACAAAAATATACTTAATACAACTAATCCTAAAAGAGCAATAGGAAATAAGGCTGGACCAGACTGCATACACCAGGAGAACAGAGCAGACCTCTTGAAACAGGGTAATGTAACAAAGCCTTGATCCAGCAGAACCCAAGCCCTTCCCCCACCTCAGTTCACTGGTGGGAGGAAGAGAAACAGAGTGCATAGGAGGTGGAAGCCTAGGACTCCTGAACACCTAGCCCTGGAGATCTGCTATGGGAGTGAGCACAAACCTACATTGCAAGGTGCTCTGGAGATCAGTGGGGTTGAAAAGCTAAGACAGGTGGAATACTCAGGGAGACTGAGATTCTAGCCATTTGTGGAGGACAGGAATCCACATTTGGATGCTCTGAGACAAAGGAAAGGCAGGTGGTCTGAGAGGCTTCCTAGCAGCAAGAGGGCTGCTGAAGCAGTGGAGTTTGCATGGAGCTTGCTTCACGGGAGAAGAGATAGGTGGGCAAGGTTGTCTGGGCATTCTCTGCCCAGCAGGTTGGGAGCTTTCAGGAGTTTCAGGCACTCCATCCACCTGGTTGACTACTCAGCTCCAATCCCCTAACTGTGATACGCAGGCTGCTGACCTTCCTCCTGGCCTGCCAGCACCAGCTCACAAACAGGCAGTCCTTGCCAGGGCGTCAGGCCAGCCAGAGAGAGGCCCGCCTACAGCAGCTACATACACAAAGCACAGAGGCTTACACCTGTGTGCTTGGCCCACTGGTTCTGACAGTGGAGACAGGCACTGCAGTGATGAAGCAGGAAACAGCTCTTTCCTCCCCTCAGGCACTAGTGCCGGTCCCCTGCAACCCCCGACATCATGCAAAGGGCTGAGCAGCTCCAGAGACTAGAGCTTCTGGGTACTAGAGGGCGCCACATACAAATATGAATCATTAAAGGAACCTGATTCAAACAAAAATCTCGCAAACACCAGAAAAAGTGTCAAATGAAACTGAACTCACCAGTATTCCTGAAAGAGAGTTCAAAATAAAAACAAACATGCTTATGAGGTACAGACAAATATTCAAGAACTCAGGGACGAATTTAGGATGGAGAAACAATCATTAAGAAATTCCGTATCTCAAATGAAACATACAATGTTAGAAATTAGAGAAGAGGAATACAAAGAAGTTGAGGCACAGAGAGAAAAAATGATCTCTAAGAATGAAAGAATATTGAGAGAGCTGTGCGACCAATTTCAAACAGAAAAATATTCGCATTACAGGGGTACCAGAAGAAGAAGAGAGAGAGGAAGGGATAGAAAGTGTCTTTGAAGAAATAATTGCTGAAAACTTCCCCAAACTGGGGGAGAAAATAACTTCTCAGACCACGGAAGCACACAGAACTCCCAACACAAGGGACCCAAAGAGGACAACACCAAGACACATAGTAATTAAAATGGCAAAGATCAAAGACCAGGACAGAGTATTAAACGCAGCCAGAGAGAGAAAAAAGATCACCTACAAAGGAAAACCCATCAGGTTATCATCAGACTTCTCAACAGAAACCTTACAGAACAGAAGGGAGTGGCATGATATATTTAATGCAATGAAACAGAAGGGCCTTGAAACAAGAATACTCTACCCAGCAAGATTATCATTTAAATTTAAAGGAGGCATTAAACAATTTTGAGATAAGCAAAAGCTGAGAGAATTTACCTCCCACAAACCACCTCTATCGTGCTATAGTGCTACCACCTCTAGAGGGACTGCTATATATGGAAGTATTCCTAAGGCTAAGTAACTGTCACCAGGGGAAATAAAACCACAGCAAAGTAAAACAATTAATTACTAAGCAGATGCAAAATCAAATCAACTACCCCAAAGTTAATCAAGGGATGGACAAAGAGTGCAGAATATGATACTAATATATAAAAAATGGAGGAGGAAGAAAAACAAGAACCTTTAGGTTGTGTTTGTAACAGCACATTAAGTGAGTTAAATTAGACTGTTAGATAGTAAGGGCCTTGAACCTGTGGTAACTACAAATCCAAAGCCTGCAATAGCAATAAGTGTATACCTATCCATAATCATCATAAATGTAAATGGCAAGAATGCACGAATCAAAAGACATACAGTAACTGAATGGATAAAAAAACAAGATCTGTCCATATGCTGACTACAAGAGACTGACTTCAAACCCAAAGACACTCACAGACTGAAAGTAAAGGGATGGAAAAAGATACTTCATGCAACTAATAGGGAGAAAAAAGCAGGAGTTGCAGTACTTGTATCAGACAAAATAGACTTCAAAACAAAGAAAGTAACAAGAGAGAAAGAAAAGGTGTCAGTTCAACATGAAGATATACCTATTATAAATATCTATGTACCCAACATAGGATCACCTCCATATGTGAAATAGAATGCAATGCATTCATTTAGGAGACTTAAAACACACCACTCACTCCAAAAGACAGATCAACCAGACAGAAATTAAGCAAGGATACAGAGGCACTGAACAATGTATTAGAACAGATGGACTTAACAGATATCTACAGAACACTTCACCCAAAAGCAACAGGATACACATTCTTCTCAAGTGCACATGGAACATTTTCAAGAATAGATCATATACTAGGCCACAAAAAGAGCTTCAGTAAATTCAAAAAGATTGAAATTGTACCAACCAGCTTCACAGATCACAAAGGTATGAAACTAGAAATGAATTACACAAAGAAAACAAAAAAGCCCACAAACACATGGAAGCATAATAACATGCTCCTAAATAATCAATGGATCAATGACCAAATAAAAACAGAGATCAAGTAATATGTGGAGACAAATGACAACAATAATTCAACACCACAAAATGTGTAGGATGCAGCAAAGGCCATGCTAAGAGGGAAGTATATTGCAATACAGGCCTACCTCAGGAAAGAAAAACAATCCCAAATGACTAAACTCACAATTAACAAAACTAGAAAAAGAAAAACAAATGAGGCCCAAATTCAGTAGATGGAGTGACATGATAAACACTAAAGCAGAAATAAATAAAATCAAGAAGAATAAAACAATAGAAAGAATCAATGAAAGCAGGAGCTGGTTCTTTGAGAAAATAAACAAAATAGATAAACCTCTAGTCAAATTTATCAAGAAAAAAAGAGAGTCTACACACATACACAGAATCAGAAAAGAGAAAGGAAAAATCAATAGAGACACTAAAGAAATACAAAGGATTATTAGAGTATACAATGAAAAATTATAAGCTAACAAACTGGATAACCTAGAAGAAATGGAAAATACAACTTTCTAGAAAAATACAACCTTCCAAGGATGACCCAGGAAGAAACAGAAAATCTGAATAGACCAATTACCAGAAACAAAATTGAATTGATAATCAAATAACTACCTAAGAACAAAACTCCTGAACCAGCTGGTTTCACTGCTGAATTATATCGAACATTTACTGAAGACCTAATACCCATCCTCCTTAAAGTTTTCCAAAAGTTACGAGAGGAGGTAATACTCCCAAACTCATTCTACAATGCCAGCATCACTGTAATAACAAAACCAGGTAAAGACACCACAAAAAAGAAAATTACAGACCAATATCGCTGATGAACATAGAGGCAAAAATACTCAACAAAATATTAGCAAACCGAATTCAAAAATACATCAAAAAGATCATCCAGCATGATCAAGTAGGATTTATTCCAGAGATGCAAAGATGGTACAACATTCGAAAATCCATCAACATCATCCACCACATCAGCAAAGGACAAAAATGACATGATCATCTCCATAGATACCGAAAAAGCATTTGACAAAATTCAACATCCATTCATGATAAAAACTCTCAGCAAAATGGTTACAGAGGGCAAGTACTTCAACATACTAAAGGACATATATGACAAACCCACAGCCAACATCACACTTAACAGTGAGAAGCTGAAAGCTTTTCTTTTAAGATCAAGAACAAGACAAGGATGCCCACTCTCATCACTTTTATTCAACATAGTTCTGCAGGTTCTAGCCACGGCGATCAGACAACACAAAGAAATAAAAGGCATCCAGATTGGTAAGGAAGTAGATAAAGTGTCACTGTTTGCAGATGACATGATATTGTACATAAAAAACCTAAAGAATCCACCCTACAAGTACTAGAACTAATATCTGAATTCAGCAAAGTTGCAGGATACAAAATTAATACACAGAAATCTGTTGCATTCCCACACACTAATGATGAACTGGGAGAAAGAAACATCAGAAAAACAATTCCATTCACAATTGCATCAGAAAAAATAAAATACCTAGGAATAAACCTAACCAACGAAGTGAAAGACCTATACCCTGAAAACTACAAGACACCCTTGAGAGAAATTAAAGAAGACACTAATAAATGGAAATCCATCCCATGCTCTTGGGTAGGAAGAATTAATATTGTCAAAATGGCCATCCTGCCTAATGCAATCTATAGATTCAATGCAATTCCTATCAAAATACCAGCAGCATTCTTCAACAAACTAGAGCAAATAGTTCTAAAATTCATATGGAACCACAAAAGACCCCGAATAACCAAAGCAATCCTGAGAAGGAAGAATAAAGCAGGGGGGATCTCGCTTCCCAACTTCAAGCTCTACTACAAAGCCATAGTAATCAAGACAATTTGGTACTGGCAGAACAACAGACCCATAGACCAACGGAACAGACTAGATAGCCCAGATATTAACCCAAGCATATATGGTCAATTAATATACAATAAAAAAGCCATGGATATACAATGGGGAAATGACAGCCTCTTCAACAACTGGTGTTGGCAAAACTGGACAGCTACATGCAAGAGAATTAAACTGGATTATTCTCTAACCCCATACACAAAGGTAAACTCAAAATGGATCTAAGACCTGAATGTAAGTCATGAAACCATAAAACTCTTAGAAGAAAACACAGGCAAAAAGCTCTTAAATATAAACATGAGCAACTTTTTCCTGAACCCATCTCCCTGGGCAAGGGAAACAAAAGCAAAAATGAACAAATGGGACTACCTCATGCCAAAAAGCTTCTGTACAGCAAAAGACACCATCAGCAAAACAAAAAGGCATCCTACAGTATGAGAGAATATATTTGTAAACATACCTGATAAGGGGTTGACATCCAAAATATATAAAGAGCTCATACACCTCAACAAACAAAAAGCAAATAATCCAATAAAAAAATGGGCAGAGAATCTGAAGAGACACGTCTCCAAAGAAATTCAGATGGCCAACAGGCACATGAAGGATGCTCCACATCACTAATCATTAGAGAAATGCAAATTAAAACCACATTGAGATATCACCTCACACCATTTAGGATGGCCAACATCCAAAAGACAAACAACAAATGTTGGCGAGGATTTGGAGAAAGGGAAACCCTCCTACGCTGCTGGTGGGAATGTAAGCTAGTTCAACCATTCTGGAAAGCAGTACAAAGGTTCCTCAAAAAACTAAAAATAGAAATACCATTTGACCCAGGAATCCCACTCCTAGGAATTCACCCTAAGAATGCAGTTTTCCAGTTTCAAAAAGACATATGCACCCCTAAGTTTATTGCAGCACTATTTACAATAGCCAAGAAATGGAAGCAACCTAAGTGTACATCAGTAGATGAATGGATAAAGAAGATGTGGTACCTATACACAATGGAATATTATTCAGCCATAAGAAGAAAATGAATCCTACCATTTGCAACAATATAGATGGAGCTAGAGGGTATTATGCTCAGTGATATAAGCCAGGCAGTGAAAGACAAGTATCAAACGATTTCAGTTATCTGTGGAGCATAAGACCAAAGCAACAACTGAAGGAACAAAACAGCAGCAGATTCACAGAACCCAAGAATGTACCAACAGTTACCAAAGGGAAAGGGACTGGGGAGGATGGGTGGGAATGGAGGGATAAGGGCAAAAGAAGCATTACGATTAGCACACATATTGTAGGGGGTGTGCCCAGGGAAGGCAGTATAGCACAGAGAAGACAAGTAGTGATTCTATAGCATCTTACTAGGCTGATGGACAGTGACTGTAATGGGGTATGTAGTGGGTACTTGATAATGGGGGGAATCTAGTACCCACAATGTTGCTCATGTGATTGTATATTCATGATACCAAATTTTTTTTAAATGGTTATATTTGTGTGACTTAAGACATGGCATCCAAATCCTCATATATCCACTGGAATATTATGAGGCCGTAAACACATTTTGGAAGAACTGTAATAAATGGAAATTTTTCATGTTAAATGAAAAAGAGCAGAATACCAAACTGTATATATGGTGTGATTCTACTTTAAAAATATATATAGTACACAGAAATAGACACTCTAACATGTATGCTCAAAAATATTAACAGTGATAATCTCTGGAGCATGACACTATAGGGGACTTGTGTCTATCCTTTCATTTACATGTTTACTTTTTAAAATAAATATGTACTACTCGATTTCTCCCTGCCAAGTTTTTTTTCTTTTTCTTTTTTTTTAATATATGGGTTAGGATGTGTCCCAGGACAGGACAAGGGGAACTTATAGGCTTGCAGTACCAGGTAACATTTGCCTGGTTGGTGGAGAAGGACGCAGTTTCTTGCTGTCTTAGAACTCTTGCTGAAGTTAGTGTACAGAACTAAATGGCCAGATCTTTACATTCTCAGGGAAGAATGGAGTTTGGGGAGTTTTGTATGGGTTAGCATTTCAAAATATTCAGTACCAGATCACACTAACCCTGGTAAAACCTTCCAGAGTAGGTCCTGTGTGATCATGTTTATGTTCAGCCCTTGTCCTGGGAAAAAAAAAAATTACTGATTTTACTGTGTTGAACATAAGGCAAGGAACTGTGAGTATAAAAGCATTAAACATGCTGTGTTCAGAGAGTTTATCATCCAGCTGAGACTGATACACAACAAGAAAGTAATCAAGTGCTAAAATTGCATGGGAAACAGGCTATAGAAATTCACAGTATGTAGGCATGCCTATCCAAAGGAGTGATAATTATTACTACTGTTGCTATAATCTTTGGTTGTCTAGAGAGCTGTATCTTAGAAAAGTCCGTGTATACTGTATATAGGTTGAACATGAATTTAAATATCAAAATAAAATCTTCCTTTTTACCCTCAATTTAAACTCTGTCAGAAAGGTTCTAAGGGAAGCTTGTAAATAAATGGTCACCATTCAACTCCTTAATTTTTTACTTCAAAGTAGCACAAAATGACCACAAAACTGCACTAAATCATCTCCCATGTTGATTTAAAAGACTGACCATTTCCCAAATCAAATCAGTGCAACCAGAGTTTGCAGAAAGAGAATTTGTCTCACTTTTTGAGTGGAAACAGAAAAAGGGGACATAGAAACAAATAGTGAAGTTGGGTTCTTGAAATACTTTTACACAGTTTTATTGCAGATAACATAGTTTCATTCTAGATAGGTCTCATACAAAGGATGTGAACTCTTCTGAGTTCTGAGTAAATAAAGAAAATAACTTTACGAGATTAAAAAAAAATTTTTTTTTCTGGCCAATTATTCCTTTGGTTGAGGTCACAACATAAAAGTGCCCTGTAGGATGTCACCATCAGTAAGATGACAGCCTAGGAAGCCTTGGACCCTCCTCCCAATGACCACACCAATTCAGCAATTCATGGGTAAATTCCCTTTATAAAAATCTTCAAACTACTTCAGAGGCTAAAATTCAAAACACTGACACCACCAAATACTGGGGGAGGATACAGAGCAACAGGAACTTTCATTCAAGGCTGCAGGAAACACAAAATATTACAGCCACTTTGGAAGATAGTTGGCAACTTCTCACAAGACCACTTACCGTATGATCCAAGAATCAAACCACTTGGTATTTACCCAAATAAACTTTAAACTATATCTACTCAAAAACCTCCACAAAGATGTTTATAGCATCTTTACTCACAACTGCCAACATTTGGAAACAACGATGTCTTTAGTAAGTAAATGGATGAATGAACTATAGTCCATCTAGACAAGAATGTATTATTCAGTACTAAAAAGAAATGAGGTATCAAGCCATAAAACCCCATGGAGGAAACTTAAATGTATATCAGTAAGTGAAAGAAGCCTATCTAAAAAGACTGCATACTATCTTACTACACTGATGGACAGTGACTGCAATGGGGTATGGGGGGGACTCGATAATATGGGTGAATGTAGTAACCACATTGTTTTTTCATGTGAAACCTTCATAAGAGTGTATACCAATAATACCTTAATAAAAAATTGTTTTTAATAAATAAATAAATAAATAGACTGCATACTATATAATTCCAAGCATATGACATCCTGGAAAAGGTAAAACTTTGGAGAAAGTAAAAAGATCAGTGGTTGTCAGGGATTCACTGGGAGTGTGGGATGGATGAATAGAGCAGTGAAACTATTTTGTATGATACCATAATGGTGGATAGATGTCATTACATGTTTTTCAAAACCCACAGAATGTCAAAACCATGAATGAACCCTAACATTAACTGTGGACTTTGGGTGATAATAATGTGTCAATGTAAGTTAATGAATTTGAACAAATATGCCACTCTAGTTTGGTTATTAGGAAAGGTTGTGCATGTGTTGGGGGAGGGGATATATGGGAACTTTGTACTTTCTGCTCAGTTTTTCTGCAAACTTAAAATTGTTCTAAAAAAGTCTTACTTTAAAAATATTAAATTAGAAACTTGGTTTCATAGATATAGGTGATCTGATAAGAACCCAAACTAATTTAAATACCCTAATATGTTCCCTGTCCTTTTTAAGATTTTTGACCATTAAGAATATTGAAAAGAACATGCTTCAAGCTGTGAAGGCAATTACAGAAGGTGCCAAAGTGCTGAATAGGTGATCAGCCACCCAAAGGTATTGCCACAGGACAGAAGCTACCTGAGTACATGAATCCTAGTAAGCTGGTAGAAAACAAAGGTCTCTTTGCTTGATAAGCATACTTTACTCAAGGGGATCATCCCAGAGTATCCAAATTTTCTTACTGCAGGTTTACTGTTTGTGTATTATTTGAATTGTATTGCTATGCAGTATTTATTTTAAACAGTACTTTCTGTGATGAGACTTGACCTGTATTAATGAGATTAGACCTACAAATTGACTGAATAGTACAATGTTATGTATCATTATCAATTACTAGGTTATCATACACTCAAAATGCTCATGATATGCTTTTACAAAAAAAAACTTTTAAATGTTATGTGACATTTTAAAAGAGATTGTTAAGAGCATTGCCAAAAAAGTGAGACTGTTTTAAGTATGCTGCTATTTAAAAAGCACTGCTAACAGTTTTTAAATGACATTACTTTTCCTAAGAATCAAGGCTACAGATGCCTTGATTTCTGTGCCAGATTAAAGAACACTGAGTCATTACCAAAAATGTAAAACTGAAAGATTTCAATTCAAACATCTCTTCTAAATTTTAATGAATTAGAAGATTTTTCTATGTCAAAATCACTAATTCAGATTTCCCCAAATTTCACAGTGGTTCTAAGGGACTGTAATTATTAAAAACATACACACATGCACACAAACTCTTTAAACTTTGGCATTCTCAAGAGCTATACTTTTATATCATTTATCAGTTTTCACTGGAATGCCTAGGAGTTTCACATACATAATCTCTAAATATTAGAATAATTTGTATTGTTACATGGCCTAAAGTCCATTAGTCAAGTTAAAATCTTGACCATCCTGCCTATCAATTTGGATTTAAGATAAAGAATGACTCTAAAACTTTTGAGGTGTATTCTTTCTTGCTTCCATTCCCATCCCATACCCACAACATACAAAACACAAAGGGCCTCTGCCATCACCCTTAATAATGAATTCTACAATCTCACCTTAAATCAGAAGAAATTTCTGAAGGTCACTTAATCTTTGAAACTTGTCCTGGACAGAACCTTACCTAAACCATTCTTGATGAAGTTATCTCTCTTTTCTTCACCAGATCTTTCCATGACTGTGTACTGTTTGCTCCTGAAGATGCACAAGCTAATTTTTTTCCCCCGAGTCCAGTCACACTTATTTATGACTGTTTAAAACTATTGACTAAAACCAAAGGCTTATCATCACCCAGAGCATGTTCCTTCTCATACCTAAAGATACAGTCAATCTTGGTTTTACTAATCAAACATGTTTTCTTAATTATTTTTCCAAACCCTATTTCTTCAAATCGTTCATGTGTACCACTTACCTCTGAATTTTTTTTCTTCTCTTTCCATGTGTGGAGTCCAAAATCAAGCACAAAACTCTTACAGATGGCCATTTCCCCACAATGTACATAAAATGCCATTTTAAAAATTGATGGCAATACACAAATTTCTTATTTCCAAGAGTTTTCATTTCTCTGAAAACTCATTGGTTTTCATCAATGACAGTATATCAGAGACAGATGACCAACTGATCATCAGTTTTTCAATGGTTTTGTAAATGCTGTTGATCACACAATCTAGAAACTAACCAATCTAATTCATCCAAAAAATATTTAAAAATAAAAGAGGTGATTCAAGATTATGAACATAGGAATATCCTGAACTCACCTCCCACAGCCACCCTGAGTCCATAGCTATATATGGAACAATTTCTTCTAAAACAGACTTGAAAACTAGCTAAGCAATTCCTTCCATCAGGTAAATGAGAAAAAGGACACATTGAAGCAGATAGAAGCTGGGACCCAGTCTCTCCATAAAACCCGCCCTCAGCACAGCGACGCACAATCGAGAGGTAACCGAAAAACCCAGAGCTTCTTCCTGAGAAGTGAATATTCATACGCCACACTGAGCGCCCCAACCTTTAAGACCGGCACCTGAGAGACAATACCCCAAAATATCTGGCTTTGAGAGCCAATGAGGCGCCTGTCCAGGAGACCTGAGGGGCGCAACAACCTGACAACAGCTCTTAATGGGCCTCCGCGCAGGTTCACTCACTCCAGAGCTGAAAGCTGAAACATGCATTTGAAAAGCGTCCAGGATTTATGTGTAAGAGGTTCTTTGGCTAATGGTAGAGCGCGGTGGACCGGGAAGGGCCTGCTGGGATACCCCCAGGGCAGAGGAGGCCGTGGCCGCCATCTTGGCTCCTGCGCCCTCCCTCCTCCAAGCTCAGGAGCATCGGCATGTCCCAGAGGGAAGTCTTATAGCATCGCATCAGCTGCCCCGGTTTTTGCATCTGGCTGCTCAGGGAATGCCCCTTGATCACCTGGCCCTGGTGGCCATGGAGCTGGCTTTCCTGGATCCCACGGAACTGTAACAATCGGAGACACAGTTCTTGGAAGACTTCCACCCGCTGGGCGCACTGCAAGAATGGCAGAAAACACCCGTCTAGTCTTCCTGAGAAAGAGGCCTATTTGTCCTGGATTCGGCCTGAGAAGCAGGCCTCAGGTTTAGCCCACAGCGGGAGGGAAATAGAACTGCTCTCAAGGACACCATCCTTGCACTCTCCCCCTGCCTCACTAGCGCTCACCAGAATATTCCCGAAAGGGGCTTATTTACTCATCTGAGGCCCCAGTTTCTGCCACTGTCGTCTGGGGACACCGCCAGATCACCTGGCTCTGGTGGCCAGCAGGGCTTGCGCTTGCAGTCCCACAGGACTGGATATATTTGCACAGTTTAAAAACTGCTGCCTCGGGATCTGGCTTCCAGTCAGCCTGAATGTAGGTACTGAGATCCCCTTTTGGGACACTGACAAGTCTTGACACACCCTCCATTACAGGAAGCCACTATGAATAAAATAGGCTGCTTGGACAATCACCAAGGTTTGAGAGACAACCAAGAGCTAGAGAAGGGTTGAATGATTAAGGTTCATCTCCCTAAGGCCACTTACTTCCTCAAGACTGAGACAGGTGGCTGTTTTCATCTAATGCACAGAAACCAACACAGAAATGAAACTGGACCACTAACTTATACCAGATATAAAAAGGTAACTCAAAATGGATTAAAGATTTGAATGTAAAACCCAAAACTATACAACTCCGGGAAGAAATCAGGTGGTAAGGAAATCAAGACTGACCACAATGTCAGTCTTGGCAGTGATTTTTTTGGATCTGTCTCCAAAAGCAAAGGCAACAAAAGCAAAAAGAAACAAGTGGGGCTACATGAAACCAAAAAGCTTCTGCACAATAATGGAAATCAACAACAAAATGAAAAAGCAACCTACTAAGTGGAAGAAAGTATTTGGAAATCATATATGTGATAGTGGATCAATATCCAAAATATATAAAGAACTCATAACTTAAAAGCAAAATTTTATAACTGACCAAA
Source organism: Manis pentadactyla (assembly GCF_030020395.1). NCBI lineage: Eukaryota > Metazoa > Chordata > Mammalia > Pholidota > Manidae > Manis > Manis pentadactyla. Next base: position 210,972,654 of record NC_080020.1, on the reverse strand, counting down.
AATGGACAGATCTAAATAAACATTTTCCCAAAGATCAGACAGATGGCCAACAAATACATGAAAAGATGCTCAATATTACTAGTCATAGGGAAATTAAAACCTCAATGAGGTTATCACCTCACACCTCTCAGAATAGCTAATATCAAAAAGACAAGAAATAACAAGTGCTGGTGAGGATATACAGAAAAGGGAACCCATGTACACTGTTGTTGGTAAATTTGATGCAGCCACTGTGGAAAACAGCATGCCTCCAGAAATTTAAAATAGCACCACCATATGATCCTGTGACAGTTGCATTTCTGAGTATTTACCCAAAGAGGGCAAAACACATACTTGAAAAAAATATATGCACCCATGCTCATTGTAGCACTATGAAAACCTGTATTCATCAATGGATGAATGGATAAATTATGTAAATATGTGTGTGACACACACACAATGGAAGTTTACATATTGTCATAAATAAAATCTTGCTATTTGTGTCGACACAGATGGAACTTGAGGGCTTTGTATTAAGTGAAATAAGGCAGAGAAAGACAAATACGCAATTTCAGTTATATGTGGAATCTCAAAACAAAAACATACAAAAACTCATAGACCCAGAGAAGAGACTGGTGGTCGCCAGGGATGGCAGGTGGGCAAAATTTGTGAAGGTGGCCAGAAGGTTCAAACTTCCAGTTATAAATAAGTCACATGGATATAATGTACAGCAGTGACTATAATTAATATTGTACTGCATGCTTCAAAGTTGCTATGTAAATTAAAAAATTCCTCATCGCTGGAATATTACTCAGCCATAAAAAAGAAAGAAATCCTGCTATTTGTAACAACATGGATGGAGCTAGAGGGTATTATGCTCAGCAAAATGAGCCAGTTGGAGAAATACCATATAATTTCACTTATTTGTGGAATATAAAAACAAAGCAAAAGAGAAGTAGACTCATAGACACTCAGAAGTGACTGGTGGTTACCATGGGGGAGGAGTTGGGTGAGTGGGTAAGGGGGATAAAAGGACACAAAAATTCTCAATCATAATGTAAGTTGGTCACAGGGATGGTAGTACAGCATGCAGAATATAGCGAGTGATTCTGTAACATGTATGTTGTCAGATGGCAACCGCCCTAGTGGGGGTGAGGATTTAATAATATGGGAAACTGTTGAACCACTGTGTTATATATCTGAAACCAATATGATTGTGTATCAATACTCCAATTAAAAAAACCCTCATCACAAGAAAAAAAACATACATGTGACTTTATGGTAACAGATGTTAACTAGGCTTACTGTGGTGATCTTTTCACAATATGTGTAAGTAACAAATCACTGTTGTATATCTTAAACTAATACAATGTTATATGTCAAATACATCTCAATTAAAAAAAGATGACATGAATGATATTCTTTCTCACATAAACGGAAAAAGACATTGATTTTAAAATACCAATAAAATAAAAAAAGCTGTATCTCTTCTCATATCATGTGATAAAAGAAACTCAGATTTAAGTGTTGTTTCAGATTTGCAGGATTGGCCCTACTGTGTACACAAAGGAACCCCATTCAAGAAGAAACTACAATCCATTTTTATTAATGAATTTTTTGGAGGTAAAGAAAACAACATATTTACATACATGCTTACAAACATTTGCATAAAAAAGTTTTTTTCATTTGGCACAAGAGAAAAATATTATTTACCATAAGAATGAAACCCAGTACCTTTATAAATGGTCATTTCCTCCCTTCACCCTTTTCCTTAAATTCAATACACTTCAAAGCCTACTTACACTGACAGAGGATGAAGAACTAAAGTAGTATAACTAATGTTAGGACGACTCTGTTAGGAGATAATGCTAAAGTTCTGAGATCTAATAAAGATTATAAAATACAGACATTGCGTATGTGCAGGGTCCTATTCTCCCTGATGTGTTTCAATGAAGGAGGAAAGTGAAACAGAAAAGGAAAACGTGAGAGGGAGGAAGGCTAAGGAGGTTGGTTTGGGCACAAGGAGTGTGGAAAGGTTGTTTTGGGAGGGGGAAGAGGGTGAGCATAAAGATCATAGAAAACCACTACAGGGGCAGAATGTGCGCAACACCATATTGCTCACAAACATGGGGCTGCTGTTGCATAAATCTCCTGTGCTCATCTCCACTAAAAAAAACCATGAGTAAGAAAACCAGAGAATGAATAGATTACCTACTACCAGAACATTCAGGGCTACTTTAAAGAAGTTTCTCCCAGGTTAAAAGCATTCTCTTCAGGACCATAAACGCAGGAGGATGGACACAAATCAGTGTGTTTTCTCTTCGTATCAGTCTTTTATCTTAGAGGAAATGTCTTTTTAAATGTTAAGAGATAATAAGCATTACAGAATTAAACTAGCAATACTAGTATGAATTACCAGTGTCAATTAACTAAAGGGGAAGAGAAAAATAAATCTTAGGCATTGACTGCTTTAGTTCCCAAATACAGACAAGATAATTAAAACATACAGTATCCTTTTCTTGGGAATAGACAATTTGTCTTCAATAGGGTTTACAGCTTTGAAAAGAATTTTGACTATTCACATTAATTTGCCTTATATTTTCTACTTATAAACCTCATTCTCATTTGAAAGAACATTATTCTTCATTTAACATGACAAAATCCCCATACTCACAAATCTCAGTATCTCTGTTTTGCTACAAAATCCATCTGTTACTTTCCTAAGCTGATCTGAAAATGAGTACAAAATTTGATAAAGGTTTATTCTTTAAGAATATTAAGTGCTGTAAGCTCTGTTTTAAGAGCGGGAAGTAAAATATATCTCCTTATCACAGTATTGCTTATCTGGGGCAGAACAATTAAATTTCAGTGAAAGTAACTCCTTTCAATTGTCCAGTTTTTCTAAAATTGTAGAGAAGATGCCAGCAATGTAGATTTTTTTAAAAGAGTTGGGAAAAATAATAGGGAAGAAAAGCTAAAGATCTAACCAGAAAGCTTTTGTTACCATAGAGTATTGAAATTACTATAAAATTTCTGCTAAAGAATATTTTTCTAATATTCTAATATTTTTCTAATATTTCATTTTATAGAAGTAACTTCAGTCATGAGTTGGTCACAGAAAACTGAGGCTATTATGGACAGCCATCTCTTCAGTTAAAGAGGTAAAATTTAAAGGAAAAACAAAGGAACATGTAAGTGGTTATCACACACTGAGCCAAAGTTCCTTTCAAGTAGTTAAATAGTAATGATTTAAATACTGTATATTTACATATATTTATATTACCTAAAAATTTATTTAAATCACCATTTTAAAAGCAAGCTTAAATGAATGTGGAAATATAAAAGAAACCTTAATGTAAAACCTCTACCATTACTCTTAAAATGTAAATTAGTCAAGCAACTTTGAATCTAGTATTAACTCTACCATAAATATCTGAAACTGATATCCTCTAGATATTTGACCATGAACTCCATGCACACAGCAGACCTAAATTTTAACCTGTTTTAGCACTTTCAACTGGTTTAACTTTCCCCATTCAATAATATAAACATTTAGTTAAAATAACTTGAGATACTAAACGTGAAAACTTGAACAGCAAAAAATGCAAAAAATTATGTGTGGCAATTATGGAGATCTGCTTCTTAAATAGAAAAATTTTAAATATTCGTTAAAACATGCATCATTGTTTTTCTCTGACAACTATACCAAGTAGAATTTTCAAGAGTACACTAACTCTGCAAGATTCATCAGATTAACAAACATCTAAAATCAGCATTGTCAAATACAAGCATTTAACATAAATAGGAGGAAGCACTTTTAAATGATAAAAAGAACAGGCTGTGCTTCAATATTTAATACAGAGTTAAAAGTGGCAATATTGGAAAATATGTAAACTTTTGAAGAGAGAATTTTTCAAGCTTTTTTAAATCAAGTTATCATAAGATTGCTCACATTCAACACAAAAAGTCATCTTCCAGTGAAGATATTCCCCATAATCATTTTATCTAACATTCTTTATAGAAAGCATTTAGTGTTTAGCAAATATAGCCAGCTTTCTTGATATACTTTAAAAATTCTCTGGTTCTTCACCAGATTTTTCAATCTATCATATTGAGATATTTGAAATGCCAAAGACCCTGATTTAATTTAGTAAGTTAGGAAGATGTTTAAATATAACATTGTCTAAAAAGTAACAAGATTTATTTTTTGAAGTAAAAGAACTTATTTACGAACAAATATTTAACTTTAACAAACTATAAGTTTATTCTAATATGTCACTGTGGAGATTCTGGGGAGAGTTTCCCCTGTAGAGCAATTTGATGTGTCCCTGGAAAGAGGCATACTTACTCCTTTATAACTACTATATTTTTCGCCTAAACCATATTATCCAATCTAATAACCCAGCTGACCTTTCACAATTTCTAACAGACAAATACAACCCCAAAAGTCATGAAATGTCCTGACATATATTCAAAAGAACTTGGCAAAAACTGAAGATACCCTAAGGTAACTACACTAAGGAAAAATACTTTGTATATACTCTCGCATTTTTGCTTTAAAAAATGCAGAGATGTTTAAAGATGTTACTTTAAAATCAGGATAATTAATTAAAATATATTCTTTAAATGTTTTGTTTTTCCTGTGTGAAAATATTTGTGCATGCTAATCTTAGGATGGCCCTATTAATGGAACTATAAACTTGCTTAAATTCATCTAGGTTCCATCTCATAAACCAAATCAACAGAGCATACTTTTCAGACATATAAATCACAATTTTACATGGGAAAAGAAAGAAGATCAGTAACTAACATATACTTAAAATGAATACAAATTTCCATCATTTTTTGAAAACATATAAAACTCAGTATTTCTAATTTTAAAAAAATTATATAAAAGAACTATAAAAGATACATTTACAATATACTAAGTTTAGCACAGAGCTTTTTCCATTTATAAACTCCATATTCATTAATCCTTAAGAAGCTCACAAAAAGTTTTGATTTAACAAGGATCACAGAACAATCTTTGGGGAAATTTTCCAGGAATTATTTTTATCCTTACAATAAATGTTAAGCAAGACTAATCCTGGTCCCTGATTGTGAGTAAGATGATCCTGGTAAGAAATCAAAAAGTTGGGTCCAAGTAAAAAATAATCTATAACTTTGGTTGAACCAAATTCTAATTCAGTTTCTACCAAAATAGATAACCCACTGTGTTCTTCTTAAGTCATTTGGATAATCAGCCTTTTTTTTTTTTAAGAAAAGAATAAACAGATCTGGTACAAAGATTTCCACACAAGATAATTACCTTGAATTTCTACCTAACATTTTTACCTTGAATCTTTCCTATATCATAAAATGAAATAAAGGAAGTTAAAACTGAACATGGATGTGAAAATGGAATATTAAAATAATTGTTTTAGATGTTGTTAAAGATAATTACTTTAGAAAAATCTTCCTAACATATATCTAACAAGAACACTAATAGTGTTATTTCCCAAATCAAATGTGTTTTAGAAACAGACTCTGAGACAAGGATTCAAAGACAAGTTGCTCATTTTGGAGGGAATCCCAGGAAACATTGGTAAATGAATGGTGAGACAGAAAAGAGGAAGAAAATAAAAAATACATATTTAACAGTTTCCTGCTGTGGGCAGTGAAGTCCAGTCCCATTTAAACTCTAGCAGACAATGAGAAATATGCCTGCACATAACCAGAAGGGCAAGGAGGCTAGAATAATTATCTAGCTCCCATCCATCACTGGCTGAGGGCTGCTCCTGGGCCATTATCCTCCCAGCCCTTCCAATCTGCCCTGTGTGCAGGCGAGAAAATCCAAAGCAGAGTTGCAGGAGCTTGCATGACACTTTATGACTGGCCTGGAATGGTGAGAATCAAGTGTCGCTGCAAAGCCTCACCATCAGAAAGACTCACGTAACAAGTATCTTAAATTTCACTTTTGTCACTGTCGCATTACAAAGGAGAATGCATTTTACTGATGCAAGCAGTAGAGTAGAAGTTTTGAAGTCTTAAACTTTCCAGCAAACAAATCTACAGAATTATTAGGAGTATTTTAATCCACCAAAAGAATTGTCTTAAAATAATATTATCAACTATACTTCAATAAAAAAAATGTTGCCTGCATTAACCAAAATAGTTGTTTACATGAATGATTCCCATTTTTATTGAAGTTGCAAACCCCATTACTATGTGAATTCAGTATGCTGTCAAACAAACAGCACCAAAAACAAAACACAGAATAATGATATAGTGTTTGTAACCCACAGGACTAAAAATTAGAAGAGCTGAATTTGTGTCATAGCTCTGACACTATTAGCCATGCAAACTAATATGTCATATTATTTGTATGGGCATCAGGTTCTCTAACAGTTAACAATAAGGTAATAATGGGTCGCCAGTTTATTACTGAGGAAAGAAACAGTTGTGAAACATTCTACAAATTGAAAGTACAGTATATTTAATATTTTTATTGCCATAAAAAGTCAAAGGTAGAAAGGCCCTTATGAGTCATATTATTCAATTATAGCTCATTATTAATAACGAAATAAACTCTGCTCTAGAAAATAGCAGTGATTTATTTCGGCAAGTTAGTAGCAACTCACTGGCAAAGATGAAAATGGATTCCAATGCACAGCTTCTAGCACTTCTCAGTATCTTTCTACTTGAGAGTTGGCTGGATGCCATTGGGAAGCAGCTAAAGCCCATTTTAGTTGTTTTAAAAACTCTGCAACACTTTTCAATAGCAGTAAACACCACAGGATATTTCAAAATCTGAGCTACAATCATGTGGCAGTGGTTTCACACTTACCAGATCATTTACATTACCATTCATTTCACTTGGTATTACAAAGAGCCTAGGAATAGTAAACTCTACCATCTTTTAAAAATTAGCAAGGAGGCTGGTTTCCACAATTAAAAACTGAAAATGAAACAACCCAATTAAACAAGTGCTTCCAGTGAAACGGTTTACACTTTCCTGTCCTTTAGAAAACACTTCACATGAAGAATGCCTTTGTTCTCGCTTTAAAATTCAGTTTATCAAATTGAACAAACACACCAACTGAACATCTACTATGTGCTAGAATCAAATGGATAAATTTTAAATGGAAAGAAAACTTCTTAGAAAAATATTTTCATTTATAAAACTGTTAAGGTAAAAACACTTTTATTAAATCTAGTACAATGGTCCAAGTATTTAATTTTAAAAACTCACAAAATTGTCTGTCATTCAAATGTCAATCATGTATCATTCTAGTTTTTTTAAATTTTCATCTTGTTTTAATACTTTCACTTAAATGTATATAACATCACATTCAGTAATTCAGAGAATATGTGGCCAGAAAAACTAAAATATTTTAGAAAGTTTACATTTAAAGATCAAAACTCAGGTTTTGCTCAATAGCCAAATACACTTGGTCTTCAGTAGTTTCTTACTAATGGTATTTATATTCTCTTTGGTTATGTAGGATGACAGGAAAAGAATGACATCTAGTAAAGTTACAACACTACTTTACAGTATGAAATATGCATTCGAACATAATTCATAATTTATAATGAAAAATCAACTTGCATTGTATTATGGCTTTCAAAATCAGGAGAACTGGCTTTAATTTTTTTCCCCATTATTTTTATAGGGTAATGGCCAAAAGTGCATCAGAATTAAAAACACACAGAGTAATGGGTACAAACCACATTTGGATCACCACAGAACCCTTGAAAAATGACAAATCTAAAACTCTAAAGTTATTCACAAAGAACCCAACAGGTGGAATTCATTAATGACCTAATGATAGCCAAACAAAATCCATCCACAGCAGTGATTTTAAAAGCAGAAGTCCCAGTTACCAGCACTACTTGAGGGCACTTTTACCAAATATATAGCAAGGTCAGTGATGATAATGTGACATGCCACTCAGTTGTATTTACAGGGCAGGAGAACAGGAAGAGATCAGAGAAAATTTATCTGTCAGCTGCTCCTGGCTCCCCTTCTAATATTGTGACAGTAATTGGTATGAAAATAGCAAGCTCTCTCAATACTCTTTTCTTCTCCTGATATGGCTCTGTTTTAGATTGAAGCAGCACTCCTGTTTAAGAAAGCTAAGTCACTTATTCAAAGACCAATTTAAATGTTTCAATAAATGATAGAAGTTTACCTTATATCTAAGTGTTTTAAAAACCTTCCAAAAAGTATATTAATTATTCTATTCTACAGGTCCAGTGTTCCATCATTAACAATTCTTATTCTTTATGCTCTGTGTTGAAAGTTAAGGTTAAATTATCGAAATCAATTTTTATTTAAAAGTTATTTCCCTTAGCTATTTTATACAAATGAAGTGTTTCATTTTATTTTACTCAATTCCATTAGCTTTTTTTCAGCTTGGAGATCCATAATTTTAGATCTGTACCAATAATATACCCAGGTGATGCTGATAGTATAAGGATCCTACTTTGAGAACTGCTGATCTAGCTTCTGTTTGAATACTTTCAATAACTTTATGATGGAGCTAATTTTCATTTAGAAGTTCTCATACAGAACACTAAATTTGGAACCAGAAACTTCCATTTTTTACAATCAATTTTTCCATCTAGAATAAGTTCAGAACAACTCTATTCCTTCTTACACATGGCAGCTACTCAAATATTTGAAGAACATTCCCTCTCTTTAAACTTGTCTTCTCCAAAATTACCAGTGTCTTTGACTGCATCCCACTCTCCACAGCTCTCAGGCCTTCCATCATTCTGGTTGCCTCCCTATGAACACTATAGTTCATATGCCCCTCTTAATATGTGGTCCTTAAAACTTAACACAGTAATATAAATGTTTCAGTCTGAGTATCAGAGTACATGTGGTTTATTACAGCCCCTAATCAGTAATAGTTTTATAACCACATTAGTGTGTATCACAGCACTTCTGAACTGCTAGTCTATGGACTGATACTACTCCTTGACAAAGTTTCAGTAATACAAAGTAAATGTCAAAAGAACAGTGTAGTAATTTTTCCCATCAACTTATTCAAGTTTATAACTCTCTTATTATGAGTTTCTGTCCTTCCTAAATATTGGTGAGGGAGAAGGGGAGAAGAGAAAGAGCAGGCAAGTCTTAAATAAAGTAATGGTAATGGAAGATGGTAGTTATTTTTCCCAAGCCTTTATGAGGCAACATAAAGTTTCACATTTCACAGTCTCTCTTCAATTGCTGGTCTACTGTCCTAGAATACTTAGGTTCAAAAATTCACCTGATCACCCTCTGCTACCATCTAGGTACTGAAGTGCTTAGAATTTATATAATTTGTAACAATCAATCAGAAACTCCACTTATCACTTTTGATTAATTTACATCAGCAAAGTAAACCTCCCAATGGTCTCCAGCAGATAAAAGGGTGTTTTAACACTAGTTCCTAAGAGTTCCTAGTTTCTTTTATCCACTCCCCACTTACCTTTATAATCCTAAATTACACTCAAACCGAGCCAACTAGACTACATCAAATTAAGAAAGGGTTAGGATGGTAGAACCTCACAACCATTTGTTGAAATTTATATCAATAGCCAATAACTTGAACTACAAGTGACCTACCCCATGTAAGACAGGGAAAGAGCAAACTATGATCTATGGACCAAATAAAGCTTATGACCTTCTTGTGTGAAACACAGCCACACACACTCATTTATTTACACATCTGTCTACAGCTGCTTCTGTGCTACAATGGCAAAGACGAATAGCTGCGACAGGCCTGCAAAACCCCAAATATTTACTATCTGGCCTTTTACACAAAACATTCGCCAACCTCTCATCTAGGGTAATGAACTATTTACTACCAAAGAGAAACTTGAGATCTGCAACAATAACCAGTAACTAACTCAGGACACCTACCATCCACATTGGAATACAGAAACAGTGGAGTATCTGAATAGTCCTTCATCCTATTCCTGAAAAGTTGTTGCCAGCCCAAGATGGAGCATTTACTTACCTGTTCACTGAGCTAATCTTTGACATACATTTGTCAAGGGCTCACTAGTGGAATAGTGAATGAAGAATCCATGAATATACTGCTCTGTGCGAACAATCTAAGATTCAAAAAGGTTACTACAAATAAATGTATGTAATAAAGAAGAAACTGTACAGGACTACATAATAATTTCCTTTACATTTCAGACTTCAAATACAAAATATTTTTAAAGGCACTTCAAGTACGAAAGCTTATGTTCAACAATTTAGGTAATATTAACTGCATTAAATAATGCAAATTAATTTCCCTTTTGTGTCAAAAAGACTTTCATTTTCACATATGTAAAGTTGAAATAAAAATATAATGCTTTTAAATTCAATCATCTAAAGTGACACCTGAATCTCTAAATAGTGAAGTCACAACATTAAAGTACTTTGAAATTGGAGAGTCCTTAAGAGATTACCTCCAAATTTTACAGATAAGAAAGTCAATACAACATGAAATATTTATGGTGAGAGAACTAATCATTAGCAGAGACAGAACTAGAACCCAACACTCAACTATCAGTTTGAAACTCTTTCTACTTTATGACTGAGTATGAAAGATATGCTCATAAGTCTAGGAAAAGGTAGAATGATGAAATATTCTAGAATTTTAAATGTACAGTGAACATATTCATTACGGCTACAGCTCATTCAACCTAAGCAACACTCTCGTGTTTTTTATTAATCAATAAACTATAAAATTATAAAGGAAAAAAAGATTCATTTTTAAGCCACTCTTATTAGAATATCAAAAGAACAACCAATTATTTGCTTAACAAATTGTCAAAGATTAGGAAAGATAATAATCAACAGTGGAGAAGGGGCAGAATGCTGGGTACTCATAAATTGCTAATTTGGTATAAACTTTCTGAAGGGTAATTGGCCACATTTTTAAAGAGGCAAAACAGTTTCACCATCTAAACCAATTATCCCACTCCCATGATTTTTTTCTGAAAGAACTAGTCTACTATAGAGTTCAAATTTCACATACAAGGTGTCCATCCCACTATTACTTATAATTGTGAAACATTAGAAACAATCTAATATCCAAAGAAAGAACTGATTCAATTATGGTATATTCATACAATAAAATATTAGGCAGCCAGTTTTTAAAAATCACATTTTCAAAGACATGGGGAAGTCCTTATGATAGGATATTGTTATAAAAAGTAGGGCATACAACTATATGGTCAGTATAATCTCAATTTTGTTATTATGCACGCATACACTCATACACATAAGTAGCATAAACAAAGACTGAGAGGAAATACAAAAAATATTAACAGTGTTATCTCTGGTGAGACTGCAGATAATTTCTCTTTATACTTTCAGTATTTTCTAAATTTTCTATAATAATCATATTAGTTTTATACTCAGAAAACATTAAAAAATCACCAAATTTGAAATTTTTATAGTCTATATAATAAATAAGGAATAAATATAGTACTCAAAAGCATATCTAAATGATGAAAAACAAATCATTAATATGTAAGAGTATAATTTCCATACATGTAGAGGTGGGTAATTTTGAATCCAAATGGTAACATCATTTTATCTCAATTCTTGAGTCTAGAAAGTTGACATTTAATAAATAAGAAAAGCAAATCTTTAAATAAGATTGGTGCAAGGCATCTAAAAATTGTGCTATTCTGGCATAACACTGAAGATATAAACATTTTCCAATGTAACATAAATACCCAGTGTTAGATTAAAATTGGTAAAATATAGTATATGCATGGTGGCCAATATTAAAGTAACTAACTGAATTACATATTTTCCCCCAAATGACTAGAATGGGTCTATGCTATAGGAAGAAATACAACACCATACCATTATTTTAGTTGGAAGAGCCGCACCAAAAATCATAACAAAAAATTGTAGAACAACTTTTTGGTTATTGTTGTTATTATTAATGATTATTAATGATTTCTTGCTAAAAATTCAAGTAAGAGAGTCAAATTGCTTAAAGCACTAAAAAAGGCATAGCAGCAGTGTATGGTCTGCAATGATTTGAAAAACACAAACACTCTTCAATGTTTCCTCATTTGCAGACTACTGCCTATCAAACACAATCTTTGAAGTAAAAGACTACATGTATGTTCTTTCATCAATGTTGAATTTATATTCTACTACAATAGAGTAATGACACAAAGTGATGTCACACACAAAAAGGCAAACTATGTAATTTTAAAAGATAACTTTGAAAATATGGTTCTAATATCTGTGATTAATAAATCACATACGTAAAATAAAAAATACATCCTAACATATTTTTACATAGGAGCTGAAGTTTACCACTTTTAACATAAAAATTCTGAGATGGAATTAATAAAAAAACAATTTTCATATATACCACAAAGCAATAAGTTTAAATCAGACTATTTTGATTTGTGTAGCCCTTTATTAGCAACTAAAATAGAAGGTATCTGTTGTACAACATGGGTAGTAATTGACTATAACTGGAGATTTATTATATTTTAATACAGATCATTTATAAATGCAATTTCTTTATTAAAAAGCTTCCACCCTTTTTTTGTTTGTGTACAATTTGCAAAACTATTCTGAAAGCGGAATATATGTGCACAAGTCTGCAAAGAGTGCAAATTTAGGATATGGTAAATGCTTTACAAGTTACTTTCAAAAGCCTGTCTGCCACAACTGGGCCTTTACACTGCCATGGTGTTTGATCACATATTTTGATGCCAGCCTTCCTTCCACTGCCTAAACTATAAAGCATTTTTTAATGAGTTGAAATTAAGGAAGGACTACACCTACTAGAAAAGAAGAAAGTTCTATTAGTTTGAGGTTTCAGAATCCCCCCAAACCAGGACCAGTATCTTGGTAAGGGCTAGGCTGGGACCCCGGACAGAGTATGAGTGTGTGCAGGCGGTATCCCTGAGGACTCAGAGCTTCAGTGGACCGTGAGTGCTCCAGCTGCATAACTCACTGAACTGTCTTGCCAGTTTCTACACTGACTTGACTGGGCATAATTCAAAAAAGAAAAGCTCATATTCATTCCATTCTTCTGGAGTTCTGTGATAGCCTAGAAAAAGAAAAATTTGATCATTACAAACATATAAAAAAGTGAGCACTCTTTCAAAGTGTTGGTGGCTTAACTTTGTTCACTTCACAACTGAAGCCTTGATCTTATCTTTAACTCTTCATTTCTTGAATTTGTCACCTTACATTACATAGGAAAAAGAGAATTCCTTATTTCATTTTCTCAAAGAACTTCTTTTAATCTAGCTTCTTGATAAACACCAGTCATCTCCCACCCATTATTTAATAAATTACTTCATAATAATTTTTAAAATAACAACAAAAGAAACTATAGTATCTTTTCCTCTAATCTCTCAACCAAATTGTGGCCACTTCTATTTGAAATGTTGGAGTCTTTTCTTTGTCTGACTTTGACTAAATTTGAAATGCATATAAATTAAGTTCTAGGTATAAGGAGCATACTGGAATTTTTACTTTACTTGGGAATTGGTTCATCATTTACTTGTTAAAATTTTGTTTGATCCAATTCAGACTTGAGAAAACAAGCATACCTTATTCTAGTTTAAATTTCAGAAATCAGTTTAATCCCTTAATAGGCTTTTCTTCCAGTCAATGAATATTGCTTAAGAAAAAATCCTTCCTAAAAATGTACAATTTGCTATCTTTCAAATCACATTAAACTAACACTGGACTTCAAGTTCCTACCCTAGACCATTCTCCATTATTTCTCTGCCTCTCCAAACAATGAGTCCATTACTTCTTCTTCCTGTTCCTAAGTGTACACTTTCTTCTTCTTAAAGAGTCTCCCATTTTCTTTCAAGAAATCCATGCTGTTTTATTAGAGGAAAAAATACAATCTCTTTCAAAAACTCAAGCTAATCAAAAGTCTGCCTATCATTCTTTAAATGAAGTATTATTTTGTTGTAAAGACAAAAACATGAAATCTGTCTTGCATTGTTAAATTATGAGTATCTAAAATTCAAGAGCAAAATCTTTCATTTATTTTTATAGAGTCTAGAACGCTAAATATTTAAAACCAAAATATTAGCAGGTTACTTATTGGAAGTCTCTTGGAAGATTACTTCATCTATATTTGTACAGAACATACAGGAATCAGCCAAGTCAAGAGAGAAAGTAGGTTTCTATTCTAAATAACTTTCTGTATTTAAAAGAAAGCACTGGCCTGCTTTCCAGTGACAAATAACTTTATTCACATAACAAAACAATGGACATCCGTATTATCTTAAGGTACTAGAAAGAAACTTGACATATGTAGCTAAAGCCAATGTTAATAAGGTATCACAAATAGCAACAAGATATTCTCAACCATAAAATAAAATGTTTTTATCAACACTTTCTAAGGATACTCACATTTAATAACACCCCAATGGGATGTCTTCCACATATAGTATTATGGTACTTCTTCAAGTAATTGCTAAAAGATACAGGATCTAATTGTTCTATAATACTCATACCCTAAAAGAAAGAAGAGAAAAAGAAAATGAAAGAAAGAGAAAAAAAGGATACAATTTATTATTTCCTAATTACATTTTTAAATTGTTAGTTAGAGCTAAACATAATTTTTCAATAAAGTAGAAGAAAATATATTAAATAAGCCTTGTGAAATATCAAACTCATTCATCAAAGGTACTCTCATTATAGTCAACTCTCAATAATATATACACTTTATTAACAGAAAACTTTATCCCTAGTTTAGTTTTCTCTCACCTCCTAGTATGTTTCTACACCAACTTCACCATTATCACTTAGCTCACAATCTTCAAACATTTCATGATTTTGTAATCATAAGAAATCTAAAATTAGATTTGATAAATGGCTGTTTTTCCCCAAATCCATTTCTCCTACCTACCATTGGCATAAATAATCAAGAACTGTTGTAATTTATGTCCATACCTTATACTTATACATCAACAGTGTGCAAAGCATTTTGAATTATCAGTAATTATCAGTATGTGATAAAGAGAGTACAAACTAAGAAAAAATTTAACATATTTTTAATCAATTTAAAGCTCATAGAAGATTGCTAAAACCTTAAGCAAAACAGGTCTTCTATGAACAAATTTTAAAAAGCTTCTTGTCTCTTTATATTCTAAACTAGAATGCTTTACTTCAGTCAGATTTTAATTCAGAATCAAAATTTTTAGACTGCTACTAGCACAACCACTATGACTGGGACTCTTGTTTACACTAAATTCCATACTCTGCTAATGTATTTAAATAACGTGTCCATAATACACTAATATAGAGCAACATTAACTCATCAGAATCAGGCAAATAATGATTCTAACTCATTTGTTCACTAATTACCTTATCTTGTTTTCTTATTCAGATAAACTAGACTTGTGTTCAATAAACTGGTTTACTATCCTTTGGAAAACATGTAAATGATGGTTTAACTAGGGAATTAACATATATTTTGTATGGTTTTTAAAATTATATTTCAACATGTTTTAACAAAACAAGCACGTGCAAAAGTAACTAAAGTAATCAGATACACACTCATCTGAAAAATGGGAATAATCAGCAGGTGACATACAAATATTGCAGTGGCAGTATCAAAATTTTATTTTACAAAGAATCCCTTTTCATAATATTCAAAGTCCTCCACAAGTGTTATCACATTTCTCTACAAGTATATCTGAAAGATAGGCATACGTGTGTATAATCAACTTTCAACTGCTTGCACATCAATTAGCCACTCTCTAGTTTAGCCATGAGTGCTCAGTGCTAAGTTGGTTTTCCCCTGCCAACAAGGTCAACAGTCTCTGCTAACATTTGATGAGAGTTCAGAGAAATACGAACTAACTTAAAAGTAAAATCTAAGATAAACAATTACTAGCATAACTCTGTTGGAAAGAAAACCACACAGTGTATTGCTAAACCAAGTAGTAATGCAGAGATAGAGTTGCAAATCTCTTCCATAAATAGGGATAATCAAGATATAATTGCTTAAGGATTAAGAAACTGAGGCATAAAATAGGCTAAAAGATTGCCTCTGAAGTTCTAATCCTAGTTTTTCTCACTGACTACTCTGCTTCATTCAGTGTAACAAGAGATATACTAACAATTCCTTAAATACTCTCACATAGCTACAATTGGTATTCATATTGTAAGAGAACTTTTAATGCTCCTGGAAGAAGTCTGGGACAGCTTACCTTAAATAGGACTCCACTCATTAATAAATTATGTGACACTGAGGTTCCAATGTATGTCTTAAATTAAAATCTCAAAGCATATTTTGAACAAACATCACATATATTTATATACCAACATAGGAAATTCAAAGAGAAGAATACTAATAATCACATTTGTAGAAGACAAACAATTCAAAATAATTGGCCAAGAAATTTCATATAAACAGATATAAAATTATAAATGTTGAGAAGACACTATTAAATAAAGTGCTCAAAATGAACATATAATAAATTAGAACGGAAAATTAAAAATTGAGATGATAGAAGTTAAGGGATTAAATTTAAACTTTTAATACCCTAATGTATGTTATGTACCTCCTAGGGCAAGAATAATTCCAATACACTCAATTCAGTTAACAGGTATGCCTTTTTATAAAGGAGGAATAGAAAAGGTTCTCAAAAGTGAACCTGACCAGCTGGAAAATTCACGAATTACGCAAGCAACATCAATAAAGATCATAAAACTGTAAAACAGGGCAACATTTAACTAGTACAAAACATTGGCAAATATGTTTTGGTATATATTTACATTTTTTATGCTAACAATTTGGAAATTACTATTACCAAAATTCCAAGAAGATAAAAGACAAAGTACTTCTCAAATATATGTAATTAACTTTTCTATTCCTTAAAATACTAGAATATATGATCAGTGAATCTGAAGGTCAGGTGATAGAAAGCTTACCTAGGGCCTAGTATATTGAGAGTTTGTTCACATGAAGTTTACTTAATATGAATCAGTGAAGTGGGTCACTACATAATCAGCTCAAGATATGAAACAGACATTATGAACACCAAAAAAGCCCATCCACCATGATTAGGGAGGGTTTCTGATGAATTCAGCAGCTTCAGCAAGAAATCCTCAGTCTGAAACTAATTCTGTACCTTAGGGGGGCAAGGGTGGAGGGAATAGAGCATTGTGCTGACTCTCCAAGTAATGGATGAAAGCTTGGAAGGTCAAATCCCAACTGGCAATCCTAAACTAAATAGGCATTTCTAACTGACAGAGCTGCAAATTTATGACTTTGATAAAATAAAAATCTTCTCTTTTAAAAAACTTTTATCTCTATAATAATAAAATATCTAACTTTAAATACTATCACCCAGAAGTAATCTCCCTCTAAAATAACAAAAAAAAGAACTTTTAAAAATCATGTCTCTTATTTATGAACGTATAATTATTTGTCATAGTATCAAATCATTAGGACTGTGATCTCATTTTTTTTAAGTATCATTGATATGCAATGTTATGTTGGTTTCAAATATACAACACAGTGGTTCAACAGTTACCCACATTACTAAATCCCCACTCCTTCTAGTGCGGTCATTATCTATCAACATAGTATGTTACCTCATTTTTTTTAAAGTAAGGATTATAATTGTGTTAGAGAGATGGGAACACATACAGGGAAGTAAAGTGCGGCAAGGAAAATTTCTGGTTTCTTTAAGAGGCATCAAGATGGAATTTTATAGTTAAAGAAATTTTATGGGAAAAAAAAACACCCTAAAGTTAACAGTGCTAAGAAGCAATATACTACTAGTAATAAATAGCTAACTTGAAGATGATCTTATAAAACTTACTAAAGACTACTAAAGAAACTAATGACCTAAGTTCAAAAGAAAGAAGCATGAATAAACAAATATGAACAATTTCACTTTCAAAAGAGTAGAAAGAAAAGAAGAAAAGTCATTGAAGGCAAAATTAAATGAAGTGACTACTAATAAATTTGGAAGGAAAGAAGTTATAAGGATGACTACAAGGACATTTTCAGATTCTCTCTGCCCAATCAGAAATAACTTGCCAAGGCACAGAATATCCATAAAGAAACACTGGTCTACGCCAAAGCAGTACAGAAAAAAATAACATGATAACATAATACATAAAATATGTATAAGTATACCTAATGTTTCAAGTAAACATTTTACAAAAATAAGTATCTTTAAATATGTTCTGTTTTGGTCACTGTAATTACTGAAATTGCATAGTAGTAATTACCAAAAAAAAAAAAATGATCAGGGGCTGATAATAACACAAGTTTCAGAATCTACATTTTTGTCCCAACTACAACATTTGGATGATCCAGTTTCTTTTCCTACATGTTTTTCTATACTTATGTGTTTTTCCACATGATTAATTTCTAAAATATTCAAATACTGGAGATAGAAACATTTTGCAATAAGAAGAGCTATTTTTCTTTTGCTTTTGGAACCTCTAAAGGTTTTGTTTTAGCATTTATTTTCTAACATTTAATAAGACTTTTCTGATAACAGAAAAACCAAAATTTAACACACTAATTTTAACAGATTAAATCTAAAATTCTGTACTTAAAAATAATCTTTTCATTCTATTAAACTTTCAAAATGTATAATTATTACAATTCAGAATATCTAACATTTTTGTATACTTATATTAAAAAAATCCAAATATGTTTGCTCTAAAAGGGCTGCATATAGCAACTAAGATATTGGTTCTCAAATGAAATTACTTAGAACATAAAGTAACACTTTAGAAAGGGAATATAGAGGATATTCACCATTTGGTTATATAAATCAATTAAGAAAACATATTATGTAAGAGTCTGCCTTACAGTGAGTGTACATGTATACATATATGTATAAAAAATATATACATGAGTTTACATACAGAGATAACCATTTTTACCAATTTATTCTAACTCCCAGAATAGGCTTTTAACTCAAATTAACAGAATACTTATAAAAGAACAGATCATATAGGAGCCATTTAAAAATCCTACCTGTAAATAAAAATGTTTCAATAAATGGACCATACAAATAAAACTCTAAGCTAAATGTTATATTAAATATTAAATTCAAACATTAATATGAAACAAATACTCAATATTTATTCAGAAATTGTATTCCAGGTTATTTAAATACAGTTTTTTAAGTTATGCTCTGGCAATTTTGAACATCTAAAGCAAGGTAAATCAGATGCAGATCTTGAAGTCAACCTACAGCTTACTGGGTTTACTTACACTTTTTGAACAAAAGTATCTAGTTTCAAAGACAGAAATTAAACGCTAACAGAAAAGACC
Source organism: Manis pentadactyla (assembly GCF_030020395.1). Lineage (NCBI taxonomy): Eukaryota > Metazoa > Chordata > Mammalia > Pholidota > Manidae > Manis > Manis pentadactyla. The sequence goes on along the minus strand of NC_080020.1, from coordinate 210,953,395 downwards.
ACAAATTCAGGAGAAGCTATGAGAATCATGCCAATGGGTAAATGATACTCTTTCTGCTCCACCTCCAAGAAATCAAGGTCTACCTATCTAAATGATAATATGCATCAAGAAGGATAAATAAAGCTAGTTTTCTTAATATAAGCAACAATCATGACAGGGTAAGAAGAAAACCTTAAAGAAGTGTTAAGTATCAATGTTTATGTATAACAAATACGCAAAGTAACAAATAATATCAAAGTATTTAAATGTGACCACAGTTCTACCAAGTTCCAAAGGATGCTATTATGTTCAGTAACTTCAAAGCACAATGTTTGGGGGAAACATCTCCTTTGTGCTGAAAGTATCAATTCACTGATTTACAAATGCTTACATTTGCAAAATTAAATGTTGCCTGATTAAACTTAGAAAATGATTTAAATTGAATAGAATACAAAGAAAGAAAAGATGAACAGGAAATTTTGTTCTACTTCAACACATCAGGGGCCATTGTAGGCCAGTTCAAATTCACCTACAAACCTAATTTAGGAATAAAGATGTTGGAACTCTTTCCATAGTACTATCAGGGTATCTCCCAGGATAGGTATGGACAAGTCTGTTTTGAAAAAGTTCCACAGATGGTTTCAGTTGTAAAGACATCATTTACTACTATAGACAGGATTATTACAGTCAACAGTCTCATCTGTGCCCTAGCTTTAATTACCATCTACATGTTGACAACTCCCAAACTTACACCAGACCTTTTCTCTGAGCTACAAACCAATATAGTAAATCTATTAGCAAAGCCCTGCTAATTGTTGACTATTTCTCAAAGAGATGTCAAATCTATCAACTTCTTTCCATCTCCACCAATACCACCCCGGTCCAAGTTACTATCATCCTCCCCTAAACCAGTGCCAATGCTCATTGTTGCTACTCCTGATAGAATCCACTCTCTGCTCAAACACCAGAGTTACCTTTAAAATAATGAAAATTACACCATTTCACTTCCCATTACTTACATAAATTTCTTAACCTGGAATATAAAGCCCTACATAACCTAATCCCTGCCTACCTCTCTTACCAGTTTGTATCACTCTTACCCTTATCTACTATATTCCTGCAACACTGGCTTTTTTTCTTTTCTTCTAACACACCAGCCTTTTCCCATCTTAAAGTCTTTGCACTGGCAGTTCCTTCTGTCTAGAATGATCTTCACTCTTATCTTACTTGGTTTGTTCCCTTCATATCATTTATATCTCAGTTTAACATTTCACCCCAGTGAAGTCTTTATCCAATCACTCAATCTAAAGCAGCCTCAAATCATTTATTTCAAAATATTTTTAATATTGTCTGTACAATATACATCACTATTGGAAACCAATTTATATATGCCCTTACCTTTAAGGGAAAAAAAAAGTGTATCTCCTCCTTTCCTCCAAAGCTTCTGTGAAAGCAAGTCTGCTTGTTGACTGCCTTAAGTCCACTAGCGCCTAGGATTATAAATGGACTCAAAAATAACTGGCAAAATGAAACTGCATGTACCTACTTGATTGACATCTCCATTTAGATGTTTTAAAGGCAAAGGCAAATATAAAATCCCTAAAAGGATTTTTATGATCTCCCTTCTTCCTAAAAACTTTGGTCCTATGTTCTTGTTATTCCCAACTAAGTGAAGAGCACCAACACCCAACCAGAAGCATAAACCACTAAGTAAGAGACATCTTCGAACATCCTTCTCTGTAAAGTTCAACTGATCTCCAAGTCCTATCATTAATTTGTCTTTTAAATATACTGAATATATCCACTCTGTCCCATCACCATCCCATCCACTGTCTAAATTACCATATCTCAGCTGGATTACCAAACTAACCTATTCATTTCTCCTTGGGCCTCCCTCCAATCCATTTGCTACAATGCAGCTATATTATTCAAATACAATCTGATATAATCAAATACAATCATTTTCCTATTTCATATCCTTTAAACAGCCTGTCTTAAATTCTCTAGCTTCATTCCTCAACATTCTCCCAGCCATTCATTGATTCATTCAACAAATATGAGTACCCACTAAAAGACTGATACAAAACAGACAAAGGTCCTGACCTCACAAAGTTTATAATCTAGTAAGTGAGGTTACACCAAATAAATCAACAAATAAGTCACACAGTAATCAGTAATAAATACTAAGGAAAAAAAAAAAAGAAGGGTAAAGCCGTAGAGTAACAGTTCACCCCAGGGGCATAATGGAAAATTGTGGGAATATTTTCGGGTTGTCCCAAAAATTAGAGGGTTTAGTGGGTAGGGTCCAGGGATGCTGATTGTCTTTTAATACTGGACAGTACCACAAACAAAGAATTGTTCTCATCCCCTAACGTTGTCACATGTCCATGTGGGTGAAAAACCTACTTACAATTAGCTACACACTAACTCCATTTTACATACAAAGAAGTTTTGTATGATTTTAAAATACAGTAGATTGCCCAGGAATGTGAGAGAACACTACTTTGTTTAGTTTACAACTTCACTAAGAATTTTTCACCATTTTAGAAAATCAAATCACCCAGTAATGCAACTTAGTAATGTGAGTCAGAAATATAAAATAAGTGTTTAACTTTGTATTTGTAGCTTTTGTATTAATGATATTATGTGTAACCATCACTTCATCGTGCCTTCTAATATAATTGATGTCTGGAGCATTTATATTATTAAATATATATAATTTATTATAAAGTATTTTCATTTTATTTCTTTCTCAAATTATAGTTACAGTATTTATTTACGTATGTAGGAAGAGTATATTCACTAATTCATTTATTTGGAAAATATTTATTGAGCATCTACTTACATTCTAATCACTATACTAAGCACTTTGGATATACCAGTGAATAGAACAAATATCCTGACAAAACAGTAATAAGTAAATAAAGTATCTGGTTGGTTAGAAGAAAAAGTGGAGCAGGGTAAAGTGGATTAGGAATACTAAAAAGGTGGAGTGCAGAATGCAAAATTAAATAGGGTGATCAGTAGGCTTCACTGGAAAGGTGAATGCTGAGAAAAGTCATAAGGTTAAGTGAGATAGATAGTCAAGTACAAAACAGGTAAAATCCATAGGCTAAGAACATCTATGGCATTATCAAGACAAGTTAGGAGTCCACTGTGTCCATACTTCCTCCTAAATATCTATTACATCTTTATATGGTAATAGATTTTCTAAGTCTCTTCAATAACTAAATTGTAAGTCCATTAAGTCAGAGACCATGTTTTCTCTTCTTAGTATTTTCAATATTTCGCACAGTATCAAACACACAGAAGATTCATTAATCATTTGCTTTATGAGGAAAATAAATTATGACAAAACCAGAAATGTTTTCTGAGGCAACTGAGAAATAAATCTCAGAAAAATAAGATTAAAACTAAAAGCCAAAAAAGAATGAAATGACATCATCATAAAGAGAAAAGAAAAGGCAGTAGATTAAAATCCAAACAAATTTCCAAAGGTAAAAATATTAGGCCATGAGTGGATTGAAAGTAAGAAGATAACTTAAACTATGATAAAATCTCCAAGCTACTAAATTTTCATTCATTCCATTTGGCTTTCAATAAAATATATTATGCAATATAACCTACCTATAGTTTTAGTTACTAAAATGTTTCATCTGCTTTAGACTAAATATTCTTGTACTAAAACATATACATAAAGCTTTTCACACAGTGGTAAAGTTGATTATAACAGATCACAGACTTCAAGACTGACAGAGTTGAAGGACAATTTAGAGACCATCTATCCCAAGTCTCTCATCTTGGAGATGACGAATTGAGTATGAGAGAACTGAAATGATCTGTTGAAGGTCAGAACAAGTTAGTGATGTATCTGCTAGATTTACTATTCTGTTTATAAGCAGGTTTCAAAATGATTTGTATAACTTTTTAAATATTAAAACTATGACTACCATACTACTTCAAGGATAATGACAGCAGGATCAACGTCTAAATGCACTACCGGGCTAGGTCAGAATACAATCATATTGTTAAAATTATATATTTAAAACAACAAATTGAAATTCCACTTAAGAAAATCCAGATAGCAAAAAAACAGAATTAAATAAAATAAACCAAGAATTTGATATAGTTCTTTCTGCTTAACAGTAAATATTGGCATTAGTATCCTGTTGTCTCTCAAACTAAGATACTCCCCCAGACAGTATCTAAAATCTGTATCTAATTGTGCTTAAATAGTCTCAATCAAATAAAGATGAAGGAACTTTCTACTAATAGAACAGGGATTATGTTATAATCAATAATTATATGATAGTAAACTATACTTTGCACATATAAAGATAGGGAATGAATTATTAGTCCATTGTATACTTCAACATGTTAAATGAAATATGTTGAATCACTAATCTGAAATTAAAGAAAATAACCTTACAGCATTAAAACCCCACACCTGAAAGACTTACCATTTTATCTAGATGTTCAATGGATCTATAAATCTCCCCCTGGGATTCATCATAGTAACTGTAACGGAACCTTTGACCTTGAAACAAATATCATGTACAAAATAAAATAGGGAAAAATTAGAAGCTAAAAAGAAAGCAAGCGCTTACCAAATAATTTCAGTTCTCACGGAAGGCAAAGCACAGCTTAAGCCTCTGGGAGAATCATTCCCAAGAGCCCTTGTACATGAAAATAAAAGGCGTATTTGGGAAAGTAGTAAAGAAATGATATATCATCAGTGTTTTATGATGTTAAGAACTATTTCAAATTGTAGAACCTTAAAGTCACAAGCATTACAAAAGACTAAGGAAACAAAACAGCTTAAAAGTTAGAAGCATTGTTAAACATATAATAATCAGTCTATAATAGAAAGTAAACCTGAAGAATATGATTCAAGAAAATGTGGTTTAAGGAACTACCTCAATGTACCAAATCAATGAAAGCTTAGCCTTTGCTGCACAAATGCAAAGATTTGATCTCTGTTATTTGATCTCAGAAAAAAAATGTGTTGTTCAGAGATAGATGTGGCTTGTATAATTTTCATGATCTTGATTTTAAAAATTAATCTCAATTTTGCAAAACTATCTACTTGGAAAAGGATCAGTACAAGTGCCTTAAAATAGGAAGCACAAAGGATAAATATAATAAATGTCCTACTCTTGACAATGAAATCTCAGGAAGGTACAAGTAAGAACATTCAATTCAATATTTAGCTGTTCTCCAAAGAACAGAAAGGGCAAAATGGAAGAAGCTTAAAAAGAAGACAGAAAACAGAAAACAAAAGGCTCAGGAAAACTTTGCTCCCTACTATAACTGTATGAAAACTACTGTGAATTATTATTCAGCTGATTATGTTTTATTTCAGATACATCTAAACCATATTTCAACAATGTCTTTATTTTCAAGAACTCATTACTTCCATATTTCCTTAATTTTAAAGATTCACCAAAACGCGTTTCAAAATGTATTAGAGTACACCAATTACGTAAGCACACACTATGTGTCTCGGGCTCCATTTTGTGGAGCAAAGGTCACATATCCAATTATCCCCACACCTGAGGAGATGGGTTTCTTTTGGCTGGATAATTATGATTTTTAAGTTTTCTGTTTTTCTTACTAAAAAAAAATCACTTATAAATAATGAGCAGTGCAAATTTGTAAAACCCTTTCAATTTCCTTCTTTGGAAAAAACACACAGTTCTTAACACTTCATTTACTTGCTGATCATCTTTAATGGTCACCTTTCTAAAATACACCATATTTCCTTAACTTCATATTTTAACTTTTCACATACATTGTATGAACAATTACTCAATGTGACGGTTCTTACTTTCCCCCAAGTGCCATTACTAAATCAATATTACATCTTAAAATTCATGATATTCTAGACTCAAGCTAAGATTCTGAGGCAATTATCTGCTTTCTGAATATAACAACCTTTTTTTTTTGTAAATACTAAAGATTGCTGCATGTTGTCATTACTGTAAGATCCATTACAGTCCTTGCACTAAAAAAAAATTCTTAAATAGTGACAATTCAGCACTCAATGCCCCTATATTAAATAATTCATCAGACAGTTCTTTAAAAGTTTACAGTTAGGTATGGCTTTGTTTTTCTTTAAAGAATGTATGTACTTCCTCCTACCTAATAATGAGCACTATATAATGACCCTATTGTTCCTCTTTGCCAGGTGGCTCTCAGAAGGCTCAAAACCTAATCTAAAATTTGTCACAGTAACTAACTCAATTAATTGATACTAAATTTCTACTTCTATTTCAAAGTTCTTTTGATAAGCTGACCAAAATCTTTTGTGAAATGAACAATTAAATGAATAATCTTAGATAAGAAAATTCTGACTCACTGTCACTGTAGTAAGAGCAATAATATCCTCAGAAGAAATCAAGATGAATATTCTTTGAACCTGAACTGCTTCAGATTAATACTAATGCACTCTTTCTAATGAACATAGCTGTTAGTTATACCTGTTAATAGTCCTGTGGATGGAATATAATTGTCTTATCTGAAAACTGCTACTCTCAGGTGCAGAGAAAAATGCATGTACTTTGTGACAGCCATGTGCTACCCAAAAGTCTTTTCTGCATATTTCCAAGCCCAGAGCTGCTGTTTCAAATGGTTGAAGTTGTTCAAACCTCCCTTAATCTTAAGTGAAAAGTATAAATGTATTTTAGAATGCTATCTGGATCATGGACCATTTTCAAAGTAACTTTCACTTAAAAACTACTTCTAAAGTATGAGAAAAGTAAATAAAATGTTTGAAATACTTTAAAATACTAAATCAACACATGTGATCTAATAAGAATGACAAAATACACAGAAAATCAATGATCAAATGTTTAATATTCTATTATCTACCTTTGCTATTCTTTAGTACCACCTCACAGTTAGTAGCTAAAGAACTGCTAGGAAATATTTCATGAGCTCTAAGGAATATATGAATTAAGAAGCTAAATCTATCCTACATGTAGCCACTGCACTGAAAAAATATCTCACCTGTAACAGATCAAACTGTCTAATGATATTTAATTGTACAAATATTTAAAAATTATTTGAGTAATTCATTCTTGTCAATATACATACAGAAATATACATACAGATTAGAAGCATCTAATCTGAAGTAAATAGTTGCCATCATCCTAGCCTATACGTATGTATGTTATATATGTATGCACACACGAACACATACAACTTTAGTAAAACACCTCTTGGAATTCGAGTTCAAAAAAATCTCTTCTTGTTTCTAACTATTTAAAAGAAAAGGTTTACCATGATTTTATTTAATAAGAAATAAATGACAACACTAGTACAATATGCTGACCATTAATGTACCTTTAATGTTTATTGTTGATTTAAAATATATTATGATTTCATGTACCTCATGAGCAGATGTGTTTTGCTTCGTAATATTTCTAAATTCAGTAAAGCTCATGCATCTAAACTGAACAAATACAGTTTCCTATATACCTGGAGAATTGGACTTGTGTACTTTTATAAGTATGAATAAAGCATATCACATAGTAAGAGAAAATTACTTACCTGAAACTTATCCTTTCAGAAGGTACACTGGGAAAATGGATTCTTTGAGCCCCTGTTTCAACTCCAAGTATGAGCTTTCTAGCTTTAAGAGCCATTGACACTGCCCCTAGGGGCAGTACAAGCTTTGGAACTCCCCTAGTGAGTATGTCAGTAGTTTCTTCAGGTGCCTTCCCTCAAGTTCTTTTCAAATTCAAAAGATGAGAGGAAAAATAACCCAAGAAAAAAAATCCTGTAAAGCAGAAACCTTACTCTTTGAGGGAAGGAGGGTAGCTCATTTGTGAATCCATTCCAGAGCACGCTTTCTGAGAAAAAGAAATACAGGTAAGTAATTTTCCCATCTCCAAAGGTGACTGGTGATTAATGAGTGGATTCACAGAGTGTGGAGAATAAGCTCCAGGGATGTCTGTTTAACATACAACAATCAACTAATGAGGACAAACATAACAATGAATGGTACAAGAACCAACACTACTTTTTTAGTACCTCAAAACAAAAAGTAAAAAATATTAAATACCTCAACATTAAGCTATATACTGTATTGTAGAAATAAATAATGAGTTTGTAAAGCTGATCTGTAAAGTCCCCAAAAGATCAGTCAATAAGAAAGACTTTCAGACATATGTCTAGTAAAAATAGAATTGTTATATATTCACTTAATCACTTTATGTTTATATATTAAAACGTTTTCAAGTATTTGAGAGTTAAAACTCACAACCACCTGTGAGATGAATTAATAGGCCATTTTATTCTAAGGACCTAAAGTGGGAATATTCATAATTGAAATCACTACCAAAGCAAAAATGTACTTCATAAAGGAAATATTATCTAAGCAGCATCAAATAAGGTAATCGTTTTTATAAGCAAAATACTATAATCTTTTCATTCTGAAGTCTTAATTATAATGTAAAAGTATCAGCCTTCTCTCAAACTTGAAAAAGATCAAAACCTAAATATATGAAATCAGTACGTACAAATATTTGAGAAGACAAATATGAAAGCTTGGATAGGATGTATTTCAGAAATTAGCTAACTTATACTTGAACTGATATAAATATTTAGAAAAGAGTAATACCCTAGTACTCAAAGGAGTAACAACAGAAAGGGAGATGAATATGCATGAATAATCACTTAATAATTTACTAGATAACAGCTAATGATAAACTATTTAATAGTAAACTAGAAATCCAAATAAAGATATAAATTTCATAAGTATTTAGGGGAATGCCATTGCTAATTAGTGGCACATATTTATGAAAAAGAAATTATGTGAATTTGGACAAATATATTTATAGATAAAAATCCAAAATTGCTAAAGTGACTACAGTAAACTTCGTATTTTAACAAAATAATTTATTATCAACATTTACTGAGTAAATTTATTGAAACTGATTTTTACTTAGAGCCACCAGAAAAGGAAAATTAAAAGGAAGCATGAATCAACTTTAAAAGAATCAATTTCTGTTAGATCCAGTCTCATTTAGATACTTCTTAGATCACTGAAAATTAAATTATTTCAATTAATGAAAGCTGTCAATTTTCTAAGTTTGGAAACATAAATTTCAGGGAGGTCAGAAAAACACAAATATTAACAGTATATATGAAGAAGAATAAAAATGAAACTTAGGAAAATAGAATGAAAATTTTATTTATTAGAAAAACTAAAAGAGGTTGGGATAAAACTCCTTTATTTGAAGACATCTTATAGAATGTTGGAACTTGATAAATATACAAAATACAGGGACAACATTACCTAATCATAGTAAAAATCAAACACTAGCAGCTAACATTCTTTTATTCATACTGATAGTAGCCAAGGAAGGGTCATTGTGTTACCAGGGAAACATCATCTTATTGGGCTGACTAATGCATTGTCATAAGATAAGACTATAGATAAAAGACAAGTTGAAATGCATGGCTTGGGGGAGGAATTTATAAAAGGGGATAGAAAAAGAATGCATAATAGAGGGGTACATTTCCCAACTCTCCCTTGGCTTGTCTCACTGAAAAAGAAAACTGGGAAGTATTTTAGTCTTTCTACTTTTTATCTCTCTGTCTCTTTCAAATCTAAATTAAAGTTAAATGGGATCTGAAAGATGAACATCTTTAAAGCAAAATACATTTTTTTAAAAAAGTCATTCTTGTAACGTACATTGACTAACAAATAAGGTCAACCAGGCAAAATCCTTCCAATTACATGTAAGTCTCCGAATGTCTCTATCACCAATGTTCTCATTTTATTTTTCACAGAGGCTGGACAAAATATAAAGAGAAACAGGGCTAGAAATAAAAAATGTAGTCACTGCCAATACTCTAATATATTACACAATAAAACGAGAATAAAATTCTCCTGTATCTGAGTAATCTGTCAACTATACCATAATCAATTAAGTGATTTTTCTTCAAAAATAAGCTATTTAGAAATGTGGACTGTGTTAAGAACCTAACTCAATGAAACTTTTAAGGTCCCTGAGTACTTGAGAAATGGAATCCTATCCTTTCTGTGAAATGATACAGTATTAAGTGCAATCATTACTTTAGTATGGTAAATTCAATCTGTATAGTATCTTTAAAAAAAAGGAAGATGAGGAAAAAAACCACTAAGGATTATCTTCATGAGAAAAACCTAGATTTCTGAGATGGGAATATAGCAATAATTAATTTAAGAAAGATGGCCAGTGCCACTAGAGCATAACTTTGAGAAACATGAAACTTAATTTCTAAATAAAGACATTTTAACCCATAACTAGTCATTGATTCATATTACTTCATTCAACAGGCATGTAAAATGAATCTACTTAACAAGAATGACAGTTACTATAGTAGAAGGGAGACTACCAATTCTGAAATAGTATCTGTGCCAACACCATCCACTTACCCCCAGGTCTGCATCAAATTTCCTAATAAGAATTAGTGAAGTGCTTTCCACAAGAATAAAACAAGCACTTAACGAGTATTGTTAGTAACAGTGATACTAAAAAAAATAAACACTTGGAAAAGTTCTATTAACCACCAAATGTAAATATAAATATGCTTAGTTTCTGGATTATTACCCTAGGTAACATTTATCAACCTTTGTAAATTCTGAATCTTTTTTTGTAACTATTACCAGGAAATCCTATCTTACAATTTAAACATTACAATTTCCCAGAAATTAGGATATCAAATGGCCTAAATAATTTTCTGAGAATCAAGATAGAAAATAAAACTAATAAAATTCATTTTTCTCTCTAACCATTGTACTGAAAAATAGTAATGGATGAGGGTTTGTTTATTTTAGAATATATTAATGAGGTAAAAAGGATGGTTCCACAGAAAACAGCAATATTAAGGTATCTACTAATGTTTTATGTGGATTTATGATGTGGTTACTCATGGTGCCAACCTAGTGGGAGAGCCTAGACTCTGAAGAACAATATCAGCGGAACTAATTAAATCATAAAGTGATTTAAAGTGATTCATAAGAGCCTTATGCAAAGAGATAGAGGACACATGCTTCAAGAATTTTTAATTTCTAAAACATACAGACATGCTCTACTACCAACAAGAATACACAATACTAAAAAAATAGCCCATTTTTTATAATGATTCTAGTTTTTAAGATCAACTATAACTAAACTTCAAATTTCCCAAGGGCTTTTTCTACATAACCTAGCTCTCAGATCTAAGTAACATACTTAAATCCACAAAAAATAACTTATGCCAAAGGCACCCAACTAGCCAACAGAATTCATCATTGAAGAACCGTGAGCACCTCCTAGGGAGTTTGGAGAGGTAGCACAGCTATCTGTATACCCTTAACCTGGCTTCCCAACCTCAGCAATACTGACAGTGGGCAGGGTAATTCTTAGATGTGGGGGCTGCCCTGTGCAAAGGATGTTGATTTAGCAGCTTCCCTGGACTATACTCACTAGAGGCCAACAGCTGTCCCCACCTTGCACCCCATCCCACCCCAGTTGTGATGACCAAAATGTCTCCCAGCATTTCCAAATGCCCTCTGGGAGGACGATCAGCCCCACATGAGAAATGAATGCCTTAAACAAAAATACTACACTATTAGGGAGGATAGTTATCCTGAACTGAAATCTCAAGGCCACTCATAACAAGAGGTAAGAGAAGAAGATACCAGCCTAATGAAGCCAGATAAATACTGAATCAACTCTGGCAATCTATGTGGAAGACACAAAAAGCGACAGCTCACTATATCTCAGTGAGGATGTTTTTCGGGCCATGCTAGCACTCTACCTTAAAATTAACGGTCTTGTGCTTTATGTTCTCCCTAAAATCAAAGAAATAACAAGAATGAACAGATAATCCTTAAATCAATGAATAAATAAGTCAAAGAGATGTCCCAAAAGGAATAAGATATTCAGAAATACTCTAGAACAGTAATGAATAAATAAGAGCAAACTGTATCCAAAGAAATCAGAAATAACAAAATTCCCTAAAAAGGGCTCCACAAATGTCTCATTTCTTTTACTTTTACTATTCACTATTTCTTTTACTATTCACTGTGAAGCTTCCTTTTTCTTTTAATTCACAGTAATAATAGAAATTGCTTACAGGTCCTTACCCTTATAAACCATTACCAGTAAAGACCACAGTGCTACAAGCCTCATGTTATAGTCTTTGGAGGGCAGGTCTAAACTCTTGGCAACTATGGACAAAAATTAAGAACCGAAGGAAAAATAGAAAGAGAAAAAGACTAATTACAAAAAAAGGAAATGTGCAAAAGGATTGGCATAGCACACAGTGCTCTTCTACATTCTAAAGAAGAGCATATTTTATTTACCAAAAAACTAACTTCAGAAAATCCAACACACAACTCTACCTGGAAATGGAGTTAAAAGATCTTAACTCCCACTAACGTAAGTATCTAAGCAAGGATGCCCTCACAGTGTGAATCCAGTTATACCAGTCGCCTTTGGAAATGTATCCATAATCCACTATTATAATCTGATCCTTTTTTAATGACCAGAAGACTTTTTTATTCACTTTTTAACATTACTGCTAAAAGTAAAACTTTCCAAGGAAAGTGATAAAGAACTGAAAATCAGAGCTAGGAATGAAAAGATACCTTTAACGACAAGTATACAGTATCTACCATGATATGTTAAAATCTAGAACTTACCCCAATGGCAGAAATCAGAAGAAACCACAAAGAGATTACTAGGATCCGCTAGATATTTACTGAAGAGTTTTCCGAATTCCTGTTCTTTTGACTCACTCAGAGCTCCAACCAGTACAGGAATAATGGTAAACTCATCCTTATGGCTTAAAGAAAACAGAAAAAAAAAGTCATTTAGGAAGTACAAAAATAAAAATAATTGTCCAATGTGTTGGCACTAAAAAGTGGAACATTTATTAATAGTGGTAAGGATAATATACATAATACTGTTGAATTCTTAAAATCTATAAATTGTTTAAAGAAGACCATTTTTTAAAAAGATGAGAAGTATAGAATACTAAAAATATCTATTTAAATCATAGAAATGTACAATCCTTTTTTAGGTAAACAAGGCTCTTATACTACCAGGTAAAATAATATCTTCAAAAATAAAATAAGCCTATCAGACCATCACCAAGTCAAGTCTTCTCAACTACCCATCAAAGCGTCAATCATCTACCCAATCCTTCTCCAATTTTAAAAGAGCATTAAACTCTTTCTCACCTATTAACCCTATCCTATTATAAATACCACCATTTCTGGCACTTGTTTTATGAACCTGCCAAGTGAGACCTACAAAACTTAATCTTGGCTCCCGTAGAGTCACCAACTGCACCTTACACCTATACTAATAAAAGCAGATACAGGACAGTCTGAAGATACATACAACTCAAATTTCACTGGTGGACATAGAATTCAAGGAAGTAGATATTAATTTCTAGCAGCAAGAAAAAGACAACATGCCCACCCACAATGTTTATGGCATATCCACAAGTCCCTTTTTCATTCTACAGATTGACAGATTTATGGAAAAGGAACAGAGCAGATTCAATAAAGAATAACTATGGCAGGCTACAGAAACAGATGTTTATCCAAAACCTTTAAAAACTTTCATTGTAGTGAAATTTTACTTACATATATTCAATATTATTTATATTCTAAATGATCCCAGATTTGGAATTTTAGAAGCGTGAATCATGTTTGTCTGACTTGCTCTGAACAGGACTTTAAAAAAAAAAAAAATCACCATTATAATAAATGCTTTTTAATAGGATAATCTGACACTTAACTGATGTAGGGCAAACAGAATTCATAAAAGGATTTTTTTTAATACTAAATTTAAGTATTCCCAAAATAAATGATAGCCCAGCTTGATAAAGCTAAATTCAGGGCACCCAAGCGCCTCCCCCATAAAGGCCCCCTTACCCTTGTCAATTGCGAAATAAACAGATCATACAGATCTCCAGTCCCTCTGCAATGCAGGGGCTTCTTGGGCAGAATCTGCATCTATGGAGTAAGAAAAAAAGAGGAAGCTGGCAGAGGAAGCTGCCATGGGATATTTCTTTCTCTGGCTCTTACCAGTTTGCTTAACAACTGCATGAATGAATAGGGGCTCTTCAATAAGTTAAGAGTCACTGTGATTTGAAAGAAAAGAATTTGAGCTCTAGTAAAAATTCCAGAAGATTGTTATGAACTATTCTTATTTCAAGTACTACCTATATAAATAAATACACTAAGATCATCAAAGATTCTGCAAGTGGTTATGACATGATAGAGAAGCAGTTACACAGAGCATAAAAAACAAGAAGTCAGAAGAAATGGGCTCAGGGCATCTCTGTCACATACAAATGTTGAAAGCATGGGTAAGTCACTAACCTAAAAATGTATTTCCTTATCTGTAAGATGATTACAATTACAATACCTATTTTGTAAAACTGTTGCAAAATGAGGAATACCATATGAAAGTATTTTGTCAGCAATAGCTGGTGCACTCTGAAGAAACATCACTTCTGCTCTCCACAAGACCCACGGAACCATTTAAGCAACCTCAGTTTAAGCCTGAAAGTTTGTCTATCTATGTATGCAGAGGTAAGTCCCATGCTACTTGGAAATCTAAGCTTTGAATCAAGATTCATCCATTCATCTCTTCATCATTTCTCTTTTTAAAAAATTACCTGTTGTTCTTTATCCCATAAAGCATGAATTAGAGAAAAGAGCACTCTGCTTTGAAATGTAATATCCTAGGTTTTAGAAATCAGTTTGTGAAGCTGGTGTTCCCCAGTGAAGGAGTACAAAATCTTGCCCTCAAAAAACAATAATAAAACTGAACAGAACTGTCAGAAACAACCACTTCATGCTCTAGAAATGAACCAAAGGCAAAAAACACAGTGAGAAGAATTTATCCACGAAAAATAACTGAACTTCTCGAGAAGAACTGTGGAAATCTGGCATCTTACCAGTGGCTGTCTCTATCCCCCTGCCCAACTCCACCAACATGGTAGTTTCAGCAAGGGGAGGTTGGCTGTGAAAACCAGCTGCAGGTAGCCGACTTTGATTTGGAGCAGAGAGCAGAAAAGCCACACACCCAGAAGGAAACACAAACTCCTGCAGCTCTTGTAGCCTGAGTTGCACCATTTGAGGAAAACCACAAACCTGAGGAATACCTAGAAATTTAACAGGGAAACCTTGGAAAGAAAGGAGAGAATCACAGAGGGACTTGGTAAATTCATGTATTCTGAGAGGACTAACGTGCTCCATATAATACTGACTAGGAGGCAGTACATATGTGCAGGGGAGACCCATAAGAAACCAAGCTCCCCAGATGCTGGCTAACTGAGAGGGTGACGGCACACGAAAGGGGAAGTGGAGACCTGGGAGTGACCATGCTCTCACATATCCCCAGCTGACTGGAATTCTGCAGGCACACACAGGAAGACCAGAGAAGACCCAACAGGAAACGAAGGAGGCAGGCTTGAAAACAGCCTGATCTTTGAATGTGCTCCCCAGCACACACACAATCTGCCAGTAGAGGGTGAAAGCTTTATTTACTGGCTTGAGTTGTTCAAGCACAACCTCCTAGCTAAGCACTAATCAATGCAGACACAGAGGCAAATTCTAGAAAGCCAAGGTAAAAAATATAAACAAGAATTTTTTTAAAAGCTGAGGAGATACATCAGTAGCCAGACACTGCAGGAAAGACAGATTCTGCAGATAGTGTCCATGAAAGTTACTTTTTTGAAAAAAGAAGAAACCACCACTACCACCTTCAAGAAAGTAAAATCAGAACTGAGTTGCTATAATATACTATGTAAAAAGTCCAGTTTCAAGAAAAAGTCATGAGCCAAAGACACAGGAATGTGTGACCCAGTCTCAGGAAAAAAATAAAAGTATTCAAGTGGGACCACATATTAGATTCAGCAGACAAAGACTTCAAAACAGTTATTATAAATGTGTTCAAAGGAAACTATGCTTAAAGAAGTTTTATTATATATAGATATATAGATAGATTTATATATACACACATAAAGTTACATATAAATATGTATAATAGATGTGTGTATATAAACACATGTATATGTGTATGTGTATATATATATATATATATGATGAAGTTTACTAAACAAATGGTAAATATGAACAAATAAATGTAAACTTTAAAAAGAACCAAATGGTGAGGCTTAGAACCTCACCCCCCCTGTTTTGAGAGAAATCTTCTGCATCCGTGGATGTTTTGTTGCCCTTGTCTAGCTTGGATTAATACTTAGTCTATAGGCACACACCTGATCATCTACGTTTGCTCTCTTACAGCACTAAACTATGTTTTCTACCTTTATCTTGCATCTACCTACCATTTCAGCATTTTATTAAAAAAAATAATAATAATAATAATAATAATAAGGGAGAAATATGGGATTCACATATAAATCAAGTATAAAAATCAAACGAATATTCATATTTGACCTGATTGTTTATAGTTCATAATGCTTGATCAAAACCAAAAGTTTCTGTGATGACTGCCCTTGTACTGTTCACCATGTAAGAACTTATTCACTATGTAAGAATTTGTTCACCATGTAAGAACTTGCTCGTTATGCTTCAGAAGATTGGAGACTGATGAGAATTAGGCTTGGGGTGGATTAATGATTGTGCATTGAGTCCCCTATACAGAATTTTATTGTTGTTAACAACCATTTGATCAATAAATATGAGAGATGCCCTCTTAAAAAAATAAAATAAAATAAAAAGAACCAAATGGAAATTTTAGAGTTGAAAAGTATAAAAAATGAAATACAAAATATAGTAGATGGTCTGAAAACCCAATGCAATGCAATATTACATAAAGAGGCAGTGATATTAAAGATAAATTATCCAATCTGAAGAACAGAGAAAAAAGAAGTTTAAGAAAAATATATAGAGCATTGGAGACTTACAGACAACATCAAACACACCTGGATGCATACAATGGAGTCCCAGAAAGAGTACAGTGAAAGTATTAGAAGAAATGATGGTTGAAAACTTTCCAAATTTTATGAAAAACAAGCTACAGATCCAAGAAACTGAACAACCCAAAGTATGATATGCATAAAGAGACCTTCACCTAAATGTGGCATAATGAAACTGATAAAAACCAAAGACAAGAGAAAATCTTGAAAGCACTAAAGGGAAAATGACTCATCACTTCCAGTATAGTATTTTCAATAAATAGTGCTAGAATAATTGCATATCCATGTGAAAAAAAGTGAACTTAGACTTCTACCTCATACTATGCACAAAAATTAACTCAAAGTAGATAATAGACATAGCTATAAGAGCTAAAATTGTAACATGTCTAAAAAAGGTGTAGCTAACATCTTTGGAAGGGGGCCATAAAGTAAATATTTTAGGTTTTCTGGGCCATACAAACTCTGTAACAACTACTCAACTGTCACTGTAAAGAGAAAGCAGCCAAAGACAAGATGTAAATGAATAGTTGCAGCTATGTTCCAATAAAAGATGTACAGTCACAAGTTGTGGGCCAGATGTGGTTTGTAAGCTGTAGTTTGCTGATTCCTGTTCAAGAAGACAAAATCTCTGTGACCCTGGATTAGGCAAAAATTCCTTAAATATGATACCAAAAGCAGACTTCATATAGAAAAAAATGATAAACTGAACTCATCAAAAACTTTTGCACTTCAATGACAAAATGAAAAGACAAGTCATTCAATGAGACAAAATCTTTGCAAATCATATATATGAAAAAATAAATTGTATCCAGAATATATAAAAATTTTTATGATTCAGTAAAAAGACAAATTATCAAATTAAAACTAGGGCAGATATATGGAATCTCATTTACCAAAAGAAGATACAAATGACTAATAATAACACTGGAAAAAGGCTCAACATCATGAGTCATTGGAGAGATGTAAATCAACACCACAATGAGGTTACACTACGCATCTATCAGAATGGTTATATAAAAAAGATTGACAATAAGATGGATTGGCCAGAAGGTGGAGATACTAGAACCCTCGTGGATTGCTCCTGAAGTATAAAATGGTGCTGTCACTTTGGAAAACTGTGTAGCACTTTCTGAAAGAGTTAAGACAAAGACTTATCATATGACCCAGCAATTCCATTCCTAAGTACCTATCCAAGAAAAATGAAAATGTATATTCACATAAGGACTTGTATGAGAATGTTTATAATATTGTTTCTAATAGCCAAAATTGGAAATGATCCAAATGTCCACCAACTGTGAATGAATAACAAAATGTGGTATGTTCATATAATGGAATAACTATTGGCAATAAAAAGGAACCACTGATACATGCTACAACATGGATAAACCTCAAAATAGTATGCTAAACGAAAAAGGACAGACATAAAAGACTACATTTTATATGATTCTACTTTTAAGAAATTGCCAGAAAATTCTTATCTACAGAGACAGAAAGCAGGTAAATGGTTGCCTGAGGTTGAGAGTGGGAGCAAGAACTGCCCACAAATGGAAACGAAGCTTGTTTTTTTGGGTGATGAAAATGGTCTATAACTAGATTGTGAGAATAGTTAAAAACTTTATAAATGTACTAAAAATCACTGAGTTGTTCTCATGTGGGTAAATGTTATACAATATAAATCATACTTTAATAAAACTGTTATAAGACTAAGAAAAAGAAATCAATCTTTACCAATTGCAAGCTATGCTACCTGCAGCATGTTACTTAAAACTATCATAACCCTTAATTTTGTCACCAATAAAACTAGAGCTAATAATAATTAACCTTACAAGGCTTTTTGTGAGCAGTTTAGTAATAGAAAGTTTTATACCTTCTTTTCCTGTTCTATACCTTAAACCATGAGGCAGAATGTAATATACCCAAATGTGTAACAGACAAAAAAGAAATTAAAATCCCAGAACCAATAATGGAGCACTCACTTGAAAAACAAACAATATACTATATTACCAATATTCTTAATGGCACTTTTAATTGTCAAAATTCTAATAAAAAATTTGAATTCTACAGTTAGTATGGTTTCATAATTAATTCTACAGTTAATATTATATTGCATAGTTGAAAGTTGCTAAGAGTAAATCTTAAAAGTTCTCACTACAAGAAAAAAAGTGAATTCTAATACTAACGTTGTAAAAAATAAGAAAACTTAATTTAATTGGCAGTGCTTTTACTTAATTAGTGGTACATAAATAATTAAAATCTTAAAAATGATGACATTTTAAACTAGGTGAAGTATTACATACAAATAGTTATGTGCTTACTCTTCCTCTGGCATTAATTTGGTTATTTCTCCCCTGAACAACATTGATAAATACAAGAATTTTTCTTTTCTATACAAGTTCTCCCAATTTCTCAAAGGTTTTAGAAGCAGTCCAGAGCCAAATCATAACTAATCCAGTCAGAAGAAAAAGTATCCTTATCCTTAAGGTGCTAAGGCTGTTGTCACAATACCACTACATGATTATCCTCTCCTTTTTCAGAAAGAAAATATTCATGAAAAAAAAAGAGAACAAAACATATGTAGATAAGTACAAAAAACTCTGATAAAAATAAAGTATATTCCAATCTTCTCAAATGTCTTACACTACCTCGTCATACTTTTCATGGTCATAGAAACTGACATTGTCCCATTACAACCAAAAAAGAATTTTTATCTATTATTCCAGAGTTCCTCCATCTTCTGTAATTCTAAAAACTGGTCTGATGTACAGGTAAGACTCAAGAGGAATCAACATTCATGAAAAAGTAAACTAAGAAACGTATAAAAATGGCATTTGCTCTAAAATCTCAATAAATGACAACAAAAAAGATTGAACCACAAAACATGAAGAAATACAAGTAGCCATTGGTATGAAAGTCACAGAATAAGAACACTTATTTGAAAATGGCACTGCTTTTGTGGGCTGTCATTTAAGATGAACAGAGGTAGAAAATCTCAGGCTTCTTTACATCCAGAGACCAGCCGTCCCACTCTGTTAAAGACTATACAAGAGCAAATCTTACCATATTTCTCTTTCTGCCATACTAATATTTGAAGACTTTGATTGAAGCCACAAGCAGTAAGGAAAAGCAAAACTTTAAGAACTAGTACAAACCTAAGGTATTATAAGAGTTAGGATGGCATTTAAGTGAGTCAAAAATTCAAAAAGTTGGAATGGCAATTCAGGAGTCTGGACCTGGAAAAAAGAAATGGGAATTCTGCAGGACAGTTAACATAGCAGGTCTTTCACTGCATTTTTTACAAGTGTCTGCTTGTAAAGACTGGCCCTTCACTGACATCTAGAAACTTAGGTTTTACATGTTCCTTTAATGTTGATGAAGGCTCTTTTATCCACCTGGTACATGGTACCAGCTTGCCTAGATTGCTCATAAACAATGTGATTATGGCAAACACCTGCTTTCCTTCTGGAAGTCTGGAATTTCAGTAGCTGTGGCTAGTTACCCAGGCAGAGAGTGCCTACAGGACTAGCCCCAATTACAAATAAAATTCCTAGATTTTGTATCTTAAACCAAGTTTTCATAGCCAGAAACATTGCATATACCAAAGGAAGCACATCTTGTTCGGCCCATCCATAGAAGCCTACACCTGGATTCCTCCAGATTCTGCCTGATGTATCTTTTTCTCTTGCTGTTCCTGCTGTGTATTATACCCTTTATAATAAACCATAGTCATGAATACAACCATGAGTCCTAATGAGTCTTCAAATGTGAGGATTGTTGTGGAACCCTCAAAACAAGTGATAAAAGCGAAGAGACATAAAGGAATCATAACTGCCATTTTTAGGGGCCCCATAAGAAAGATTATCTCTCAGCTTTTCCTCTTGATCAAATGCACCTTTGGACCACAGGGACACACATACAAACTTCATACAAAATACCCTGATTCATTATGAGAAAGAACAAACTATAAACATCTAGAAAACACCAAGTAGAGGCAAAAAACTTGAGGAGGGGTAAGAGAGAAGGAAAAGGGGGACCAAGGTGAGCTAGCTGTCAATGACAATTAAAATTAACAGTTAAGTCTATTAAATCTTTATTATCTAATCAGTTAGGTGAATCTAATGAGATTATCAAAATTAATTTCAAAGGGTATATCTTAATTTTCATTCAAGTAGGTATATTGGTAAGAAAGGTTTAACAAAGGGAGGGTTATGTTTTAGAGACTAGAGAACCACACTAAACTCTACTTTGGAAACTCAACCATTGGAAGTAAAACAATCCTATCATAAATTGGACACCTTTGCTATAAAAATTAAAGAGAAATTCCAGTATTTTGTTAGGAACAAATCAACATTTCCATGTTCTACTATTCCCTTAAACTTATACCTATTTTTGGCTTTACCCTCTTAGATAATGAAATACTATTAGGCATTAATTAAACTTTGACATTATCTTAAAATCATTTCACTCCCTCACACACTAACATCTACCAAATTCTGTTGATCCTAACCTTTAAATGTCTCCCATAATCTGCTCAGTTGGCAACCCCATCCTCCACTACCTTAGTTCATAGCTTCCATGATTCCTTACTAAAAAATGTCCAGCTCTAATCTATACTTCACAGTAACATCACCACCAAGGAATAATAGTCTTACAGTCAAGTTTGAATCATTTCCCTCCTTTGCTGAGGAACTTTTACTAGTTCTTTACCAATAAAATACAGTATTGTCATAATTTAAAAAGTACAAATATCTTAAAATTACACTCAATGTACTCCATAATCTGGTCCCAACTGACTGTTTCAACTTCCTAATCCTGTCCCTCTTACTGTATGTCTCCAAAGGTCATCTACTTAAATGTCTACAGTTCCAGGTTGGTACCACATGTGTGTGTAAGTGAATTAAGTTATAAGATAACAAATAGTAGTAGGACTAATATCCAACTAAAAACACTCATATATATATATATATATATATATATATATATATATATATATATATATATGAAAAAACTTTTTCTCATTATGCAAACCAAACAAAAACATCTACAGCAGACCTCTGTTACTAGCCAAGACTTTTGCAACTCCCACAAGATAAGTCAATTAGTATTCTGTTCTTAAAGTAAGGGCTGGGCTTCCTACTCCTGTTTTATTCACAGAACTCCCTTTCCCATAAAAACCTTCTGCTCCATTCTGTGAAATTACAGCCATCTTCAAAGTCTACTCAAATGCCACCTCTACAATGAGGCCTTCTCTGTCCTCCACTAACTCAGCGGTTATCTATTATATTGCCCACATCCCCCTTTTCTACTCCCATAAACTCTTCAGTTACACCTGGTACATTCAGAATGTTACATTTATTTATATAACATTTCTTCTCTCTCCTACCAGGCTCTATGCTGAGGAACTACACAATGTTTGCTTATTTTTGTATTCCTCATGATTCGCTGGACATAGATTAGTGTAATTAGGTAGCTCTATGACAAATTTAATACAGATTGAAAAATCTGTATTAAACAAAATTTTTAAATTGTGAGGGTAAATGTCACCTTAAAAACAAATTTTTTACATAAATTAACTAATACAACTTAAGGGGGAAAAATTACCATTTGGGGGCCAAAGTGAATTTTGCTTACTAGTGTACTAATTAGTCCCCAAATATAAAATACATTATTCTTAATTTATAATTTAAAATAATATCAGAAAAGGAGTGTCTTGTATATTCCTGAGAAAGTAGTAAAGGGAAAAGAATTTCTTTTCCAATTCAAAGTAGCAAGTTTTAAATGATAAAATCAGAGCTATAAACTGGTCAAAAATTCCCCAGAGAGAAGGAAAATGATATAGGTCAGAAACTCAGATCTACATAAAAAAGGATGCACATGAGAGGCAGTATAAATGAAGATAAAAAAAAATCTTTAGTTCATTTTATTTTTCTTATTCTTACTTGATCTAGCAGATAATTTATTCAAAGTAATAACAGCAATAATATTTTATGTAATTATAGCTTATTAATGAAAAATGTTATAAGGGACAGGAAAGAGAAATTGGGAATACTTGTTATAAGGTGCTTGTACCACTGTGGAGCAGTACAGTATTATTTGAAAGTGCACTTGAATTAGTTGCAAATGTGTGTTGCAAACTTTAGCACAAACACTAAAAAAGGGGAAAAAAGTATAATTGCTATGTTAGAAGAGGGGAAAAAATGGAATCATAAAAAACTCAATTAAAACCATGGAAGACAGTAAAAGAGGGGAAGACAAAAAGGAAATTAAGAACAAGGTCAGTAAATAGAAAACAGTAACAAATATGGTAAGCATGAATCCAGCAATATCAATAATCCTTTAATAGGGAAATAGGTAAACTGTGATAAACCACAAAATGGAATATTACTCAGAAAAAGAGAAATAAATTATTGGAAAAAAAAAAGACTTGAGGAATCTTAAAATTACTAAATAAAGAAGCCAACCTGAAAAGGCTACATATTATATGATTCCAATTATATAACATTCCAGAAACTATATGACTACGGAGATAGAGAAAAGATCAGGGAATAGGTAGGCATGAAGTTGGGGGAAAGGATGAACAGGTAGAATAACAGGGGAGTTTTAAGGTAGTAAAATTATCCTGCAAGGTACTAAAATGGTAGATACATATTAGGCATTTGGTAAAACCCATACACTATATAACACAGAAGGAACCCTAATTAAACTATAGACTTAGGTTAACAATAACGTATCAGTATTTTTTCAATTGTAACAAATGTACCATACTAATGCAAGTTATTAAGAACAGGAAAAACTGTTCAGTTAATAGTATCTAACACCATAGAAAGGTATCTGATAGTAGTGTTCTCACTCAGGAAACTCAAAAATATAATCAGTATGAATAAACATAATAATTACAAGACTTAGGCTTACCCATCTGGGTAAACTGTATAAAATCAAGATTTTGGTTTTCTTAGTAACAGTCTAAGTACTCCAAGAACTACCAAATCCTAACCACTCTGAATTTTTAAGATTGGCTAGAACCTAAACCAGAAGATGGAAGAGATTTCAATACAATGTCCCATGTTTTCAAGTTGTTTATGTTTCAAAATATTGGCAATAATAAAAAGTATTATATGGCTAAGAAGTTAATGATGATATATTTACAGTGAAAAGGAACAGTTTACAGTACTGTATTTCTCAGTCCAGCATTTTCAAAGTACCTGAAGCATCCTATTTACTTGGCACATTTTTCTGAACAAAAAGCAGTGAAACTGGGGGAGAGGAATTGTTCTATAACTTTACTGTGGTGGACATACATGATGCCACATTTGTCAGTACTCACAGAATTCTATGATATAATACATTTTACTGTATGTATATTACCAAAAAATTAATTAAAAATTTAAACTACAGACAAACAGTGATTGGGGATGATACAGAGGAAGGAGTAAAAGGGGAGGAAGGAAGAGGAAGTTAACAGAACAGAATAACATGCTAAGAGTAAGAAGTTGGGATCCAAAGCAGTTAATTTTAAGAGCTAACTAGTTTTTTCAAGATAGATGATTTTTACATACTCCAATTAATTCTTACAAACAAAATTATATGCAATAATAAAAACTATTATTAATTTCAATAGGAAAGACAACATATGGAAAAAAGAATCAGAATAAAGTACACATGATCTCTTATTTATGTTTTAATTTATACAAATAAACACATGTATGTATAAATCTTATATATGCATACAAACATATATAGGAGAGGCAGAAAGACTTTAACTGCTCGTTTTGTACTTCTTGATACTGTTTACATTTTCAAAACATGTAGCTGCATTTTTTTCACATTAATAGGACTACTTGAATAGAGATTATGGGTCACTTTATATTTTCTCCTTTATACTATTTTTTTTAACTTTAATGAATATCATTTTGTAAATCTCTTTAAGATAACAGAATTATAAATACCTTAGATATTTATTTTTTAACCTGTAATGATTATTTAAAATAATGAAAAAATTAAGGAAGCAAGAAGAATTAAGTGGGCAACTGATTAAAGTATTACACAGACATGCATTAAAAAGTCCTATGTATACCCAATAAAGAGAAAAAAATAACATAGAAATATGATCATGATATGAAAAACAATTAATAAGAAAGAACATTTTGGCCTCATTTTTGGAAAGTTTAATAAAAACATTGACAATAAAAGTATTGAAAAATGGAAAGACTATTATTAATTGATTCAACAGTCAATTACTGAATTCCTTTTATGTCATCATAATGATCTGGGCACAGAAAACATGGAGAGGATGAGCTGCCCTGAGGCAGGGAAAAGATTCAGGAACTACCAGGAGAGGGGGACTTATCCATGAGTGATCACCCAAAGAGCTATCCAAGTGTAGGGGTACCACGGTAGACTATCTACAAGTACAGTCACCAAAAATTCCTCCCACCTCTGAATGCTCATGCCACTCTTCCCATTAAAAAAATAATAAAACTCTATTGCTCCCTCCACTTGACCCTAGGCTTGCAATCTGCTCTGACAAGTATAATGTGGCCTAAGTAATACTGGGCCAGTTCCAAGCCTAGATATTAAGAGGCTTGGAAGTTTGTACTTTTGTTTTCTTGCTACCTGAAAGGCCACGTACTTTATGAGAGTCCAAAACTATCCCGCAGGAGATAGATACCAAGAGAAGAGAGAAGCCCTATGGGGTGAGTGACAACAGGTGGAGGCAGAGAATACAAAGATAAGAACTAAGGTGCCTCAGTAGACAACCAGCATCACAGCCCCACACCGGAAATAAGGGCATCTTGGAGCCTTCACCTTAAGACAACGTGCCTCCAATGGTAGCAAATGAAACAGAGATGAGATGTCACCACTCACCCTTGAACAGATTTCTAGCCCACAGAATCATATGCCAAAAAAAAGGCACTTTGAGGTGATTTGTTTGCTGCAATAGATAACTGAGACAAAAAATGGTACTTGGAAAGGGTAGTCCCATAACACTAAAACATTCAATACTGGATTTTAGGACAGAGGGGCTAGCAGGAGCTGAAAGGGTAAGAAGGAAACTAGAATAGAAGTAAGGACACTGCTATAGGAGGCTAGGGTGAGCCACATATATACAGGAAGAATAATTAGCATAACTATCACATGAAGTAACTTAGAATATTAAAAATAAACCTAGTGAACCTCTAGATCTAGCTAAGAACATTTCCTGGCAAAATATTCAAAGTGTCAGTGGCTTCTTTATAGCCAAATATGAGAAGGTACATGAAGAAAAACATAAGCTAAAGAATTACAAGCAGTATTTAAAGGAATATTTCTAACCAGGAGTTGCTTGGCTGGAAAATAACTGTTTCTCATCACTAGGTTCTATAGATAGCAAAAGTTGTCAAAGCAACAACATGAGGACAAAGATCAAATCCACAGTGCTCCCAATAAAACATGGGCTCACAATCATTAAATCAAAAATACATTTCTGTGATCCTTGTTAAGACCTGCAAAAGACTTAATAAGACAGTCCTTGCATATTCTCTCAGACAGGCTAAAGGGCTTCTAAGAAACTTATAGGACCGTAATTTGGGATCCAAAGTAGAGAGTCCTGTCTTAGAAAAAAATGTGGATATGACTTTGTCTAAAGGAATGCACTTAGAAAATACAGTGTTCAATAGAATTCTATCAGTTTGGACTAAACAAAAACAAAAAACAAAACAGTTTGAAGTCGAAAAATGCCTTTAAGCCTTTAAACTGTCACATACATAGACAAACTGCTCTATAGAAGCAAACAAGACCCACTTCCTATGGAAAAGTAAAAAGAACTCAGAGAATAGAGCCAAGAGCCCAAGGGACCCAGCCAAGAGCTGTAGAAAATAGTGAATTATGAACCCACTACCAGTAGACAAAACCAAGATATAATCAAAGAGCACTCTGTACTCCCTGGTTAGGTTTCAGAATTGCTCTGGCCCAAAGGCTGCTATAAGCTTCCTGTTGTTTCACTCTCCAATGGGAGTACCTATTGTGGTTGACTGTCCTGTCTCAAAATTGTGTATTTTTTTTTTTGTGTGTGTGTGTGTGTGTGTGTGTGTGTGTGTGTGTGTGTGTGTGTGTGTGTATTGAAGGGGGGTGAGGGGAGGGGTGTTTTAACTTTTCTTCTTACTTCCCAGGTTTTCAAATCAAAAGGAGCTGCACCCACGGAGGTTCATTAACATACAACCTAAAACAATCATAAGATACTGGACCTTGAACTTGAGGTCATAACTGGATGAGATTTCTGGGCACCTTAGGAAGACTGAGTGTGTACTGCAGGTTGGAGAGACGTCAGCTCTCCAGAGGAGAGTTGTGGTAGTCTATCTGCAGAAAAGGCTGCCAACAATTCCTCCTATTGCTATACACAGACTACTCCTCCCATCTAATTCTCCTTCCCTTAAATCTTGGCAGACACTGTGTTCTGCTTTGAAAAACAGACTTGGTATAAATGAATGCTATGTAGTTTACAGGCCTAGCCCTTAATAAGCCAAGAAACTTGTTTTTGTTCTCTTACTACCTTGATTCACCATGTAAAGAAATTCAGCTATCTTTCTAGAGACAGAGGCCAAGAAGAGAGGAAAGCCCTGGCTGATGAGCAAACAGGTCACAAAGAGAACAAATGAGGTGGCTAAGGCCAGCAGTAAGGCCCCCCTGGATCCTCTAGCCTCATTCCGGCTACCTCAGTCAACATCTTGGGGACCACACCAAGGTATTCCCACCCAAAGCCTGACTCTAAAATGGTGAGCAGTAAAATAGTTGTAATTTTAAGCCATTGGCTTTTGGGGCAATTTGTTATTCAGGAATGGATAACTGATAAAGGTAATGAGTACAACAAAGGCTACATTGGAAAAGTGCAGAGTACTTTCTAAGAGTCAGTAATAGGAATCCTACTATAATCTGGGACTTAAGGAAGGTTTTCTTGAGAAGTGATATTTTAACAGTGGCTATCTAACACAATTTAATACAGGGGGAATTATGAATAGGAATTTCATTTGTTTCTTTTAAGTTTGTTTTCCTAAATTTTCCATATTGTACATGTTTTAGTTTTCAAATAACAACACAAATGTTATTTTGTTAAAACCTCCTGAAGGATATTGTTGGCAATTTATACTGCTTCTACTGCATTTAAATTTATTAAGCCTAAAATATATTTCCTCATGACAAAATATGCAAACATGTTAGCAAATAACAAAAGTTTTCTATTATTCTATCTAGTTGAAGAATGAGATATTCTCATTATACCCAAGAAATAAACAGCATATATTGGCTTAACAATTTCTGAAGAATTAGAATGTATTAAAACACAATTAACCTAAAATTATACCACCTGTAATTTAATATCACACTTATTTTAGAAAAGGTTTATATAATTCCTCAGTTACTGCAAATAGATGTGGATAATGTAAGTGAGAATTAAGTAATACTATAGTAGGATTCAGAGTGGAAATGACCCAAAAAGACTACAATAATGGACTGAAACCAACAAGAAAAAATTAAACAAAAGTAATTGAGACGACATACATACTTGGGGTTAAAAATAAATCAACCACAAAAGTACAAGAGGAAAAAATAATCCCACCTTAGCATAATGAAAAGCTTTGGGTTTTAGATCACAGTATATTGGCTAATAGTAAGAAAGCCACATCAGCATAAAAAATGTTAATGTAATCTCAGACTTCATTAACGCATTTAATTAAAAATATTTACTGAGAACCTATAATACACCAATTACTTTACTAAGAGAATACAGTGCCAAGATTCAAGAAAGGAGTAATTTTACCTTATTTAGAACTAGTCAAACTATTTTTGGAATATTAAGTCCATATAAAAGAAATGGTTGAAAAAATTAGAGAAATATGAACTATAAAAGAAGACTCTCTAATTTGAATATTGCCCTAAAAGAAGAAAGAAAGCTCTTTAAACAATTCTTTCATTTTACCGAAATAAATTAATGACTACTATGTGATGAGTATTGTGCTAGGCACAGGGATATTACATGAAGAATAAAATAAATAGTGCCCTCACTCTACTTAATTGGTCTAGTGAGCACTAATAGCAGGTACCAAATACTAATCTGTCAAGCATATTATAAAAGAGATTCATGAACTTTATGTAAGGCTGAAATAAATGAACTCCAATGTTACTTCCAAATCTACAATTTCGTGATTACTTACTTACAGTAATAAGTAATAATGTAAAATATTACCATAAAATAATTTAATTGTGATTCTGAGAAAAGTAAATGTCTAATAAGTAAAATAACAGGCAAACCAACATACAACACATATATACACACATGAGTTTTTATATTTCCACCTAACAAAATAACATGTCAATTCATTTGTTCAGCTTTCAAAGGCAAACTACACAAAATCAACTTCAATCCACGTTAGGAAAATCCAATTTAAAATTTTTATTTTATTTCAAATGTCAACAATTTTTTAAATATCCTTATCTGAATGATTATCTTACTCTAGTCAAAATAATTCCAAAGAAATGAGTATCTATGATTTCTCTGGGATGTCTAATATTAATTAATGTACCTTTCCATGGCTTTAGCTGTATAAGGCAAATGCATTTCAATACTGTGTTCATCTTCATCTGTTTGCAGAGACATGCGTTCAAACATTCCTGTCTTCCACAGTTCTCCGTAAACTAAAGAGATTTCAAAATATAGTAAAACAAATATATTAATGTATATCCTTACCTGTGAGACTCCACCCAGTAACACAAAATACCTACATGCTTTGGCAAGAAACAAAGCACCACATAATATTTTCCTTCATTTATATTTCTTAAAAGTAAGAAAAACTAATTTTTTACATACCAGCAAAAACAAAAATACATGTAATGACTTACTGAGCATTTTCTTATGTTATATAGTTACATAAAAAATATATGTATATTACTTATATAAAAAATAGTAACTCAGAACTTTCATCAGTTCCTTTCATTATATCTAAAATCAGCTCTGGACCTAAGCATTTCCTTGACTTCAGTCAGCATATGCTAGCAAGAACATAGTTGATTAGAACTCTATTAAAATATGAAAAAACCACTGTGCTGCTTATTCATGAGGTTAATAATATAGTTTCTGGGTTTTTACTTTTAATAATATATATGGGATTCAATCTGCCACCTCAGGATCCTGCCATACTAAGAACAGAAAACCCCATTAAGAATATTATTTCCCTCAAAGTTAAATATTAAGTTTGTGGGATTGACCAGTACATAAATTGACCACAGTGCCATGGTGTAAGTGATACTAAAACAATCTAGCAATTCAGACCCTTCTGATGAACTTAAAAGTAGATATTATATAAGAAAAAGAAATAACTTAGTATGTAAAAAAAGGAGATATAAGACAGTTTTTAGAGAGATATAGAACAGAACCAAGATTTTTATAACTACGTCCTTAAATGGGTTCACCAATACCAAAGAAAGAAAGTGTTAATGACTTTTTTCTACAAAATCATTCTGCCATTCTTTCATTAGCAGGCCAAAACCAAAATTTTCTGAATGTCCCAATAATGTTTTAAAAATAAAGTGTGTTCCCTAAAACTATCCCAGGAATAAGGCTAGTTATACTCCAACTTCATTCATAAGATATATATTCTAACAACAAATTGCTAATCCTCAATCATACTTAAAACCCTACAGTATTAAAACATAGGTATAAAAAATAAAAGAGGTGCTCATTTCCTTTGCAAATGGCTTGTTTCATTCTACAGAAGAATTTGTTGCAAAATTTCTTGAAACAATAAGCACCCTACATACTTATAATATACAGTTGACCCTTGAACACATGGGATTGAACTGCATGGATGCACTTATGAGATTTTTTTTCAATAATATAGAGGAAAATTTGTTGGAGATTTGCATCAGTGTGGAAAAACTTTTCTCTAGCTTACTTTAAGACTACAGTATATAATACATATACCATACAAAATAAGTGTTAATCAACTATTTGTTATTGGTAAGGCCTCCAGTCAACAGCAGGCTATTAGTAGTTAAGTTTTGGGAGTTAAGTTTCGGGGAAGTCAGTGTTATGCAGAGTTTCAAGCGCACAGGGAATTGCCGCAGCCAACTCCCACATTGTTCAAGGTGCACTGATGAGCTGGAGGGACCCATCGCAAGTTCATGATGGTGGTTACTTTGACGGTTACAATGTAAATTGAGTTTAATGAGGGGAAAATTCTGAGTCAATTGTAGATAAGAACATGAGTATTGGTTACACTATTCTCTGTACTGTTCTATATTTTTTAAATTATGCTCCCCCACTCATCCAAAAATATTATTATAAAGTCAAAAGGTTTTACTTTACACATTCAATGTATAAGATGAAACACAACTATATGAAAAAATGTGAATTTTGGAATCCTATGGAAAAAATAAATCAAAATAATAGACATGTTTTAAAAATAAAATACACTTAAGATTTATGTAGTACGTTTCTTTCAGTTTCACAACTACTGTCTCATTTTTTTCTCATAAACATCATTTGAGAGGAAACAAAGGCATTATCACCATTATCTATTTACAAGGAGGAAAGTGATATACAAAGAGGCAGACTACCATGCCCAGAATTTTTCATCAAGTTGTTGTGGGTACTAATTTCTTGTCTCACAGTACAATGAGTAAATGGCATGTCCCTGAATATAAATGCACTACAGTCTAGAGACTAGTGATTCTGACAGATTTTTGTGACTGGCAGAAAAACTGTAGTTGTTTTCTATGCATATGGAGGATTTTCTTTCACTGTTTTTGTTTTCTGCAGATTAGTTACAACAATCTCTAATTATAACTTGGAGATATTACCTATGATATTCATATTTCTTATTTTTAATTAGTGTAACTCCTACTTCTAAAAAATCTTTAGCTGTTTAAAAGCTGTAAGATTTCTATATACTTACTCTTTTGGTCAATACGAAGGTCATAAAGAGGTGTCCTATATATATCCACACTGGAAAGTGCACATCGAGAGAGGGGCACATGATGAGAAGGCCCAAGGATGAAAATTCTCCGGCTAGGAGATACACAACAAAAAACAAAGAACAATGGCACTTCTACACAAGACTTACTAAATAATGGGACCAAAAAATATAATTTTTAAAAATTACATGTGGTACTGTTTTCCTTCTTCACTAATTTCATCAACCACTACTGTGGGCTAAACTGAGTTCCCCTAAAATTTATATATTCAAATCCCACCCCCAGTACCTCAGAATGTAATGTATTTGGAGATAAGGTCTTCAGAGAAGTGATTAAGTTAAAATGAGGCCAGTAGGGTGAGGCTTGAATCCAGCATGACTGGTGTCCTTGTAAAAAAAGGAAGACACATACAGAGAGAGGCAACGTGAAGAGGCATCAAGAGGACAGCCATTTGCAAGCCAAGGAGAGAGGCTGCAGGAGAAACCAACCCTGCCAGCACCTTTGATCTTGGACTTTCAGCCTCCAGAACCGTGAGAAAATAAATTTCTGCTTTTTTCAGACAGTTTGTTTTTGTGACAGTATTAACAAACTAATATACCTACTAATGATGTGTTCCTAATTTTAATGAGGTTCAATTCCTTATCTCTGTGTTTTGTTGGAAAGCCTTTAAAAGAACCATGTTCAACACCTGGAAATACCAGTTGATGATTATCTATAGTAAATAAATCTTCTATGCTTAAAATCATCTCTGTATTCACAATGGCTAGGATACAGAAAGTTTTCAATAGCTATATTAATTGAATTTTGAACATTTCAGCTATTAAGTAAAATCTCAAAATTCTAACACATTCTAAACTCGCCTTCTAAGACCTACCACAATTTTAATAGAAATATGTAATAGTATAAATTCTAGAAATCCATACAAAATATCACTACAAAGAAGCTTTCTGATAAAGATACTTCCACATTTCTTCCATGGCAAAGAAGAACAGCATCTTGTTGAGAAAATTCTGTATAATAAACTTTCTCTGTTCCCATTCAAGTAGCAGTCATTCTCAAAAACAGAGAAACTTGATTATGTGTTATTTGCACAGTAGTCTAAAGAAAAGAACTGGGCTGAACTGCAGCTTAAATCTTTGCAATCCCTTTATCCCAACATCAAGAGTAAAATTAAGTTCCTCTCATTTTATCTCAAACATCCCTACAATCTAAATTCCAAAACGATCCAGATTCATAGGAACAGAACTTCCCCTACCACATACACACACACACACACACACCAAAGTTACAGACCCAAAACAAATAAAACTATGACAAAGAAGGGAATATATGATAGTTTCTGTGCCTTAGAAAATTAAGCACTATTCATTCACTTATTAATAGACAAAAGACTGAGAAATGAGCTAGTTCTTTCATATCAAAAATTTGCAGGACAAAAACTGTTAGCAATACTTATTTTGATAAAATTCTATTACAGCTAAGACAATTAACCTATGGTCTGATATATGTTACTTGTAGAGGGAAGGCGGGGGCAGGGGTGGATAAGGAAAAAGCAATTCTCAGTTTAGAGTCCCAAAACTTCGAGATGTCACTCATAGCAACACCACACAAACACAGGACTTCATCTCTAGACCATTTCTAGTCAGAAATACCACCTCTTTCTCCCCCTCCCTCCACTGCTAATACTCCCTTCTTGACATCATTTCTATGATCAACCTAATAACCATTTCAGAAAAAAAGATAAAATCTGTAGATTCCTAAATGAACAAAAGAGGTACAATTATGTTCTCTCTTAACATATATAAATATCATCACAATTTTTTAAATTAAAGTCTAATGTGGGACATAGATAATGGTAACTCTGTTTAGGTGACTTGCCTAAAGACAGGTAAAATCAAGTATGAAAAAAAGGCAGTTTTATGATTGAGGAATGCATTTCTATGAAAAGAAAGAGGGATAGAACATTTAAAATCAGAA
Organism: Manis pentadactyla; assembly: GCF_030020395.1. NCBI lineage: Eukaryota > Metazoa > Chordata > Mammalia > Pholidota > Manidae > Manis > Manis pentadactyla. The sequence continues at coordinate 210,919,561 of NC_080020.1, read as the reverse complement.
CGTTCCTGGGCAATCTAGGATATATAATTAAAATAAGAAACGACTTCTAAAATATCAATTTAAACTCAAGGCATAGATACCTTTCATAGGTAAGTGTAGAAAGATTCTAACAGTGGCCAAAAGATGAGCACTACTCCAGAAATAAACACTGGATGTGTGGGCTTGGGAAGCTTAACTGCCTCCTCCAATGCCTATTTACCTTACGTGCTTTTTTGTCAGACACAACTTAAATGAAAAGATTAAGAGTTGGTGGGGAAAAGAGCTCCAACCAGTGTGAATTAACCAACTGCATACCCAATAGATTCTTTCTGTTTGGCAGAAACTTACCCATTAGTAAGACAGTGAAGTTCCACATTTGGTTAAAAGAGATCACAGGAAAAAAGCAGTTTAGGTCCCATCAATACAAAACCCTTAAAAGTGATGCACCCCAAACAAATCAAAAAAGGCTAAGTGTCATTGGAAAAAAGGAGAAAAAAATCATATTAAACCAGCAGTAATCTCAAAATGGTTCTCTTTGTTATATTCTAACAAAAAGAAAATTAACAGTGTAAATAAAAAATATGCATTATCTTTTTTTCCTTGATTGCTGGATCCATAAACACCAAGGCTATAGGAGTATTTTGGAGAGAAATAAGTAATACAGACATTGGGAGCAATGCCACTTTGTCCTTTCAACTAACTGCAAGGTGCTTTGTCTTTAAAGGAGTAACTTTTAAATATTAGCATATCTTAACTTTTGCCACACATGTAAAACCTTTAATTTGAAAAAGCAATTAGTATGCATTCTCTTAGAAATAAATGTAGTTCACATATAATATGCAAGAGAATTGACATTTGTGGATTTACTGACCATAATGAGTATAGTCTGGTGTAGCCTGTGTGCCTCATAAATAAGTTACCCAATTGTCTGCACTCATAAATATTCAACTATTTATTCTAAATAACGGTACACAAGTAATTTTTTCAAGATGTTTCATAGCAAGTGGAGATATTTTAAATAGAAGAATAAAATGTCATGTGGCTCCGAAGAAGGTTCCATTTTACTCCCTTTTTCTGCACTGACAGGTTTTCTGAAAGATCAAGTTTCTAGCTAAGTACATCCTGAATTCCAGGCTTTCAATTAAGTTTCAGTAAGAGAGAGATTTTGCAACTACAAATAGGGAAAAGAACTTAATTAAATGTATTGTTTTTTAAATTCCTTAAACAGCCAGAGCGCTCCATTTGAAATATATCAGATCATATCACTTCCCTACTTAAGGCTTTTCATGGTCAGAAGATAACATTCAAAATCTTTAAAATGGATTCTACCGTCTCAAATTAACCGAACCCCTTCTTGTATTACTCTTCCCCCACTGATCACAATACTTCTCGTATACACGAACAACTTTGCCTACTTCAAAGCTTTCAAACTATTATTTCTTTTGCCTGGCTTAAAAATCAGTCCTTCAGAGATGCCTTCCCAACACCTTATCCTTACAACCTAAATCCAGTCACCCTGTGTTACAGCAGTTCTTAGAGTGTGAACTATGGATTCCCTCAGGACCCTTTCACGGAGTCCACAAAATCAAAACTATTTTCATAATAATACAAGGAAGTTATTTATCTTTTCCATGCTGTAGACATTCACACTTACAGTACAAAAGTGAGGCTAAGTAAACCACTGCCAAATTAGAACTACCATCAAGGTAATGGAATCAATACATTACTGTCATTATTCTTCACCTTCACCCACACCAAGTTTTTTTCTTTTTTAAAGCCAATTTCACTTACTTCATTAATTCTTGAACTTGGAGTACAGTTTTATAGAAATACTCTGTATGACAACAAAATAGATTCAATTTGTGGTAAAAAATACATCAGCATTTTTGCTGCATACTGAAGTACGGCTTGGTAAAGCATTTGTGTGATTTTGAGTTATGAGCTAGACTAATCTCTTTTCTCATGGACTACAATTTTTACTACAAAAAATGATAGTAGACAAATTATTACTCCAATTTAGCTATTTGGCAGGAATTTTCTAGAAAATAAACAAAATGAGCCTGTCATGTCAACAAAAACATTGCCAGTGATAAAACTGAAACTTTTAAGTGAAAATTAGACTTTTGTAAAACTTTTATCACTGTGAGATTGATAGCTTCCCAATAATTAAAGATTTTTCTGATAAAATTAGTGGTGATATTAACAAACGGGATTTTTTGACATTGTATGATGAAATGTCAACATTTGAAAGATCTGCATAACTCAATGAAAAATATTCTCCAATGTTCCATGCAAGATGTTACAAAATCATAGATCCATCAAAGTGCAAGACAGTACAAAAGATAACCCTAGTTGATATGTAGAGAATGGATAAGTGTGGAAGGTAAGAATGGAAGGTAATCGTATAGAATTTAACCTTCTCTCTAGAACTGTTATTTTTCTCTACACTTCATAGCTCCCAAAATCCAAAAGGATGCTCTTTTTCTGTTTTCTCAAAGGACTCTAAAGACACTGCAGATCTCAGGTATGGCCACTTACAGGAGAATACAACTATGATTGTCAATCATTATTTTTAACACTTAGATCTTCAAATTTATTCAGAATTCAATTATTATACACTAACTACAAAAATAAACTGATCATATTCTCATGCATCATTTGCCTCTCTTTTTGCTGATTTCCTTTATCATTATCTTCTTAGTCCCTGGCTCGTTTCCCTTTTTATTCTTTCTCCTTCTATTCTCACTTTCCATCAACTTATTTAACATACACTTTCCACTTCTACCAATATAGGTTCTGTACCTCACTATATGTTCCTAGGCCAAATTTAATTCAGGGGTACTCTTTCAACACATAACATCATCAATAAAAATTCTGTCAAATAGAAAAAGGTTTGGAAAACACTGTTATATAAACTAATCTTGATTATAGCACATTTATAGAACCAAGATCAAACGATGAAAGCTTCTGAAAAACTTTTACAATTTCTATTTGCTCTTATTCATAAAACATATTAGTTAAAATTGTATATTAAGTATGTATCAAGAGATTTGTTAAAAACACTCCTCAAAGCATTGTGAATGAGGCAGGACTGAAACCTTACCAACTCATCATTTTATTATTAAAAGTTTATTAAGAATGATTTTCAAAAAAGAACAGCTTTTTTCTGTTTTAAAAATTTGAAGAAATCATTCAAAGGCAAAGGAGTAAACTGGGGGTGAGACTTTCTTTTTAAATTCATGAGTTGTGAATTTATTCTGCTGTGAGTTACTTCTTTCGATGATTATGCTTCATCTCTACAGGTACAAATCTAACCTAATAATAAATATTTGGCCAAATTAAGATGATCCATTTTACTTATTCACATAGTGTGTATACAACTGGCAATACAGATTGGAGCCTGATATTGGTTCACATATAATGAATTAACTATTTAAGTAAAACATTGGTCAGCAAATTAAGTAATGTGGGTGGCTATTTCCCAGCAGAAGTGTTTGAAAGTTCTACAAATACCTTATTTTCTAGAGTAGTATACTATTTAATCAGTCCCAATTTGCCAGGAAGATTTTTTTAAAGCTAATTTCAGAGCTGTCATTGAATTATTAAAGAGTTAATATAGTACTTAATTCACTTTAGATTCTTTAAAAAATCGATTATCTTATCCTGTCAGTGAGAAATTATTTTCTTTCATTAACCACAACAAGTGAAATAATTTTAAATTACAAAGTTATCAAAACAGGACAAAGAACTTTGCATTTTCCTTTAAATTGTTCATCTCCAGGTTTTCAAGGAAAAATTTAAAAAAAGTATTTAACCTTCTAACATTTCGAGAACTAAACATTTACCTATCAAAGGAAAGGTAAAAACTAAATGTTCAGACAATGGAAAATAGTATTAAAGATTTCATAACCTGTAAAAGGTATAATCAAATACATAAAAGGTCAAATTCCTGATGAAATCAAGTTTATGATAACAATAAGTATGCAAAACAAACTACTGTGACAAGTGATTATGATGTAATTCCCAATCTTCTCCCACTTAAACAGAACTATAACTATATTACTTACGTAATAGACGGATCCACTTGTTTGTAAGCATGAGCAGCACAAGACCCACAATATGTGTATCCTGCATGGCTATAAAACAAAATATATTTAGACTTAATCATCAGAATAAAAATCAAGATATTCTAGGGGGAAAAAAAACTTGAAAGAATATAGTAACTATAGTAAATATAACAGAATTGAGTGTACAGATTAAAAAGGAGTGTAGCTAATGATGTAACCTCCAGAAAATAATAGAGAACACACAATTGTTCTGTATTCTAATTTAAAATTTTAAAAAGTATTTGTAATTTTTTTGGTCCAAAGGACAATCATATCTTAAGATATTTCAAAGCCTACTTGAAGTTGCTAATATAACACTAATGATATATGTTTTTTAACATTCCTTTTCAGTACCATTAGCAGATTATCACATAACAGTAAGACCAAGAGCAAGTCAAATCAGACCAAAACAAACACCCTGCAACTAGCCACTCATTTCTGTGTCTTCAGGGGCAAAAGAATTAACATGGCTTTTTGTGCATCATGCCTTTCATGTTCTTTCCCTATTACTTTTCTCTTTTATCCTCTGGTCTAAACTAAGCATCAGATTGCTTCACTTACCACCTATAGAGTAACTTTGTTTCCTGACCTAATTTTTCTTTCTTGACTCATTCAAGTTACATGAGTTTAGAAACATTTCCCTCAGTGCTTATTTATTAGTGTGTGGTCAGTGTTACACTGGTAAATATTTAACAGCTAGCTCTGCAGAAAAAAAATAATGTATGCATATGTACATAAAGGTATGTATAACACAATTTTAAAATGATGAAAAAATATATAAATCTCTTTACTGCAATTTACATGGTCAATACCCATGACCAACTGATTATCACAGAATGCTTTTACTGATTTTGCTGAGCTCTTATATGCATAGTCAGTCAATGATTGCAATTTCAAGAGTGGAACAATTAAGATATATGCCTAAACTTCACTCTTTCAAATGTGATGTTGACTTCTTTACTGATTACAGTTTTCAGGTACTAGAAAGAATATCTCTTTCCTCATTTTTTTGTGATATTCACAATGTAAAGGCTACAGACATAACATAATTTTAGCATTATTAACATTTTCCCCATAATTTAAGTTAGACAATCAACAAACAGTAAATAAAGTTCCGATTTATAGCAATTTGCCAATTAATGTGGAGTAAATCATTGCCACCACAGCCAATTTCAAGATGCACAGTTAAATTGAAAAGACAAAACACAGACTGGGAGAAAATATTTGTAAAGAACATTATCTAATAAAGGATTTATATCAGAATATATCAAGAAATTTCAAAACAAATCCAATACTTAAAAAAAAAAGAAATAGGTAACTTTGTAAGACAGAGTTCTGAAGATTAGTTGCATAACAATGTTATTATCTTAACTCTACTGAAGTGAATAAGTGGTTATGGTGGTTAAGAAGGCAATTTTTATGTTATGTGTACTTTACCACAATTTTCTTTAATAGGAAAAGATACCAACAGATTTTTCATCACAGAACACAAAGGGATAGCAAATAAACACACAGAAGAATAACATCATTTAGTCATTAAGGAAAGGCAAATTAAAACTACAGTAAGCTACCACAAAACACCCACTAAAATAGTTACAATTTAAAAGTGCCCATACCAAGTAAGGTAATGATATTAAATTGAAACTCAATCTATGCTTGTGGAAATGGAAAATGGTTCAAATACTTTGGAAAACAGTTGGCGATTTCTTACAAAGTTAAACATACTCCTACATTATGACCCAGTCATTCAACTCCTAAGGAAAATGAAAAAGCACTATGTCCACACAAAGACTGTACACAAATGTTCATCCCAGCTTTTATTTGAAATAGCCAAAAACTGGAAACATCCAAATGTCCCTCAGAAGGGTAAATGAATAAACTAATTGAGGTTTATCCTTACAATGGAATACTTTTCAGCATTAGAAAGGAGAGTACTTTTGGCACACTCAAAATAACTATGCTAAAAAAATGGTAAAAAAATTACAGAAAGAAATATGCTGAGAGAAGCCAGACAAAAAGAGATCATACTACATGATTCCATTTAAATAACTCTAGGAAATCAAAATTAATCTATAGTGACAGAAAGTAAATCAGTGTATGGGAGGAATGGCAGAGGACTGAAGGTTAGAATTACAAAGGGGCACAAGAAACCTTTTAAGGATGATGAATTTGTTAATTATCTTAATTGTGGTAATAGTTTCACAGGAGGGCACAAATCAAATAGGACACTCTAAATATATGCAGCCATGTGTTAATCATAGCACAATAAAGCTCTATTTTGAAAACGGTTCTCATCTGAACAAGCTTATGATAGGAACTGAGAGAGATTCACATATGTCAATCACAGCAACACAAGATAAGTAGTATGCTAATCAGGAGTTAAGTGATGTATGGGACATACATTTAAGCACACTGAAATCACTGAAGGCTTTATTGGTTAGATTAGTGTTACTCACTTTATCCTTATATCTTTGGCAAAGGAGCCTGTCAAGTTGTCTCAGTATAGCAAGTCTTGCAACCCAGTTCTAAACTTAGCCTGAAGGAAATACAGGTGCTCTATTGCTCAGCACCTTCAGTTTTGCTGCCATCCTACACAGATCTGGATACTCTAGCCTAACCAGGGGCTCTTTGTCTTCTGGTTGTATCACCAATATTTCAGTACCCAAGACCCCAATACTGAATGCTTCAGATTCCTATGTCAATTCAGAAATATGCTATCTTGCCTGGCCATGTGGACCTTAAAAACATGTGATCCATATGGATCTGCCCTGATCTTTCCCAAACCAGAATGACATCTCAGATTTTTGACACAGCTTCGCTCTCTCGGTAGTCACTCATATTCCACCCCTCCAAGTCCCAATCCTTATACGTAAACTAGTCCGTCTTAGATCTTCAGTTAGATCAGACTTCAGTTCCTATTTTCCATTCTTGAATTTAGAGGTCCTTACCCCCATCCACACTCTATTCTCTAAATCAACCTTTCTTTCTAGTCTGTGAGTCTCCCCTGGTTTTATCAATCCTATTCCTATTTCCAAGCTCAGGTCTGAAAAGACAGAAAATCTTCTTAAAAATATTGGATTCTGGAAGTATGGACAGGACAGAAATAGTAAGAGTAGAAGGTAATAAGGGCACGAAAGAAGGGCATAAAAGTTGAAGAAAGAACATGAGGAAATGTCCAAGTATATGATGTAGATGAGAAAATATGAGACTACCCTGAGTGCAACAAGAGAATAATGCTAAACCACAGTCAATCTGAAGAGTCTGGGCTTGATAAAACAAGTTACCTGTATGCTCATGAGCAGAGGAGTGGCAATATGAAACTGTTATTAGCCTAATACTGAACAACATGAGCACAAAGGACAGATCAGAGGTAGGAGGTGGTAAATGAAGCTCTCTTGGAAATTGTGGCATGAGGTAATAATGTCATGGTCTAGAATGGTATCAGTGAGAAATGAGAAATGAATGCTCTAGAGTTGAAAAAGAAAAACTGACATAGCCTAGTGACCAAGTAAGTATATTCAGAAGTGGACAATTGTGATAATGGGAATAACTAACATTTACTGAGAGTTTATTATGTGTCAGGCACTCATCTGTGCAATACAGAGCATTAACTCATTTAATCCTCACACAAACCCTATGAGATAAGAATTATTACTTTTCTCATTTTTTGGATGAAGAAACTAAAGTAGAAAGGTTAAGAAACTTGCTCAAGGTCATGCCAGGATTTAAAGCCCATAGTAAGAGCTCCAGAACCCATTCTTAATCACTGCAGGAGAACTTTACACATTTGAAGGAAGACAGGAAGGAGTATGAAAAGCAATAACCCTAAAAGCTAGAAGAATCCTTACAGAATCATATATCCTGTAAGACTGCAGAGAAGGGTAATAGTTCAAAAACATGATTAACTGAGATAAATTAAGTATGTTGTATAAGACAACTCAATTATCATGGTTTCAGGCCTTTCTGAAGTTGACAGCTTAAAAGCCTGCTTGAAGTAAAGGTTAAAAAGTTGCAAAAAGAAAGGGAGAGTATTAACGTGGATAGAGAATACACTGCAGAGTATCTTTTGAAATAATCATTAAGTGTACTCTCTCTCTTCACTCCTATCATGAGAAACTACTTCATGTAAGGACAATGACTATAGTCAAAGAAGAGAATTTCTAATACTTTCCATTACGCTGGCCCAGATACATGGTAATGAAAAAAGCCAGAATAATGATCAACAAATATCACCACTCATCTCTAACCTGTTCCTAAACCCTTCTCTTGCTAAAAGAATCTATGATTCTACATGTATGTGGAAACACAGTTTCATCAAGGGATCACTCACAATAAAGGAGGCTTTATTAAGTGAACATCAAAGGAATTTTTCTTTTGTGCATAACAGAACAATGAAAATTTGAGCTCAGTAGATATTTAAATATACATCATAATATGTGTATCCTAGTCATTTTCCTAAAAGCTCTTAAAATCCTTAATGCAAAGTCATTCCTGCTAGCTTTTCCAGGTCACTCTGATTCCCAATGTAACTTCTCATGAAGGCAAATGCAAAATTACCCCTTAATATCTGTAATTCGTCATTAGCTACGACCATGCCTCTAAATACTGATCCTTCTTTTAACAGAGTACCTTTGTTTCTCCTTTTATGCTACATAGTAAACTCCTTACATCAGCAGGTCCAGCCCCTAACTCTCCAGAATTTCTGTGCCCCACACAGAGTTGCAATCAAATAAGGACGCAAGGCGACTGTCTATGATCATTTACTGGTTAAGTGACAACTTCCTACACAGCAGCCTTGCAGAGTAGGTATAATTTAAATTCCTAGGTGAGGAAAATTGCCAATTACTACATAATATGGACTTTCACTTGTTCATTCTGAGCCCTTCAAGGTTATACGTGAATAGTATAAACTGTGAATGCCAAAAGTATACCACACATTCTCGGAAAGGCTTTTCATCAAAGAGGATAAGAAAACAACAAAAGGACATTTACTTGGATTCAACAAAGTCTGGCTCCCCTGTCCTAGTTCTACTTAATAGCAGCAAAAATGAAAAATAGAAAGATTGGACAAGATAAAACAAGATGTCCTGCAGCAATAATAATAAAAAAAAGATCTACTTAAGCTATGATCTAGAAAGCTATAAACTAAAATTTAAAATACCTCTGAACATATAGGATAAACCTTTAATGACAATTAACCCTAAATAGTTTGCAGAAGCAAAAGCCACACTGCCTTTTTCTATTTTCTTTCTCTGCACCTAGCCTTTTATTCTTTTCTTTCAAATGCACGCTCAGTGATTCTCAAGATCCCTGCTTCAATAAAAAATATGAGATGATTATATCCAAAAAAATGTCCAGATTATTACATAGTCATTATTCAGAATATTTTATTTTTATAAAATGCCATCTCACAAATACTAAATAACAACACTATGAGCTAAGGAAAGTTATCAGTGTTATTCAAGCCAAATAAGAATAAACTAACCAGTGTTGAATATCTTGATGTTTTTAATGGCAAAAAATATAAGATCAAGGATAATGCCATGAATAGCCAACTGCTTAATGTAAAAAAGGGTTAGAAATAAACAAGTTACATACCTCCAATAACTTAAATTAACTGTATCATTTATGAAGATTCATTATCTCATGATATACACTTGTAGAGCTCTACAGGTACACTTCACTATATATAAACTAGTATTGTCTATAAACATTTCTTAGCTTTTAAAATTTATTAAGTAGTTTTTATATTAAAATAACACATGTACACAGTAGAAAAGTCAAACAATAAAGAAGAATCACAGTGAAAAGTTGAAGTATCCTTTACTCCCTACTATGCCTATGAGGTTACTGCTAACAAATCAAACTATTTTAGATGTATGAGAGGGGCTTCAATATTCATAGTATCTGCTTTAGAGTAAAAATTATTTTATCATAACAATTTTGGTATCAAGATATTTGACAATCATGGTAGGAAGGTTTTTGGAACTCCTAGTTCAGGAAATCATTTCGATATATATACTGGTGCTCCTGGGGATATATATCATTTCAATATACATACTCCAGTCTGCTGCACCTTAAGAGAAATAAGGTAGTTCCATATTCAACCACAATGATATTTTTAATCAAAATAAATTATTATGAATCTCCCAAATGTGCTTACCTATGCAATATAGATTAGAATTCATTTAGAGTGATCAATAGTTGGGTTGATGAGTCAATATTTATTCTAACAATGACACCATTCTATTTAATCCACATCAATATGAAAACAAGTAATCTATACAAGCACTTTAAAAAGTGCTATGTAGATTCTGAGCTTCTTTTTTTAAGGTTTCTCCTTATATGATTTATGCCTATGAAGGCAACATCTAAGAAAAGCTGGTCCCAAAGAGATAGAATTTATAAAATTTAAAGTGTGTTTTTGGTAGACTTGAAATAAATTTCGTAAACTGGATTTGAAATAAAAATAGAAATTTAGAATTCTTAAGTTTTCTAAATACTAGATAAGCATGCTCTTACAATGACCTTTTTGCGCTTATGTAACAGCATTATTTGTTGTTGCATATCTACTTCAAAAAAAGGTAACACTGGGGAGCCAAGATGGCGGTGTGAGTAGAGCAGCGGAAATCTCCTCCCAAAACCATATATATTTTTGAAAATACAACAAATACAACTATTCTGAAAAGAGAGACCAGAAAACACAGGACAAGAGCCAGACTACATCTACACCTGAGAGAACCCAGCGCCTCATGAAGGGGGTAAGATACCAGCCGTGGCCTGTCGGGACCCGAGCACCCCTCACCCAGCTCCCAGCGGGAGGAGAGGAGACAGAGCGGGGAGGGAGAGGGAGCCCAGGACTGCTAAATACCCAGCCCTAGCCATCCGCACCAGAACGCAGACACACAGTGCGTGGTGTGCTGGATACTAGGGAAACAGGACAGTAAGGCCTCTGAGTGGGTTCCCGCAGCCAGCACCCCTGGGACAAAAGAAAAGCGAGTGATCTTTGAAAATCTTAAAGGGACAGGGGCCTCACAGATGGATGGAAGCGCCCTGGCGGAATTATCCCAGTAACTGGGAATCCCAGGGAACTCTGGGTGCCCCAACCCCCTGGGCAGCAGCGCAGCTCCGAGGCCCCTCACAGTGATAAACAGCCTCCCGCCCATTCCCCCTCTGACGCAACTCCACCATAGCGGCAGCAGCCACACCCAGAACAACCGAGCAGAGCTTCTTCCACAGCGGACAGGCAAGAATCAGACAACCCGTCTGTGCGCACCTGCCCAGCACAAGCTGCTAGGGGTCGCTGCTCTCCCAGCAGAGGAAGGAGACAACTAGCAAGAAGGGACATTCTCCCAGCCAACACACACACCAGCTTCCCATAACTACCTCTACTGCCATGAAAAGGCAGAAGAATTTGATCCAGACCAAAATCACAGAGTCAACCCCTAAGAAGGAGATAGACCTAACCAATCTTCCCGAAAAAGAATTCAAAACAAAGGTCATAACCATGCTGATGGATCTTCAGAGAAATATGCAAGAGCTAAGGGATGAAGTCTGGAAGGAGACTACAAAAATGAAACAATTTCTGGAAGGACTTAAGAGTAGACTGGATGAGGTGCAAGAGGCTGGAAATGGAATAGAACTCAGAGAACAGGAATACAGAGAAGCTGACGCAGAGAGAGATAAAAGGACCTCCTGAAATGAAACAATATTAAGAGAACTGTGTTACCAATCAAAAAGGAACAATATCCGCATTATAGGAGTACCAGAAGAAGAGAGAGAAAAAGTGACAGAAAGTGTATTTGAAGAAATAATTGCTGAAAACTTCCCCAAACTGGGGGAGGAAATAATCGATCAGACCACGGAGGCACACAAAACTCCCAACACAAGGGCCCCAAGGAGGACAACACCAAGACACATAATAATTAAAATGGCAAAGATCAAGGACAAGGACAGAGTTTTAAAGGCAGCTTGAGAGAGGAAAAAGGTCACCTACAAAGGAAAACCCATCAGGCTATCATCAGACTTCTCAACAGAAACCTTAAAGGACAGAAGAGTATGGCATAATATATTTAATGCAATGAAACAGAAGGGCCTTGAACCAAGGCACAACAGGAACACAGAGAATACTGTATCCAGGATGGTTATCATTTAAATAAGGAGGGATTAAACAATTCCCAGAAAAGCAAATGATGAGGGAATTTGTCTCCCACAAACCACCTCTACAGGGTATTTTAGAGGGACTGCTCTAGATGGGAGCACTCCTAAGGCTAAAATAAACACATGTCACCATAGAAAATAAAATCACAGCAAAGAAGGCAGACCAACCAAATACTAACTAAAGGCAAAAAATAAAATCAACTACCCATAGAAGCAGTTAAAGGAAACACAAAAGAGCACAGAATAAAACAACCAACATATAAAAAAAGGAGGAGCAGGAATAAGGAGGGGGAGAAATAAAGAATCACCAGACAGTGTTTATAACAGTTCAATAAGTGAGTTAAGTTAGACAGTAAGATACTAAAGAAGCTAACCTTGAACCTTTGGTAACCACAAATCTAAAGCCAGCAATGGCAGGAAGTACATATCTTTCAATAATCACCCTAAATGTAAATGGACTGAATGCACCAATCAAAAGACACAGAGTAATAGAATGGATAAAAAAGCAAGACCCACTTATATGCTCCTCAAACCCAAAGTCATGCACAGACTAAAAGTCAAGGGATGGAAAAAGATATTTCATGTAAACAACAGGGGGGAAAAAAGCAGGTGTTGCAGTACTAGTATCAGACAAAATAGACTTCAAAATAAAGTAAGTAACAAGAGATAAAGAAGGACACTACATAATGATAAAGGGCTCAGTCCAACAAGAGGATATAACCATTCTAAATATATATGCACCCAACACAGGAGCCCCAGCATATGTGAAACAAATACTAACAGAACTAAAGGAGGAAAGAGAATGCAATGCATTCATTTTAGGAGACTTCAACATGCCACTCACTCCAAAGGATAGATCCACTGGACAGAAAATAAGGAAGGACACGGAGGCACCAAACAACACACTATAACAGCTGGACCTAATAGACATCTATGGAACTCTACATCCAAAAGCAGGATACACATTCTTCTCAAGTGGACATGGAATATTCTCCAGAATAGACCGCATACTAGCCCACAAAAAGAGCCTCAGTAAATTCAAAAAGATTGAAATTCTACCAACCAGCTTCTCAGACCACAGAGGTATAAAACTAGAACTAAATTGTACAAAGAAAACAAAAAGGCCCACAAACACATGGAGCCTTAACTACATGCCCCTAAATAATCTATGGATCAATGACCAAATTAAAACAGAGATCAAACAATATATGGAGACAAATGACAACGACAGAATAAAGCCCCAACTTCTGTGGGATGCAGCAAAGCCAGTTCTAAGAGGAAAGTATATAGCAATCCAGGCTTATTTAAAGAAGGAAGAACAATCCCAAATGAACAATCTAAAGTCACAATTATTGAAACTGGAAAAAGAAGATAAAATGAGGCCCAAAGTCAGCAGAAGGAAGGACATAATAAAGATCAGAGAAGAAATAAATAAAATTGAGAATAATAAAATAGTAGAAAAAAATCAATGAAACCAAGAGCTGGTTCTTTGAGAAAATAAACAAGATAGATAAGCCCCTAGCCAGGCTTATTAAGAGAAAAAGAGAATCTACACACATCAACAGAATCAGAAATGAGAAAGGAAAAATCACAACGGACCCCACAGAAATACAAAGAATTATTAGAGAATACTATGAAAATCTATATTCCAACAAGCTGGAAAACCTAGAAAAAATGGACAACTTCCTAGAAAAATACAACCTTCCAAGACTGACCAAGAAAGAAACACAAAATCTAAACAGACCAATTACCAGCAAAGAAATAGAAGTGGTAATCAAAAAACTACCCAAGAGCAAAACCCCCGGGCCAGAAGGATTTACTACGGAATTTTATCAGACATACAGAGAAGACATAATACCCATTCTCCTTAAAGTTTTCCAAAAAATAGAAGAGGAGGGAATACTTCCAAACTCATTCGATGAAGCCAGCATCACTCTAATACCAAAACCAGGCAAAGACCCCACCAAAAAAGAAAACTACAGACCAATATCCCTGATGAACATAGATGCAAAAATACTCAACAAAATATTAGCAAACCGAATTCAAAAATATATCAAAAGGATCAATCATACCCCATGACCAAGTGGGATTCATCTCAGGGATACAAGGATGGTACAACATTCGAAAATCCATCAACATCATCCACCATATAAACAAAAAGAAGGACAAAAACCATATGATCATTTCCACAGATGCTGAAAAAGCATTTGAAAAAATTCAACATCCATTCATGTTAAAAACTCTCAGTAAAATGGGTATAGAGGGCAAGTACCTCAACATAATAAAGGCCATATATGATAAACCCACAGCTAACATCATACTGAACAGCGAAAAGCTGAAATCTTTTCCTCTGAGATCAGGAACAAGACAGGGATGCCCACTCTCCCCAATGTTATTTAACATAGTACTGGAGGTCCTAGCCACAGCAATTAGACAAAACAAAGAAATACAAGGAATTCAGATTGGTAAAGAAGAAGTTAAACTGTCACTATTTGCAGAACACATAACACTGTACATAAAAAACTCTAAAGACTCCACTCCAAAACTACTAGAACTGATAGCGGAATACAGCAAAGTTGCAGAATAGAAAATTAACACAGAGAAATCTGTGGCTTTCCTGTACACTAACAATGAACCAATAGAAAGAGAAATCAGGAAACAATTCCATTCACAATTGCATCAAAAAGAATAAAATACCTAGGAATAAACCTAACCAAAGAAGTGAAAGACCTATACCCTGAAAACTATAAGACACTCTTAAGATAAATTAAAGAGGACACTAACAAAAGGAAACTCATCCCATGCTCTTGGCTAGGAAGAATTAATATTGTCAAAATGGCCATCCTGCCCAAAGCAATATACAGATTTGATGCAATCCCTATTAAATTACCAGCAGCATTCTTCAACAAACTGGAACAAATAGTTCAAAAATTCATGTGGAAACACCAAAGACCCTGAATAGCCGAAGCAATCCTGAGAAGGAAGAATAAAAGTGGGGGGGGGGGCGGGGATCTCACTCCCCAACTTCAAGCTCTACTACAAAGCCACAGTAATCAAGACAATTTGGTACTGGGATAAGAACAGAGCCACAGACCAGTGGAACAGAATAGAGACTCCAGACATTAACCCAAACATATATGGTCAATTAATATATGAAAAAGGAGCCATGGACATACAATGGGGAAATGACAGTCCCTTCAACAGACGGTGCTGGCAAAACTGGACAGCTACATGTAAGAGAATGAAACTGGATCACTGTCTAACCCCATACACAAAAGTAAATTTGAAATGGATCAAAGACCTGAATGTAAGTCATGAAACCATAAAACTCTTAGAAAAAAACATAGGCAAAAATCTCTTGGACATAAACATGAGTGACTTCTTCATGAACATATCTCCCCAGGCAAGGGAAACAAAAGCAGAAATGAACAAGTGGGATTATATCAAGCTGAAAAGCTTCTGTACAGCAAAGGACACCATCAATAGAACAAAAAGGTACCCTACAGTATGGGAGAATATATTCATAAATGACAGGTCCAATATAGGGTTGACATCCAAAATATGTAAAGAGCTCAGGCACCTCAACAAACAAAAAGCAAATAATCCAATTAAAAAATGGGCAGAGGAGCTGAAGAGACAGTTCTCCAAAGAAGAAATTCAGATGGCCAACAGACACATGAAAAGATGCTCCACATCGCTAGTCATCAGAGAAATGCAAATTAAAATCACAATGAGACATCACCTCACTCCAGTAAGGATAGCCACCATCCAAAAGACAAACAACAATAAATGTTGGCGAGGCTGTGGAGAAAGGGCAACCCTCCTACACTGCTGGTGGGAATATAAATTAGTTCAACCACTGTGGAAAGCAATATGGAGGTTCCTCAAAAAGCTCAAAATAGAAACACCATTTGACCCAGGAATTCCACTTGTAGGAATTTACCCTAAGAATGCAGCACTCCAGTTTGAAAAAGACAGATGCACCCCTATGTTTATCGCAGCACTATTTACAATAGCCAAGAAATGGAAGCAACCTAAGTGTCCATCAGTAGATGAGTGGATAAAGAAGATGTGGTACATATACACAATGGAATATTATTCAGCCATAAGAAGAAAACAAATCCTACCTTTCGCAACAACATGGATGGAGCTAGAGGGTATTATGCTCAGTGAAATAAGCCAGGCGGAGAAAGACAAATATCAAATGATTTCATTCATATGTGGAGTATAAGAACAAAGAAAAACTGAAGAAATAAAACAGCAGCAGAATCACAGAACCCAAGAATGGACTAACAGTTACCAAAGGGAAAGGGACTGGAGAGAATGGGAGGGTAGGGAGGGATAAGGGCGGGGAAAAAGAAAGGGGGTATTACGATTAGCATGTATAATGTGGTGGGGGGCAGTGCAACACAGTGAAGACAAGTAGTGATTCTACAGCATCTTACTACGCTGATGGACAGTGACTATAATGGGGTTTGTGGGGGGGACTTCGTGAAGGGGGGACCCTAGTAAACATAATGTTCTTCATGTAATTGTAGATTAATGATAACAAAAAAAAATGTAACACTGAAAAGAAAAATAATTACTTCTGGAAACTATAATAAGATAAACCTGACTGTATTCAAAGTTTCCACATGTTAACAAAATGGAAATGACCTACATGCATAAACACAATTTCAAAGTCAGTATATAGCAGAAACATGAACACCACAGCCAAAACTATTTTCAAAAATTCATTTTAAAATCTAAAGTAACTTGGGAATCTTTTACAAATCAATGTATTTGTAACTTAA
This sequence comes from Manis pentadactyla, assembly GCF_030020395.1. Classification (NCBI taxonomy): domain Eukaryota; kingdom Metazoa; phylum Chordata; class Mammalia; order Pholidota; family Manidae; genus Manis; species Manis pentadactyla. Next base: position 210,902,523 of record NC_080020.1, on the reverse strand, counting down.
GAGTCAAACATTTCACTTCCCAGGCCACTACCAACAATTTTAATTTAAAACTAACTACAAGAAAGAACAAGTCAAACTACATTTTCATAAAAACTAACCTCAACTTAATTATATGTTGATACAGCTCAACTTCTACATTTAGAACAAGTTTTAACTAGGAAGGTAGCATACCATAACAGCCAAATATATCAGCAAAGTAATGGGAATGAGAAAAGAACCTGTATCAGGAATTACTATAAAGAGATGATTATTAATCCTTTGTTTCTCATCCAATCAAGGATCTCACTTATGCAAATTTCCTCTCTTCTCCAAAAATCCCTATCTTGTTTTTCTTTCTCCATTGGATCAACATTATAAATAACATCTCCCACCTTAAATAAAAATCCTCCCCTGACACCATATTCCCATTGCCCTACTTCTTTGATTTATAGCAAAATCTCTCAAAAAAAAGAAAAAAACTATCCACACTCACTGTCATCATTGCCCTCTGTGATTCTTTCTTGAACCCACTGCAATCTCGTTTTCATCCTCATGTTGCTCTTATCAAGATCACCAGTGAGCAAAATCCAACTGTCAATTCTCAGTCCTCATCTTATTAAACCTACTAGCGGAATTTTACACAGATGATTATTTTTTTTACCGACATATGTGTTATCCTTTTGCCTCCCAGACACCACTCACTTTTGGTTTTCCTCCTTCCTTTCTGGTCTGCCTTCATTATCTTCTTTGGAAATGCTCACCTTCATCCTGACCTCTAAAGTTGTCTTGCCTAAGGGCTTAGTCCTTGAACCTTTTATCTTCATCTTTATTGTATTCCCTAGGCAATAACAGCCTGTTTAGACTTGAAGTGTGATATATACACCAGCACTGCCTGGCCTTTCTTTCCTGTACTCCAGATTCACATATCTAGCTGTCCATTTGAAATCTTCACTTGGACAGCTAATAGGAATCTCAACATTAACATGCTCAAAATAAAATTCTAGATCTACACATATATTTCAAAATCTACTCCCTACCTCCACCTTGTTCACCTCTTACCAGTATGAAAGCAACTCCATCTTCCAATTTCCCATGCCAAAAACTTAAGAGTCATTCTTGACTATTCACCTATTTTATTGGTCCTACCTTTGAATTATATCCAGAATACACTGCTTCTCACAACCTCCACCACTAGCCACCAGTCAAAGTCACTACATCACCTCTCTTTTCAGCATAATTATTAATAAGCCTCCTAAACTGCACTACCTGTTCCCATAAAACAGAATGCCCATACAGCAGCAAGAATAATCCTTTTCAAACCTAAGTCACATCAAGTCACTTTTCTGCTCAAAACTTCTCATGACTTGACATATTCACTTGGAATAAAAAAACCAGTTTTAGTAATGGTCTACAAAGTCTCTCCATGATCTAGCTCCTGCTACCTACCTCATCCACTACTCTTTCCCTTGCACATACATGCCACTCCAGCTACACTGTGCTCTTTGCTTTCCTCAAACTCACTAAGGATATCCTGCCCCAGAGTCTTTGCGCTTGCTGTTCCTCAACCTGAAGCCCTCTTTCCCTGGGTATCTGCCACACATCTGGAGGCTATAAAGGTTCTCAGGCAATGTTAAGCCAGAGGACACCATCTTTGTACTCTCCCTCAGCCTCGCTACAAGTCACTGGTACCTCCCAGAAAGGAGATCATACACTCATCCGAAGTCCCAGTTTTTGTAACCGTTACCCAGAGGACACTTTCAGATTGCCTGGGTAGGACTGCCACAGGACTGCATATTTTAAAAGCTGCTATCTGAGCTGTAACTCAGCCTGAAACCAGGTGCTGACTAATCCCTCCCTCTGGGACAGACAGGTCTTGACACATCGTCAATAACTGGGTCCTATCAAGAATAAATCAGGATACCCAGACAATCAGAAGAGTTCATGAAACCAAGTACTAGGGAAGGTTGAAAGATAAGGTCCATCCACCCAAGTCCATTCCTTCAAGATTAGGAGAGGTGGCTGCTTCACCTGATACAAAGAAAAAACAAAGACAGTCAAGCAAGATGAGCAACAAAGGAATATCTTCCAAATGAAAGAACAAGATAAAACCTCAGAAAAAAACTTAATGAAACAAGCAGTACTAAGAACACCAGGCAGTTAGCCTGGTACACAGCCTGAGTGACTAATAACCAATAGTAAGGCATTGTGCTAAAAGGTTTTATAAAGATTAGTTCATTTAATCATGAAAAAAAACTGTATGGAGGTACTATTATTATTCCAATTTTACTACTGAGACAAAGGCGTAAGAGATTAAATAACTTGTATGTCACACAGCTTTTAAGAGGTACAGTCAGCCTCCCGTATCTATTAAATGAGATTGTTAGATCACACAAATGGAGTATTTAACAAAATGTTTGCATATAAAATTCCTAACATTTATGGAATACTTATTATGTGTCAAACATTAATGCAGGTTCTTTATATGTATTTACTCATTTAATTCCCATATTGTTTAAGTTGTTGCCATTATTTCTTTTTAATTGGAATATAGTTGATATACAATACTATATTGGCTTCTCATTACAACACAGTGATTCAGTAATTATACACATTATTAAATATTCACCATAGTTAAGTGTAGTTACCCCCTTATCATACCAAGATATTATAATATCACTGGTTATATTTTCTATGCTGTACTTCCATTCCAGGGATTAATTTATAATTTGAAGTTTGTACCTCTTACATCCCTACTCACCTATTATATCCATCTTCCCACCTCCCTCCCCTATGGTAACCAATAGTCTATTGTCAGTACTTATGGGTCTATTTCTTTTTACTTGTTTGTTTTGTTTTTTAGATGCCACATATAAATGAAATCATATAGTATTTATCTTTCTGTCTCACTCATTTCACTTAGCATGATACCCTCTAGGGCATGCACATTATTGCAAATGGCAAGGTTTCCTTCTTTTTTATGGCTGAGTAATGCTCCATTGTGTATATGTACTACATCTTCTTTATGCATTCATTTATCAGTGGGCACTAGGGTTGCTTCCATATCTTGGCTACTGTAAATAATGCTGCAATAAACATAGGTGTGTGTAGATCTTTTGTCACTATTATTTTCACTATTATTTATCAGAACACCAAAAATAACTCAACAGAAGTTACATAAAAGATGCTACTGAGAGATAAATAACACAAACTCCAAAATTTATGCTTCTCAGAAAAGTGTTAACATATGTCTTAAAACAATGCGTTTGAAGATTAGAACTGGAAACCAAATCAAAGTCAGCTGAATTCATATCATATATAAACATATCATTAACTGTGTGTTTGCTACCTTATAGTTCTAAAAAGCCCTCTAACATTCAAAGACAAAATAGTCGCAGATTTATTTTAAAAAATCAACCCCTCCCCCAAAAATCTGGTTGCTACTCCATATTGCACCGTATTCTGGTTAATGCATTTTTTTCATTATAAGTAAAAAATTGTCTAGATCAAAATATATCTATTTAACGTTTAAAATAGAACTTATTCATTTATACCAATCTGAAATCACTATGTTTACATACTGTAAACAACCCTCTGCTTTAAAAGTCAGTTTTATTAACAAAAATAAATTTTAAATCACTGCATCTAACAAAACAAAGTAGCCAATTCCTTTCTCCTTGAGTTAAAGTGAAAGCCACAGGAATTATGAAAAACTGCTTCATATAATTTCTTTGGCTCAACATAGCATTTGGTTTTTAACTTTTAGTTGAAATTGTAGATACCCATTTCTTTATTAATAATTAGCATATGAAAGATTCTGGGTAAAGGGTAAAGACCCTTAAAACTTACGGTGCAATAATGGCTCTAGCAGGTCTTTTTGTAGACTGTACTTGTGAGAGCCAACCTTCTAGCTGTGCGTTCAGCTGCGGTCCTATAAAAAGAGAAGAGGGAAATTGGAGTCAGCAAAGCAACGTACTATAGATAACCAAATGTGACACAAAGTCCTCACTGAACATATTTGGAACTAAAATAGCTTACTGGGCAGTGGGATCATCAGTTTGGATGTTAATGTTTGGAACCTAACCAACTACTAAGCAAGTCAAATGATCAGACCAAGTACTTATTAAATAAAATTTGCTTTTTTCCATTTACTTATTTATTTACAATAGTCTTCATTCCAGAACAACACAATCTACAATTTGAGGCACTGCCTAAAAAAACTAAAACGAGAAGCAGAAGACCATTAGTATATGCAAAGAATCAAGTGAATATTTTTTAGAGCATCAAAACCTGCTATAATCACTGAAATCACATCCACAGAATGATCGCTCCCACATCCAGAGACTTTTTCTTCCATCCACTCCAGCTCCCTACTCCCACGATCATATCAATAACCGGTAACTACACCACCTCAAAAACCTCTATTTCAAGCATCTCACTCTCTCTCCACTTCCTTTCTTTCTAGTTCGCTCCTAGAAATCTGTCGACGCCAACAGATTTGGAGTCACTTTTACCACTGTCCTTCATCCTCTCTTCTTCCCTTCGTATCCAGCCTGAGACTTGATCCATCACTCTAAGCACCCCTGTGCCTATGGCCTCACTTCTTTGCTCCTCTCTTCCTCCATCATAATCAAGTCATAGTTAAAGCCAACCTTCCACTTAAACCAGTGCCTCTCCCTGAACAGCTGAATGAGACTAAGAAACATAATCATACTTACTTTGAAATTATACCTATAACTTTCAACAGACACTTAGCAAAGTTCAGAAATCATACCACATTAATCTAGTGAATGTGCTCTCCCATCTTTAGAACAGTATGCTAGACAGCTTCTCTTTTCAACTTAAACCTTCATCTCCTTCTCTCTCTCAGAAGATGATTATGCTTTTCATTTTGTCAAGGAAAAACAATCTGAAGCAGGATGACCAACCATCTGGTTTACCTGGATTTTCCCAGTTTTAACATTGGAAGTACTGCATCCTGGAAAACCTCTCAGCCCCAGGCAATTTTGAATGATTGTCACCCTAAATTCAGAGAAGTACTTCCTCTTTCCCATCACTTATTCTGTTTTCCCTCCTGTGTGAACAAATTGTCCTTGCTCCTGTCAAAAGCCAAAGAAATTACTGACAGACTCCCCCTGTGATTTTCTTACTCAAGGACCCTGCTCCTACAACTGCCTCTGTCTCCTGCACTAACTTGTCCCTTTTTACTAGATCATCAGCATGCAAATAAATGATACTAGCTGACTGATTTCCCCTCAACTACCACCCCATTTTTCTGGCACCCTTTTTCTCCAGCTCTCTTTTTAAACTTTTAATCATAAAATACTTAAATATTACAAAAGAATCTAGATAATAATATAACACCCATGCACCACTATCCAAATAAATCTTAACATTCTCTTATTTACACTTCAGATTTTCCTCTATTTAGAAATAAAATATTAAAGCCACCATTGAATATCTTGCTGACTCCATTATATACCTCCCTCCTTAGAGGTAAACACTTCCTGATTTTGGTACTTTTTTGGTAAATACTTTCACTAATATATGTATCCATAAATGATATGTGGTATTGTTCTGCATTTTTAATGTTATAAAAATATACTATATGTATTATTCTGCAACTTGTTTTAGTCACTCAACATTATGTTTAACAATTATATGTGTTGATATATATATATATATAGCCCTAGTTCATTCACTTCCAATGCTGTATAGTATTGTACTGTATGACAAAATTTGTCAATTCATTCTCTTATTCACAGACATTTTGGTTGTTTTCATTGTTTCGCTGTTAATATAAAAGGCTACAAGTCTCTTATAAATGTGTGTTAAGAGTTTCTCTGGGATTGATCTAAAAATAAAAGTACTGGATCATAGGGTACGCACATCTTCAACTATACTAGAACCCTGCTAAACTGCCCACTTAGCAGACAGATCAATTTACCCATCAGTGTGGGGGCAAATAAAAATAAGAGGTTTGATTCTCTGTTAAAAATAAGGCAAGAGACACCCCCCACACACACTTTTCTTACAGCATTGTCTCCAGAAAACTTGTAAATTCTTTCTCTTTCCCTTTGAAATCTATGAAAAACCTTTTAGAAGCTAAATAAGCCTTTACCCAGCAAGTCAGGACTGTCTTTCCCAAGGACCTGGTAGGCATCTCCTTGAAATGGGATCATCAAGGGAGACAGGGCTCCTTTCTGCCAGTTTCTGTTGGAAGACAGGAGCCTAACTTTAGCTGGCCATCTAGCTCCAAGTTGCAAAATTAACTCTGGTCATAAAGATACAAGGATTTTTTGAGCCAATTAGTTAATACATACAATTACCCCAATTACCAAGCGAATTTAGGATGAACTGTGTGTGGCAAATATTGTTAACAAGTCCTCTTGAGAACAACTTACAGTTTATCTTGAGAACACATATGTAAAGGGTTGTTATATGCTTGGCTGTAAAAAAGGGTGAGTTCTTTTAGGTCTTTGCAATCTCTTAGTAGATTGCCTATGATGTTGTGGGTAAAATTGTAATATTTTCAGAATATCTCGCCTGGCTTTGGTACATCTGCATATTAACAGGCATTCCTCAGGAGTGAAGAGCAGGAGTTCCTCTCCATATCAGTGGGCAATTACCTGGGCAACAGAGGGCTTATCTGAACCTGAGAGGTTAGGGGGAGCTCTTGCTTGCTTCTGCAGGAGCAGGAAAGAGATAGCTCTGTACTGCAGTTTGTAAGCAATAAATGGGTTTTAAACTTTATTTCTCCCTTTGACTGATTTCAGTTTCAGAGGTATTTTGCCTGGGGATTTTCTTTCCCCACAGTTACAGATGTGCATTGCATTTTGGCTTAATACTTACTCAAAAATAAAATTGTACTCTCTTACTATTGAAGTGAGGCTTTCTGAGATGGATGGAGGTTTTGGTTTAAATTATAGTTCTCCAAAATCAGCAACGATTAAAATTTCCATTTCCCTTCATCCTTGCCAAAATTTGGTACTGTCTGAATTAAATTAGTTTTTTTGCCACTTATTAGGTATGAAATGGTATCCCTTTATTTCTTCTAATTTGTATTTCCCTAATAGCCATTGAGATTAAGTATCTACTGATTTAGAAATTCCCCTGTTTATATTTAGGACTATACATATAAACAAGTTTATAATGAACAGTCCATCTGTAAATTACTGAAGTACAAAAAGGTCTGACTCAGCAATCAAATGATGTAGTTTATTTTAAAAACTTAAATTTAAGCAAAATTTCCCAAAAAACTTATATCACATAATCTCATTAACTCAATGAAAAAGTTCCTATTTCCAAAGTAAATTTTTTTAGTGCTTAATAAATTTCATAAAATAAGTATTGTTCTAAATATTTCAACATTACAGGAAGTTTACAGAACAAAAACTGAGTAACAGATAAAAGCAAAGAAAATAATATCTTCCAATTCAGCCACCCCACTGCCAAGAACTTCACTGATTTTAAGTACTAAACCAAGCTTTCTTATCAGAGCTTCTACAAAAAGACCAATTTCTTCAGACAGATCCTAAGGTAAAACCAAACTTTAAGTTTCTTATTTATTTTTTAGTAAGATTGAGTGTATCCATTTATTACATGTGGTTGCTTAATTACTCATCTATAAACTGTCAAGTAAAAAAATGAATTTGTGTTCTTCTACAGAGGCTAATTTATAGTTGGCAATATGGTATCCTTAATACATGAAGTTGATAAAGACTACATCCTTTGTATTTCAAATACCACTGGATAAAGGCACAATGCCGAATGGAAAAATCTAAAGCATTATTAAATCCTAGCAAAACTACTTAATGGCTGCGCACTCTTACCCTGAGAGGGATAAACAGGCATTTACTTCTTTGGTAAAATAGTCAAACCTGATTCTCAAAGGATCATTGCTAAGGTATTTCCCTAAGAAACAGACGATAAAGAATGTCCTACAGGTCAATTCAGTAACTTCTGTTTCAATCCTTAAATCAAACAAGATTTCACCTAGTGACAAAACCAGAGAGTCTGAAACACACATATATATACAGCCCCGCTTTTCAGAAATTTCTATGCAACTAATTAATAAACCACTCTAAGATATGGTAATTAGGTAAGCCAAATTGGTTTTCTACACTTTCCTGTTTGCCTACTCCTCCTATTCCTCTTTGCAACAAAAAATATCAATGGCCTCCTCATTCAGAACACAAGTCATGTGTTCTATAAACTTCGTTCAAAACAATGTTACAATGAACACCCGAGGATCTTATTAAAAGGCTAATTCTGATTCTGTAGCATAGTCTGGAGTAAGTTTCTCAAATGGACTCCCCAGGTGACAGCAATGTTTGCTGACCTATAGTTAACGCTCCTGGTTCCACAAACCTATATACTCACCAAGGTTTACCCAGAGAAAAATACAAGATCAATATGGGTAAGACATATGCACTCATTTAAAAGTGTTAATGAAATTTCCCTTCCCTTTTTTAAATTTATATTTTCCCAATCATCATCTAATAAAGAACTACTGTCATACAGGAAATTTTGTACTTTCTGGTATGATGTAGGTTCCTAAAAGAAAAGGAGGGATAACTTTTTATCTGAAGAGTCATTGGTAATCTTGTTTTTCCATAGTTATCATCCTAGGTAACATTTAGAGAATTAATGATGCAACATTTATCTTAAAAGTGTTCCCCCTAGATCTAATACCTGAACTCAGCAAAGTTACAGCATACAAAATTAATACACAGAAATCTGCAGCATTCCTATACACTAACAATGAATTAGCAGAGAGAGAAATCAGGAAAACAATTCCACTCACAATTGCATCAAAAAGAATAAAATACCTAGGAATAAACCTAATCAAGGAAGTGAAAGACCTATACTCTGAAAACTATAAGACACTCACGAGAGAAATTAAAGAAGATACCAAGAAATGGAAATATATCCCATGCTCATGGATAGGAAGAATTAATATTGTCAAAATGGCTATCCTGCCTAAAGCAATCTATAATTCAATGCAATTCCTATCAAAATACCAACAGCATTCTTCAACAAACTAGAGAAAATTGTCCTAAAATTCATATGGAACCACAAAAGACCTCGAATAGCCAAAGCAAACCTGAGAAGGAAGAATAAAGCTGGGGCAATTATGCTCCCCAACTTCAAGCTCTACTACAAAGCCACAGTAATCAAGACAATTTGGTACTGGCACAAGAACAGACCCATAGACCAATGGAACAGACTAGAGAGCCCTGATATAAATCCAACCATATAAGGTCAATTAATATATGATAAAGGAGCCATGGACATACAATGGGGAAATGACAGCCTCTTCAACAGCTGGTGTTGGCAAAACTGGACAGCTACATGCAAGAGAATGAAATTGGATTATTGTTTAACCCCATACACAAAAGTAAACTCTAAATGGATTAAAGACTTAAATGTAAGTCATGAAACCATAAAACTCTTAGAAGACAACATAGGCAAACATCTCCTCAATATAAGCATGAGCAACTTCTTCCTGAACCCATCTCATCGAGAAAGGGAAACAAAAGCAAAAATGAACTCATGGGACTACATCAAACTAAAAAGTTTTTATACAGCAAAGGACATCATCGACAAAACAAAAAGGGATCCTACAGTATGGGAGAATATATTTGTAAATGGCATATCTGACAAGGGATTAACATCCAAAATATTTAAAGAACTTACACACCTCAACACCCAAAAAGCAAATAACCCCATTAACAAATGGGCAGAGGATATGAAGAGACACTTCTCCAAAGAAGAACTTCAGATGGCCAGCAGACACATGAGAAGATGCTCCACATCAATAATCATCAGGGAAATGCAAATTAAAACCACAATGAGATATCACCTCACACCAGTAAGGATGGACAGCATCGAAAAGTCTAAGAACAACAAATGCTGGTGAGGATGCAGAGAAAGGGGAACCCTCCTACATTGCTGGTGGGAATGTAAGCTAGTTCAACCATTGTGGAAAGCAATACAGAGGTTCCTCAAAAAACTAAAAATGGAAATACCATTTAACCCCGGAATCCCACTTCTTGGAATATACCCAAAGAATACAACTTCTCAGGTTCAAAAAGACATATGCACCCCTATGTTTATTGCAGCACTTTTTATAATAGCCAAGATATGGAAGCAACCTAAGTGTACATCTGTAGATGAATGGATAAAGAAGATGTGGTACATATATACAATGGAATCTATTCAGCCATAAGAAAGAAACAAATCCTACCATTTACAACAACATGGATGGAGCTGGAGGACATTATGCTCAGTGAAATAAGCCAGGCAGAGAAAGACAAATGTCAAATGATTTCCCTCATTTGTGGAGTATAACAATGAAGCAAAACTAAAGGAAAAAAATGGCAGCAGACTCAGAGACTCCAAGAATGAACTAGTGGTTACCAAAGAGGAGGGGTGTTGGAGGGCAGGTGGGGAGGGAAGGAGAAGGGGACTGAGGGGCAGTGACTGCATTGGGGTATGGGTGGGGACTTGATAATATGGGTAAATGTAGTAACCACATTCTTTTTTCATGTGAAACCTTCATAAGAGTTTATATCAATCATACCTTAATAAAAAAATTTTTTTAAAAAGTGTTCCTCCACTGCCTCTAGGACTCTTATCCAAGCAGCTGACACACATTGTCCAAGCCTCAATGCCATACCTTTCCTGGTCCTACTAAAAGGTAACATGAGCAGATGTAACTCACAGGTTTCAAAAGACAACCCAGTAATGGTAATCTCTTCCATAGATGGTCCTTAAATGGCTTGTTAACTGAAATGTCAATGGGATGCAACTGTCCAGTCATACCAGCAGGATTAACCATGAAATTCACATACATATAAACAGCAAGAACTATTATTATAAAATGGACAATGATTTTAAGATGTCACTGACTATAAAACACATCTTTATTTCAGAAATGTTCAAATGTGGGAAAATGTACATCTGAAAAATCAATGAAATATGCTAACACTATGAAAACTACACTCACTAAAATGTTCTTATATTTTTTATTTCAATGCAGAACAGCAAAAAATTCAAAGACCAGCATTTGGGAACTATTGCTTCTCACACAATGAAAAGTTTCTGAGAAGCCACATCAACTACAATAATCTCATTAATTTTAAAAATAAAAAACATTCCAGCAGTCCTCCCCAATCCTTTCTCTAATTACTGACATCCTACTATTTTCACATACTTAATATTTATTGTTGTACTCCTGTTAAACAACAAAAATTCAACTGGGTTAAGTTCAGTTACCTTATTGGCTTTATTAATCAATTCAAAAATGGGGTAACATTCCATCTATCTAGTAAAGGGGAGTGCCACTGAGCTGCAGAGAAGGTTTCTAAAGGTAGAAGCAGAGGAGAAAGGAAATTATCAGCAGAGTAGTCATTGTTTTAGGTAAGCTCACCCTCCTAAGGGAAAACAAAAGGGTTTATCATTATATTTCCTACTACTCATGAAGAAATTCCATGTTGACTAGTTAACATTACACCGGGTTGGGGATGGGGGACTGTGAAACAACAGATTAGGAATTAATTACTGGTTTGGTGACCTAGACAAACATGAGTGACTCCATCTTTACACCTGTGGTTTTCTTCTTAAGACAATTTGCAAAACTTAGTGTCTTATTTTTTGATACAACTCAAGAGATATTGTTTGCTTTATGTATCTATGATAGGGCTCCTCACACAGAAAAAAAATAAGCCCTTGGGAACATAAGAACTGTTACACTCAATCTGACCTAAAACCCATCCAGAGCAGCACTGCATCAAATCAAAAAATAAACTCTTGCTGTGAATAACATTAATTGTTCTCCTTGATATAAACCTCAAAGATTAGGCCAAATCCAAGTATCCTGAATTCCTTATTACCCACTAGTGTGTTTAAACATTGTAAGAATTTACTTACATTTTTAGCTAACTCTCTAATTCAGAATACAATTCCACAGGGGCAATTAACCATCTAAATGAACAATCTTTCTTTTGGGATCCACCAACCAACTCTTGTGTTTGGCAACTGAATACCACTTTTCTACTAACTCATACACAGACTCTCAAATTTTTCATGTACTTACTTAATATCATTCCATAAGCATTTCATACCTGAAAGGATTGCAAATTTGGAGGATCACGGTATACTTTTCCCTCCAGGCCATTTACAAAACTGTAATCTGAAAATAGGTTTAGCATTATCAACAATGTTTAAATTTGAATTCTCTATTCCTAATCCTATTTATACAAATTGCCTATCCTTCTCAATGATGTACTAGAGGAGGACTAAAGATGGAGGCATGAGAAGTGAAACAAACCTCCTCCTAAAACCACATATAATATGAAACCATAGCAAATACATGAAATTCTGAAAAAGCAACAGGAAAGGAAGCGGCAGCACACTGTCTACACCTGGGAAAACCAGCAGAACTCAAAGAAAAGCGTAAACTACCAAAGCCGTGATCCAGAGGGATGCAACCATTCCCCCACCCCAGCCCAACAGAGGGAGGAAGAGAAACAGAGCCAGGAAGGGGTGGAGGCCAAGGACAAACTGAACACCCAGACCTGGATATCTGCTCTGGGAGCACAAAACTACATTACATGGTGCTCCAGAGATTAGCAGGGCTGGAAAGCTAAGACAGGCAGACTACTTGGAGAGACTGAGATTCCAGTCACTTGTGAAAAAGGGGATCGACATCTGGCCACTCTGGGACAAAAGAAAGGCAGGCAATGTGAGAGACTTCCTAACAGCAAGAGAGCTGCTAAAGGGGCAAGGATTGCACAAAGGTTGCTGCTCAGGAGAAAAGACAGGTGGGCAAAATTCTCTGGGCACATTCTGCACAGCAGATTGGGAACTTTTAGGAGCTAAAGGCACTCCACTCCCCTGGCTGGCTACACAGCTACGAGGCCCCTCCACTATATGCAGCCTGCTGCGCCCTCCTCCTGGTCAGGACCTGTAATGTGAAAAAAGGCTTGCAAACCGGCTTCCCGTGCAATTGTGCCAGGCCAGCCAGGGGGCAGCCCCGCCCACTAGCACTACAACTGCAAAGCATACAGACTTCTCCCTGCATGCTCTGCCCACTGACTCTTGCAGTGGAGAAAGGCACTGCAGCCAGGAAGCAGGAAAAACATCTTTCCTCCCAACAGGCACCAACGCAGCTCCCCTGCAACCACTGCCATCTTGCCAGGGGATAAGCACCTCCAAAGAGTAGAGATTCTGGACGCTAGAGGGCACCACATACAAATATGAAACGTTAAAGGAACCTGGTTCAAATCAAAATCCCACAAACACAGGAAACTGAACTCATCAATCTCCCTAAAAGAGATTTCAAAATACAAATCATAAACATGCTCACAGAGCTACAGAAAAATATTCATGACCTCAGAGAGGAATTCAGGAATGAGATACAAACGTTCAAGAATTCAGAATCTAAAATGAAAATACAACAGAGGGATTTAAAAGCAGATTAGGTGAAGTAGAAGAGAGAGTAAATGAAACAGAAATTAGAGAAAAGGAATACAAAGAAGCTGAGCCACAGAGAGAAAAAAGGATCTCTAGGAATGGAAGAATATTGAGAGAACCATGCAACTAATTCAAACGAAACAATATTCACATTAGAGGGGTACCAGAAGAAGAGAGAAAAAAAGGAATAGAAAGTGTCCTTGAGGAGATAATAGCTGAAAACTTCCCTAGTCTGAGGAAGAAGATAGTCTCTTGGGCCATGGAGGTGCACAGATCTCCCAACACAAGGGACCCAAGGAAAACAACACCAAGACATACAATAATTAAAATGGCAAAGATAAAAGAAAAGGACAGAGTATTAAAAGCAGCCAGAGAGAGAAAAAAGATCACCTACAAAGGAAAACCCATTAGGCTATCATAAGACTTCTCAACAGAAACCTTACAGGCTAGAAGGGAGCGGCATGATATATTTAATGCAATGAAGCACAAGGTCCTGAACCAAGAAAACTTTACCCAGCAAAATTATCATTTAAACTTCAAGGAGGGATTAAACAAATTCCAGATAAGTAAAAGCTGAATTTACCTCCCACAAGCATTGTATACAGTGTATTTTAGAGGGACTGCTATAGATGGACATGTTCCTAAGACTAAATAGCTATCACCAGAAGAAATAAAACCATACCAAAGAAAGTAGACCAATTAATTTCTAAGCAGATGCAAAAATCAAATCAACCACTCCCAAAGTCAGTCAAGGGATAGTAAAGAGTACAGAATATGATACCTAATATAAAAAGAATGGACGAGGAAGAAAAACGAACCTTGGATTGTGTTTGTAATAGTTTACTAAGTCAGTAACATAAGACTGTTAGATAGTAAGGAAGTTATCCTTGAACCTTTAGTAACCACAAATTTAAAGCATACAATGGCAATAAATACATACATATTGATAATCACCTAAATGTAAATGGTCTGAATGCATTTCAAAAGACATAGTCACTGAATGGATAAAAAAGGAAAACCCATCTATACGCTACCCACAGGAGACTCACTTCAAACACAAAGAAATACACAGACTAAAAGTGAAGGGATGGAAAAAGTATTTCATGTAACTAATAGGGAGATAAAAGCAGTAGTTGCAGTACTTGTATCAGACAAAATAGACTTCAAAACAAAGAAAGTAACAAGAGTAAAAGAAGGACATTACATAATGATAAAGGGGTCAGTCCAACAAAAGGACATAACCATTATAAATATCAATGCACCAAACAAAGGAGCACCCACATATGTGAAACAAATAGTAACAGAATTAAAGGAGAAAACTGAATGCAATGCACTAATTTTAGAAGACTTCAACACACCACTCACTCCAAAGGACAGATCCACCAGACAGAAAATAAGTAAGGAGATGGAGAACTCAACAACACATTAGAACAGATGGACCTAACGGACAACTACAGAACTCTATACCCAAAAGCAGCAGGATACACATTCTTCTCAAGTGCACATGGAATATTTTCAAGAATAGATAATATACTAGGCCACAAAAAGAGCCTCAGTAAATTAAAAAAGATTGACATTGTACCAACCAGCTTCTCAGACCACAAAGGTATTAAACTAGAAATAAATTAAGCAAAGAAAATGAAAGATCCCACAAACATATGGAGGCTTAACAACATGCGCCTAAATAATTAATGGATCAACTACCGAATAAAAACAGAGATCAAGTAATATATGGAGACAAATGACAATAATAACTCAACACTGCAAAATCTGTGGGATTCAGCAAAGGCCATGCTAAGAAAGAAGTATACTGCAATACAGGCCTACCTCAGTAAAGAAGCACAACCCCATATGAATGGTCTAAACTAACAAAATTAAACTAGAAAAAGAAGAACAAATGAGGCCCAAAGTCAGTAGAAGGAGGGACATAATAAAGATTAGATGACAAATAAGTAAACCGAGAAGAATAAAACTATAGAAAGAATCAATGAAAGCAGGAGGTGATTCTTCAAGAAAATAAACAAAATAGATAAACCCCTAACCAGACTTACCAAGAAAAAAAGAGTCTACACACACACACAGCATCAGAAAGGAGAAAGGAAAAATCAATACAGACACCACAGATATAAAGAATTATTAGAGAATACTATGAAAAATTATACCCAAACTGGATAACCTAGAAGAAATGGACAACTTTCTAGAAAAATACAACCTTCCAAGGATGACCCAGAAAGAAACAGAAAACCTAAACAGACCAATTACCAGCAACAAAATTGAATTGGTAATCAAAAAACTACCTAAGAACAAAATCCCTGGAACAGATGGTTTCACTGCTGAATTTTATCAAACATTTAGTGAACACCTAATACCCACCCACCTTAGAGTTTTCCAAAAAGTAGAAGAGGAGGAAATACTTCCAAACTCACTCTATGAGGCCAACATCATTCTAATACCAAAACCAGACAAAAACACCACAAAAAAAGAAAATTACAGAACAATATCCCTGATGAACATAGATGCAAAAATATTCAACAAAATACTAGCAAATCAAATTCAAAAAATACATCAAAAAGATCATCCATCATGATCAAGTAGGATTTATTCCAGGGATGCAAGGATGGTACAATATTTGAAAATCCATCAACATCATACATCACATAAACAAAAAGATGGACAAAAACCACATGATCATCTCCATAGATGCTGAACAAGCATTTGACAAAATTCAACATCCATTCATGATAAAAACTCTCAGCAAAATGGGTATAGAGGGCAAGTACCTCAGCATAATAAAGGCCATATATGACAAACCCACAGCCAACATCATACTTAACAGCAAGAGGCTGAAAGCTTTTCCTTTAAGATCAGGAACAAGACAAGGATGCCCACTCTCAACACTTTTATTCAACATAGTTCTGCAGGTCCTAGCCACAGCAATCAGACAACACAAAGAAATAAAAGGCATTCAGATTGGTAAGGAAGGAGATAAAGTGTCCCTGTTTGCAGATGACATGATATTGTACATTAAAAAACCCTAAAGAATCCACCCTAAAGGTACTAGAACTAATATCTGAATTCAGCAAAGTTGCAGCATACAAAATTAATACACAGAAATCTGTTGCATTCCTATACATTAACAATGAACTAGCAGAAAGAGAAATCAAGAAAATAATTCCATTCACAATTGTATAAAAAAAAATTAAATACCTAGGAATAAACCTAACCAAGGAAGTGAAAGACCTATACTCTGAAAACTACAAGACCCTCAGGAGAGAAATCAAAGAAGATACCAAGAAATGGAAATACATCCTGTGCTTATAGACAGGAAGAATTAATATTGTCAAAATGGCCATCCTGCCTAAAGCAATCTACAGATTCAATGCAATTCCTAACAAAATACCAATGGAAGTCTTCAATCAACTAGAGCAAATAGTTCTAAAATTCATATGGAACCACAAAAAGACCCCAAATAGTCAAAGCAATCCTGAGAAGGAAGGATAAAGCTGGAAGGCTACCCTCCCCAACTTCAAGCTCTATTACAAAGCCACAATAATCAAGACAATTTGGTATTGGCACAAGAACCAACCCAGAGATCAATGGGACAGAATAGAGAGCCAAGATATGAACCCAATCATATGCGGTCAATTAATATACGATAAAGGAGCCATGGATATACAATGCAGAAATGACAGCCTCTTCAAGAACTGGTGTTGGCTAAACTGGACACCCATATGTAAGAGAATGAAACTGGATTCTTGTCTAACTCCATACACAAAAGTTAACATGAAATGGATCAAAGACCTGAATGTAAGTTATGAAACCATAAAACTCTTAGAAGAAAACATAGGCAAAAATCTCTTGAATACAAACATGAGCAACTTATTCCTGAACGTACCTCCATGGGCAAGGGAAACAAAATCAGAAATGAACAAATGGGACTACCTCATGCTAAAAAGCTTCTGTACAGCAAAGGACACCATCAGCAGAACAAAAAGGCATCCTACAGTATGAGAGAATATATTTGTAAATGACATATCTGACAAGGGGCTAACATCCAAAATATATAAAGAGCTCACACACCTCAACACACAAAAAGCAAATTACCCTATTAAAAAATGAGCAGAGGATGGACATACAATGGGGAAATGACAGTCTCTTCAACAGATGGTGCTGGCAAAACTGGACAGCTACATGTAAGAGAATGAAACTGGATCACTGTCTAACCCCATACACAAAAGTAAATTCGAAATGGATCAAAGACCTGAATGTAAGTCATGAAACCATAAAACTCTTAGAAAAAAACATAGCCAAAAATCTCTTAGACATAAACATGAGTGACCTCTTCTTGAACATATCTCCCCAGGCAAGGGAAACAAAAGCAAAAATAAACAAATGGGACTATATCAAGCTGAAAAGCTTCTGTACAGCAAAGGACACCATCAACAGAACAAAAAGATATCCTACAGTATGGGAGAATATATTCATAAATGACAGATCCGACAAAGGGTTGACATCCAAAATATATAAAGAGCTCACATACCTCAACAAACAAAAAGCAAATAATCCAATTAAAAATGGGCAGAGGAGCTGAATAGACAGTTCTCTAAAGAAGAAATTCAGATGGCCAACAGACACATGAAAAGATGTTCCACATCGCTTATCATCAGAGAAATGCAAATTAAAACCACAATGAGATATCATCTCACACCAGTAAGGATGGCTACCATCCAAAAGACAAACAACAACAAATGTTGACAAGGCTGTGGAGAAAGGGCAACCCTCCTACACTGCTGGTGGGAATGTAAATTAGTTCAACCATTGTGGAAAGCAGTATGGAGGTTCCTCAAAATGCTCAAAATAGAAATACCATTTGACCCAGGAATTCCACTTCTAGGAATTTACGCTAAGAATGCAGCACTCCGGTTTGAAAAAGACAGATGCACCCCTATGTTTATCGCAGCACTATTTACAATAGCCAAGATATGGAAGCAACCTAAATGTCCATCAGTAGATGAATGGATAAAGATGTGGTACATATACACAATGGAATATTACTCAGCTATAAGAAAAAAAACAGATCCTACCATTTGTAACAACATGGATGGAGCTAGAGGGTATTATGCTCAGTGAAATAAGCCAGGTGGAGAAAGACAAGTATCAAATGATTTCACTCATATGTGGAGTATAAGAACAAAAGAAAATTGAAGGAACAAAACAGCAGCAGAAGCACAGAACCCAAGAATGGACTAACAGTTACCAAAGGGAAAGGGACTGGGGAGGACGGGTGGGAAGGGAGGGATAAGGGTGGGGAAAAAAGAAAGGGGGCATTACGACTAACATGTATAGTGGGGGGGGGGGGCACAGGGAGGGCTATGCAACACAGAGAAGATAAGTAGTGATTTTACAGCATCTTACTATGTTGATGGACTGACTGTGAATGGGTATGTGGGGCAGACTTGGTGAGAGGGGGAGCCTAGTGAACATAATGTCCTTCATGTAATTGTAGATTAATGATACCAAAATGAAATTTTTAAAAAAAAGAAAGAAAATTCCTTCTCAAACTCCTCTATATTTAGGCCAATTTATATATAGACAGATAGAGATATCCACTCAACCAACCTTAATTCTGTAATTCAGCATTTCCCAAACTGTGTTAAGCAAAATTAAAATTACTAGAATTCTGTAGCTAAATAAACTGGAGGGGGTGATTGAAAGAATCAATGATGGCTATAACTAGGGGCTAGATGAATGAGTACCAGTATTAATGACAGATTTAAGGAATACCATGAAGTCTGTTCTAAGATGAATATTTAGACTTGGACATACTGAAAGTTTTAGGAGACAATAAAGCAACCAAGTAAAGTTGCCTAACTGGTAAAGAGTAAGAGCTTAAATGCAGAAAAGGAATCAAGGACAGAAACATAGATTTCAGAGTCATTTAATTAAGAAGGTGAAAGACAAGGGAATGGGTAAGAGCCATTTGAGTGTGTCTAGACTGATGATAATAGCACAAATGTTTAAAATGTGAGTCTTGGTCTTACTTGGGAATATAAGCAAGAAGCTGAGTGAAAGGAAGGCGGAAAAGAGGTGCAGCTCAAGAGACAGAGGGAGAGACAGTATTAGGGAGGCAAAAAGATGAGATCTTCAAGATCAATAGAATGTGATGCTCTGTAATGAATGAGCACAATAAGAACAAAGAAAATGCCAGTCAATGTATTTGGTGATTACTCAGTAACCTTGGAGTAGTTTTCAGTGGTTGGGGGTAAAAAGTAAGTTTACAAATAGTTACAGACAAGATAATGGAGAGAGCAATTGAAAGCCACTCACTCCAAGAAGAACGGAAAGCAACTATCATTTCCTTTTTTTTCCTTGTCTCTATCTAGGTCTCCCAACTTAAAGTCTCCAACACCTCAACTTATGAACCATAATGTTAGGCATTAGTAATCATATTTTTATATCTCTCAACAAAGAAGGCCATCTATTAACGTCTTAGGAAAGTTAACACTCAGGTATGCTATTAGAATTTTATCCAAATAAAGAGGAAACAACCTAAATCTGTGTAATTTTTGGAAGACAGTTTCTAAGATTTTCTCAACATTCACGTTAAACATGTATTACAGGTAAACAATCCTGCAGCTGCTCTATAGAACTCAAATCAGTATTTTATGTTAAAAAAGAGAGAGGTAATTAAAAATACTAGCATTTGGGTATAAAGAGGCACAAAGATTCTCAATCATAATATATGCTGATCATGGGGATAGCAGCACAGCACGGAGAATATGGGCAATGATTCTGCAACATCTTCCTATGTTGACAGATAGTTAACTGCCCTTCAGGGGATGACGTAATTGCTGAATAGGATAACTGCTGAACCACTGTGTTGTATATCTAAAATCATGTAAGATGGTATATCAATGATACTTCAAGTTTTAAAAAGGAAAAAAAATACTAGCATTTGGTTTTGGTAGCATTATTTTCATCAAAGGACATCAAACAACTTTAAAACATCTATTAATTATGATGTTTAAACTATCCTGTTTGCTGCAGCAGAATACAAGCATGAACATGATTCCATTCTACCCTGATGACACAAAATGTAATTTAAAACATGTGATTAATATTCAATAATTATAACAAATGGAGATACAAGTTATTTTGTATAAAGTTCTTCAGAATGAAAAGATCTATTCAATTTGAACTTCAGTAACTGTCATCCAAAAAAATTCAGAGAAGAACCAGACCAAATTTTTTTATTCTATTTAAGAAAAAATTTCTTAAGCAAATACTATGAACAAGGTAACAAATGCAACAAAAGTGTACTGTTTTCAGCTACTTTAGATATACTTGATGTCTGATTCAAAAAGGAGGTAAAATATGGCAGACAGAACTGCAAACTGGGAAGACAGCAATAAGCAGAACTTACAGTGTGATAGGCACAGTACTGGGTTCCTTAAAATGTTATTCTTGGTTAAATGCCACAGTAATTCTATGATACACTTACTATTATCTCTGGCTTACAAATAAACAAAAAGCCAGTTTCCTTAAGTTCATACAGCTAGTATGTGGCAATGCCAAGATTTTGAGCCTCGTTGGTCTGTCTCTGAACTGCAGGGTTGTCTTACTGCACAGCACACTGCGTACTCCTAGAGGCAAGAGATAAAGGTTATATACTTTCTCACAGATGTGGGCCTCAACTTCCTCTTCTGTAAAACAAAGAGGGTAAACTCAATTATGTCTGTAATTACAGTCTAGTGTAATATACTAACAGGTAGAATTATTTAGGTTGATGGTTAAAGAAGATAAATTATCAATCATTTGTATGTGTTTTACTAGGTATGACCCTGATTACTAGATAAACCTTTTATTCTGTGTTTTATCAGAAACAAAGATCAACATTAATAGTTGATAGAGCAAATACCAAGAACCTTTTTTCCAAAAGTGAGAAAAGAAGTAAGAATATTAAGTACTACATAAAACATTTTAATGACTCTTAAGAAATTATCTTTCTTGATAAAAATCCTCATACAAAACCTTTTAAAATAAAGCTTTGAAAATTAGGAATTTCAATATATCTTTGCCATCAAAAGAATCACCAGTTATTAATTAATTGCCAACATTATCAAGGAGACTTTGACAGTTTGATTTTGTTTAAGTGAGTAAAAAGATCAGGGCTTCTTGGAAAAATAGTGGATTCTACCCACATCTGGGGCAGGAAATGTAAAATGAGCCTTAGAACATCTCATACCAGATGTAATGGTTAAGTTTATATGTCACTCTGGCTGAGTTATGGCATGTCCAGACAGTCAAATTTTATTCTGGGTGCATCTATGAGGGTGTTTCTGATAAATTTCAGTAATTTCAGGATGAGATTAACATCTGAATCTGTAGGCTGAGTAAGCAGACTGCCTTCCCTAAAATGGATGAACTCCATCCAATTGGGTGCATGGGTTTCTTCAAAAACAATGAAATATAATTGCAAGGAATAAAACAAGAGACAGTGAATGAGATAGAGGGGGAATATGTAGGTTTACAGATTTAGCATCAGGAACAAAACAAGAATGTCCCATTTCTCATCACAGTTTTTCTATGAAACCAGAAACCCTAGCTAATACAGTGAGACAAAAAAGGAAATAAGAGGTATAAAGATAGGATTAAAGACTCAAAACTGTGTCCATCGAAGTAAATGCCATGATCATCTATGCAGAAAATTCAAAAGAACTGACAAAAAAGAAAATTCTTAGAATAAATAAGTGATTATAGCAAGGTTGCAGGATACAGGATAAAAAACAAAAGTCAATCACTTTTCTATATACCAGCAATGAACAAGTATAATTTCAAATTAAAACACAATAGCATTTACATTAGCACACAAAAAAATTAGATAATTACAGTCTAACAAAATATGTATAAAATCTCTATGAGGGAACTACAAAATTCTGATGAATGAAATCAAAGAATTGGAGAGATATTCCACATTCAAGAATAGGAAGAATCAATATTGTCTTTTTAAAAAAAGAAAAAAAAGGAATTATGACATCAGGAAGAATGTGAACATTAACTGCATATGAAGTAATTAATGGGCTTTTTTAACAGTAAAAGTATGATTTTAAATTTTTTTTAAATAGTTTATTTTAGAGCTATATACTGAAATGTTAACAGATAAAATGATATTCTGGGATCTCTGTCAAAGTAATGTGGGGGGAAAAATAGTGTTGGGGACACAACTGTAAGAGGATAAGATGAAACAAGTCAGCAATGGGCTAATAATCTTGTAGTTCTTTAAGGGATAAATGAGAATTCCTTATATTATTCTCTCCATATGAGTAAAATCACAGATTTTAGACTTGGAAAGAACTTTTGAGATCAGATCATAGTAAACATAAGGGAAAGAAAGGAAGACAAAGTCAGAAATATCTGAGTGTGTGACCCGAACAAAAAACCTTGAATTTCAGTTTCTTCATCTATAAAAATAAGGATAAAACACCTTATATGGGGTGGTTTAGCATTAGAGTAACTTGTAAAAACATGTTTCTTAAAAGCCAACTCCCTCACCTATTCTAAAATACTAAACAAACACTAGCTCAATTAGCTTATTCTTATTTTAAAACTAAAGAAAATCCTCAAAAGTCTACATGCAGTTAGGTACTTTTTCCTAACACCACCTCTTCATTCCCAGTTTACATAGTTACTCTGTGTACTCCCCATGCTTAAATGGACACTTATTTTAGAAGTAACAAATTTTACAAAGTTGCCAACTGCCAGTCATCTGCCCACTGTTACTTATTACTACTGGTTGTTTGGATGATTTATCATTACAGTTCTAAGTAGACACACTTCTTTTGAAAAAGATAAGGTATTTATAACCGTTTCCTCTATTAACTGTTTGCCATTAAAACTAGGCCTGATATTCAGATCCCAGAGAATGCTAAACCACTTGATGCTGGCTCTCCATGCATTTCAAGGATCTCACATACACTCTTTTAGATAAAATTTATTAAGAATTAAAAATTTAAGCTAAAAAATCTTAGAAAAGAATATTGTATTTGGGCAAAAATAACCTCACATAGATGTTGCCAAATTTGCAAATGGTATAAAATCAGTATTTGTGCAATGGTTATTTTTCAGTGTCAAAATATATATTCCTATTTTGGTCATCCCTATAGCTTCTAATTTTTCTATAGTAACCAAGTATTTTTATGATGGCGAAGAAGCTTTGTATAAATATAGAATAAAACAGGACTTCCTTCCATAAAGGAAGACAGATACAATAATGAACACTAAATTGTTTTGTAGTTATTGACACAATTTCATTAAATGAAAATTGCTATAAGAGAGATGTTAGTAAGTCCCCTCCATACAAAAAAGTAAACTCAAAATGGATTAAAGACTTGAATTAAGTCATGAAACCATAAAACTCTTAGAAGAAAACATAGGTAAAACTCTCTTGAATATAAACATGAGCAACTTTTTCATGACCATATCTCCTTGGGCAAGGGAAACAAAAGCAAAAATGAACAAATGGGACTATATCAAACTAAAAAAAAGCTTCTGTACAGCAAAGGACACCATCAGCAGAACAAAAAGGCACCCTACAGTATGGGAGAATAAATTCATAAATGACATATATCCAATAAGGGGTTAACATCCAAAAATATATAAAGAGGTCACACGCCTCAACACCCAAAAAGCAAATAACTTGATTAAAAAATGGGTAGAGGATCTGAACAGACACTTCTCCAAAGAAGAAATTCAGATGGCCAACAGGCACATGAAAAGATGCTCCACATCGCTAATTATCAGGGAAATGCAAATTAAAACCACAATGAGATATCACCTCACACCAGTTAGGATGGTCCACATTCAAAAGACAGGCAACAACAAATGCTGGTGAGGATGCAGAGAAAGGGGAACCCTCCTACACTGTTAGTGGGAATGTAAATTAGTTCAACCATTATAGAAACCAAAATGGAGGTTCCTCAAAAAACTAAAAATAGAAATACCATTTGACCCAGGAATTCCACTCCTAGGAATTTACCTGAAGAAAACAAGATCCGAGATTCAGAAAGACATACACACTCCTATGTTTATCGCAGTACTATTTACAATAGCCAAGAAATGGAAGCAACCTAAGTTTCCATCAGTAGATGAATGGATAAAGATGTGGTACATATACACAATGGAATATTATTCAGCCACAAGAAGAAAACAAATCCTATCACTTCTAACAACATGGATGGAGCTAGAGGGTATTATGCTCAGTGAAATAAGCCAGGTGGAGAAAGACACGTATGAAATGATTTCACTCATCTGTGGAGTATAACAACAAAGCAAAAACTGAAGGAACAAAAGCAACAGACTCAGAGAACCCAAGAATGGACTAGCATTTACCAAAGGGAAGGGGTTGGGGAGGGTAGGTGGGAATGGGGGAGAAGGGGATTAAGGGGTATTATGAATAGCACACATAACATAGAGGGGGGCACACGAAAGGCAGTATAGCACAGAGAAGATAAGTAGTGACTCATGTAGCATCTTCCTATGCTGATGGACAGTGACCGCAATGGTGGGGGGGACCCCGATAATATGGATGACTGTTGTAACCACAATGTTGTTCATGTAAAACCCTCATAGGATTGTTAAAAAAAAAAAGATACCTAGGCAGTTCTAATGTAAAAAAATAAAAAAAGATGTTAGTCTCAATCACTTGGCAGTCAGTAAATAGAAACTATTTTTAAAATATATATAATTCCTTAATAAAACTTCATAGTTTTTTTTTTTTAGTGTGTGTGTTTAGTGGAAGGTTTTAAATTTTTTAGTTGATGTTTATACAGTTAAAGAGTTCTGATAGTAGTCACCATGATACTACTGTTCTGACCTCTATTCTCAATTATTATCTTGGGAGAGCCACCTGAGACCTCAAAAAAATTAGGGACTGACCAGAATGTTTAGACAATCATCATCAAAACTCACTACTGCCAACCAAGAATCAGGAGTCCTCCTGTGTCTCTCATTCTGTGGTTCACAACCACATTCAAGAAAATGCTGGTGTGCTTTTATAAAAATCCAGTCTTCCCCCACCCCGGCCCCCACCAAAGCCTAACCCAAAAAGACTGAAACAGAGTATGTATCAAGCCAGGACCTCGCACATAAAAGCACTTCATTGAAGATTTTTTAATTTTCTTCCAATAAGCCTTAAATATATTCCCCCAGCCAACCCATGAAACCATCTCACATCATTTAAACAGTTCCAAGTATATGTCATCCTGTGAAGTGATCTTAGTACTGTTTCTGCCTCACTTGGCAATAACATACATCTGCAGACATGAGCTCCTTCTGGCTTCAATTACCACCACAGTGCCCAGGTCTGCCAACACCCAAGGCAGAGCTTACTGCAAATACTCAGTCACCCTGGGATCACCAAGTCTGCTCAGCTCTCATGATAATCTGATGTGGAAGTCTCTGAATCTTGCACTGCCTGCTTCTCCTAACAGTATTAGCAGGTTTCCATCTTCTGGTAGCAAACCTTATACTTATTAGACAGTCTCTGTTCTGCTAGTGACCAAATTACAGAGTGATAAATCCTCCAAGTGCCTCAGATTAATTACAAAGGAGGTCTCTCCTTCCTTTTCATTTTTATCTCCTTGATTTCAAAAGTACCCTCCATTTCATATCCTTGCATTCCAAACTCCATGCTTCCCCTCAAAATTCCTGACATATATACTAAGTGTTTTGTTTTACAATGCAATGCCTATTTGTGCTTTTCGTTTTCATCCTAATTGTATTGTCAGTGTTGTCCATTTAGATAGTGAATATGTTCTCTCTCTAAACAGAACATTTCTATTCCAAGTGTTTAACCCTTTCTCATAATCTAGAAATACCAAAGCCCTTTCTCAGTCTACAGCATATTTGAAACGACAAATTTTGAAGTTTAAACTTAAAAAAAAGGTGTAGTAGTATTGGTTGATAAGCTACTAAAAAATTAAAATGCCAAACCATTTGATTTGATCTAATGTGCATAGTACATTTTTATTCATACTTACTAATGTTTATTTTGGATGTTATAAACAATTTAATACTTATCTCTTGCAAAGGAAAAGCTAGTTATTACATCCAGTTAGCCATTTAAGAGTATATTAATTACACAGGAAATTTTCTGGCAGGATACCTAATCCCCAATATTTCAACCAAAAGTTCCACATGCTGGACGTGTGTGTGTGTGTGTAAAATTATCCCATTTTTATATAAAGGCATTAAAAAAAGGTAAGAAAATTTATTTTAGGATCACAATTTATTCCAGAAGCTTTAGATTATCTATATTTTACAAGTTTTCTATAATGTACCTGAATTACTTTTGTAATAAAATTAACACAAATTTTTCTTTTTTATAGTTTGCAACAGCCATTTCTCCAAAAAAGGAACAACTCTGTTCCTGGACTCTCTCAACAGTTTTACATATAGTATGTAATCCTATTCTTGTATTTGAATTTTTTGTAGTGTATTTTAAAGAGCTAATGATAGTTGATCTCAGCCTCTTTTATATTTCAGAACACTACTCAAGCAGTTTTAAAGTTTGTTTTTATTGATTCATCCATTTAACCAAACATTTATTAAGTACCTATTCAGTGCTAGACATTTCACACAGCCTGGCTTTGGCTTTCTAATCAATCTTGGGGCACTATCTGTTAACATCTTTCTTGACCAAACAGCTTCGTTCCCATTTACACTTAGAAAGTACTGTCATTCACACTGGGAACAAGTTAAAAAAAAAAGGCACTTTCATTCCTACTGGGATTAAGTAAGCAAAACACTTTTCATTAGCACTGCTGACTGCTTTGCCCCATCTGAAACAACACTGCAGGTTGAAAGTTATTTCATATAGTCACCCATTACCCAGACTATGGTAAAAAAAAAAAGCTTAACTCCCTCCACACCTCACTTTAAAATTTTCCCTTTTTTACATCTTTGGGTTCTTAATTTACACATTGGTAGACTCTTATGGACGCTAATAACATATCCTGCAAGTAATGAGTATTAAATTATAAAGATTGTAGGCAGACCTTTCTTTCTTGAGTACAAACATAATTAAAGTACAACTAAAACCAAGCACAGGGAATATGCAATGACATAAAATTGCATCAAGTAAGTCTTACGCCGCAAGATCCAGACAGGTACAAATTTAGGTGTGTAATACAATTTTTGTTAGTAATCTTTTACTCAAATGTTTATATAACTGATGTAGCTTGGATGTGGTCTGAATGTCTGACAAACGTAACTGTTTGAACTAATGCACAGTAAAACAAGTACACAGCCTCTTCTGGATGTCGTACTTCTTTGTTTCCAATTCCTCCAACTGTTGAAGTACATGAAATACACTGGGCTATGTCATAAACATAACAATTCAAGTAACAATTTAACAAGAAAAAACTTAAAGGTCTATTAAAAAACAATTTAAAAGAGGTTAATGACCTTACAGAAATGAAACAGATTATAAGAGAATACTATGAACAACTGTACACCAACAAACTAGATAGCTTAGATGAAATGGACAAATTCCTAGAAACACACAAATTTCAGAACTGACTCAAGAATAGAAAACCTGAACATATGTATAACAAGATATTGGGTCAGTAATCAAACCCTCCCAACAAAGAAAGAATGAACTCTCCCAAACATATAAAGAAGAATTAATGCCAATCCTTCTCAAACTCTTCCAAAAAACCGAAGAGTGGAAAATCCTAACTCCTTCTATGATGTTTGCATTATCCTGATAACAAAGCCAGACACAGACGTCACAAGAAAACTACACCAGCATCCCATATGATACAGATGCAGAAGTCCTCAGCAAAACACTAACAAACTAGATCCAGCAATATATTAAAAGGATTATACACCACAACCAAGTGGGATTTATCCCCAAAATGCAAGGGTAGTTAAATATATGAAAATAAAACAATGTAGTAGACCACATTAGTAAAATTAAAGGAAAAAAACACAGGATCATCTCAACTGATGCAGAAAAAGCATTTCACAAAACCCCACACTAGGATTTAAAATAGACTTGAAATAGAAGGAAACTTCCTCAACCTAATGAAAGCATTGCCCCCAAAATTAGGAGTAAGACAAGAAACCCTACTTACTTCTATTCAATATTGTACCTAAAAGTTCAAGCCAGAGAAATGAGGCAAGAAAAAGAAAAACAAGGCATCCAAATTGAAAAGATGTAAAACTATCTCCATTCACAAATTTTTTATATGTAACATGACATGATGTTACATAAAAAAAATACTAAAGAATCTAATTAAAACTATTAGAGCTAATAACATAATTCAGCAGTGTTGTAGGATATAAGATCAACAAACAAAAGTCCGTTGTATTTCTGTTCACTAGCAATGAACAATTCAAAAAGGAAACTAAGAAAATTTGATTTATGATAGAATCAAAAATACTTAGCAATAAATTTAATAGAGGATGTGAAAGATATATATATACTATGAACATTACTGAAATGAAGAAAATTTAGATAAATGAAAAAACATCCAGTACCTATGAATTGAAAGACTTAGTATTGTTAAAATGGGCAATACTTTCCAAAGAAATCTACAGATCCAATGCAATCCCTATTACAATTTCAAGCCGTTTTTGTGGAAATGGAAAAGCTGATCCTCAAATTCACATGGAATTTCGAAGGGCCCTAAATGGCCAAAATAATCTCAGAAAAGAACACAGGTGGAAGACTCTCATTTCCAGATTTCAAAACCTTACTACAAGCTACTGTGAACAAAACAGTGTGGTACTGGCATAAGAATAGACATATACACCAATGGAATAGAATTAGGAGCCCAGAAATAAGCCAAACATAATATGGCCAAATGATTTGAACATTCAGTGGGGAAAGAAGAGTCTCTTCAACAACTGTATATCCACATAAACTTGGACCCTCACCTCACCCCATATGCAAAACTTAACTCAAAATGATCAATAACCTAAATTTAAGAGCTAAAACTGTAAAACTCTCAGCAAAAAATATAGGGGCAAATCTTCATGACCTTGAATTTGACAATGGTTTCTTATATACAACATCAAAGGCATGAGCAACAAAAGAAAAAAATTGATAAAATCAGACTTCATCAAAATTTAAAACTTTTGTACATAAAAGGATATTTTCAAGAAAGTGAAAAGACAACCTCCAGAATATGAGAAAATGTTGCAATTCCTGTATCTGACAAAGAATTAATAACAAGAATACACAGAGAACTCTTACAACTTAACAACAAAAGGACAAACAACCCAACTTAAAAATGTGCAGAAGACCTGAATAAACATTTTTCCAAGTAAGATATTCAAGTGGCCAATAATCATATGAAAAGATGCTCAACATCATTAATGATTAGGAAATGCAAATCAAACCCCAATGAGATACCACTCAGACTCATTAGGATTGCTATTTGTACAATATCAACAATAACAAGTGATGGAGAGGATGTGGAGAAACTAGAATCCTCATGTTTTGTTGATAAGGAATGTAAAATTGTGCAGCCACTGTGGAAAACAGTTTGGCAATTCCCAGGGAAATTAAATGCAGAATTACCATATGATCCAGCAATTCTAGTCCTAAGTAAATACCCAGAACTGAAAGCAGGCATTCAAAAGATTGCTCCATGCAAATGTTCCTAATAGTACTATTTACAAATGCCAAAAAATGAAAACACTTCAAGTTTATCAACAGATGAACAGATATAATATAGTATTACATACAACAGAATATTATTCAACCACAAAAGGGACTGAAGTACTGATACATGCTATATTGTGGATGAACCTCAAAAACAGCATATTAAGTGAAAGGAGCCAGGCACAAAAGGTCACATATTGTATGGTTCCAATTATATGAAATATCCCCAACAGGTAAATCTACAGAGACAGAAAGAACATTGGTGGTTGATAGGGGCTGGAAGCAGGGATGGGGAATAACTGCTTAATAGGTATGGGGTTTTATTTTGAGGTTGTAAGAATGTTTTGGAACTTGATATAGGGAAAGGTTACATAACATTGTGAATGTATTAAATGCCAATGAAATGTACACTTTTAAAAAGCTAATTTTATATTATCTGAATTTCACCTCACTAACAAAAAAGACAACTTAGACAAATCTTTAGTGTAAATTCATAAAGATGATATAAATGAAAATCAGCAAATCAGAAACTGCTAATTTCTCTCTCTCCCTCTCCCTCCAATCTTTTGTACCTGCTTAATATCATGGACATCCACAAAAGATACTAACTTGTTCTATAATACTAAAATAGGGATGAACACTTATTTACTATGTTTTTGATTGACACTCAAAAAAGAAGCTAAGTCACTTTATCATATCATTTGCAGTTAACAATTTAAATAGGTGAAAGTTATTTACAATTAACATAATATTGGTTGGAAAAAATCACACTTCCAGGTTTTACATTCAAAACATGATTGTTTTAAAAAAACTACATTACACATACCTAAAAGATGATTTATTTAATGGATACTTAAGATGATTATGTAATGGATATTTTTTTAATGACTCAAACTGGCTTCTAAGTAAAACTTAAAACATGCACATGCATACAGTTTGTTTTCTCATGGCTTCGATATCTCAGGAAATATAGCATTTCAAACAACAAAACACTAATAGACTTATGAAAATCTATGGACTATGGACAGATATAGAGTAACAAAATCTAAATCAACTCTATCTTGTGTTTGTAACTGCATGCCACACACACACACAAAAAACAATGGTCATAAATAATAAAAATAACTAATGAAATCATAGAACTTATAAGGGGCACACTAATTTTTCTTAAGCCAGAAGAGAAATACCATTAAAAAATAAGGTTTCTCCCATTTAAACACTGCAATAGGAAAGTCAAGCTAATGTAAAAAAATTAAAATGTTAAAAAACATAAATACCAGTTTGGTGAGTATTATGATACCATAATTTATGCATTCTCCTAAGACAAAGCTCCTCTTACTAGCCAAATTCTCTCTCCAGATCTGTGCGACAGGGAGGAGTCAGCAGGCAATGTATGTACATACAGTAGGGCCTTAATGGCCTCAGTGAGGTGAAAGTCTACACTCCTCCTCAAACCATGCTCTACCACCTAGACACAGGGAAGATGCCACCCAGATCTCAAGAGTACTGAGCTTACACATCATTTAGCGGAGTATCTAGAAAGAGGCAGTTTCCTACTTTGATTTCTTCCCTATACCCCATGTGGGCTGAGTACTAAATACAAACTGTCTTTGCCTAGAAACAAAGTGTCTCTAGAAGCAGTCTCTCTAGAGACTGAAAGGAAAGGAAAAGAAGTACACTGCAATGCTGAGCTGAGAAAGGGCTGTAGACTCTAAAACATTTTAACTGGCAAAAATGTAAAATGCTGAAAATGTCAAAATATATATTTTATAATGACATAGCCTTAGTGGTCACTAACAGGCCACATTTCTAAAACATTCTAAAATATATATACTACTCATATATTAAAAAACATAAAGAAATGCCATTTGCAACAACATGAATGGTCCTAGAAGGTATTACACTAATGAAATAATCCAGGCAGAGAAAGATAAATTCCATACAATTTCACATATTTGTGAAATATAAAAACAAAACAAAACCAACAAAACAGCAGTAGACATAGACACTGAGAAGTGACTGGGGGTTACCATGGGGGAGGGGCTGCAGTAGGGAGGGGAATAAAGGAGAAGAAAAATTTCAATCATAATATAAATTGGTCATGGGGAGTGCAGTACAGCACAGCATGGAGAATATAGCCAATGGTTCTGTAACATCTTATGTTGACGGATAGTAACTGCACTAGTGGGGGTGAAGATTTAATAATATGGGTAATTATTGAACCACTGGGTTGTATATCTGACACCAATGTAAGATTGTGTATCAATGATACTTCAATAAAAATACACAGAGACAATAAAAAAAGAACCCATAATGTCTAGAAAGTTTCACTGCACATACAAACCAGTTTCTCTTCAAATGGTCCATAAATTGTGAACATAAGTTTATGTTCCATCTAGACTCTTAATATAACTAATATTTCAATTACTTGTAATAGATGTTTCTCCTGAAATTAGTGCTCCTCAACTAAACACTGAATAAAGTGGCAAATGAAGAAGCAAATTATGAGTTTATAGTTTTTAAACATTGAAAAACACTAATAAACAGTGCAAACAAGCTAAACTTAAAAGCTTACCCCATGAACATTCCAAATTTAGAAATATGCTGAACTATAAGGAATGTATTTTCAAAACCAGTGTAAGATATTCAAGGAAACTGCTCTGAAGTATGGATAGTTAAATGTATCAAATGTCAAGGGAATATCCATTTTCTAAAAATTCACAATATTACTATATCATATTCTTGCTATTTACACAGATTAACATAGAACACAGCTTTTTCCCCCTTTTTTAGAGCTCCAACTTTTCACATCCTGATTAAACACCAAAATTTTCCACAAGAATATAAATTTTCAGATTACAAACTTTCAGATTTATATTAAAACAGGATGAACAAAATGAAATGTTTTCTTTAAAACATTACTGACATTGCATGTACAGCTTTTTATCCTCTTTTTCACTAGCAAGCAATGACTGAGCAACTTGTGTGTATAAGACAGCAACCACAAAAAGGTATCAATGACAGGCATTTCCATTGGGAGGTTTATCTAGCTGGGGAAACAACTAAATAAAACAAGGCAGAACATATACCCAATGCTTAATGAGGGATTTGAGTTCAGAAAAAGAAAAAATGCTGGGAAGAAAAATGACTTAAATCAACTTAGATTTTAGAGTAGAGCCAGGGGAGGAGAAAATGGCAGGGTATTTGCAAACAAAAGGAAGCTATGAACAAAAGCACAAAAAGTGAAAATGACAATTCCAATAGCGTGAAACAAAAGCCTGCATAGTTGAGAAGGGGAGATTTACAATGACCCCTTAAAGTCCATGTTAAGAAATTTGCTTGTTTTCCATATAGACAGAAAAAAGGGAGCCACTAAAAGTTCTTATGCTTGAAAATGTGTTTTAATTACAAAACAACACATAGAAACATGTGCAATGTACGGTTTATACAATATTCATGGCTAAAAACTAACTTTACATATTTAGGAATTTTTTAAAGATCACCTTGCTTTTATTGATATTACACTATGAAAACCCACAAAATAAAATATTTTACAAGTTGAGTGATTACTTAACATTTTCAAATAAACATGCACATTTAATAATCTAGGACATTAATTTATTAAAACTCC
Source organism: Manis pentadactyla (assembly GCF_030020395.1). Lineage (NCBI taxonomy): Eukaryota > Metazoa > Chordata > Mammalia > Pholidota > Manidae > Manis > Manis pentadactyla. Next base: position 210,868,768 of record NC_080020.1, on the reverse strand, counting down.
TGTATGGGAAGCAATATGAAACAATGGTTAAGAGCTCCAGCCCTAGAGTCCCTATGGTTGGAACACCAGTGTCAACTTCATGACCTTGAACAACCCAAGCCTCAGCTTCTTCGTGTGGTTTTTGTAATTTAAAGAGAAATGCAATTGCAAGTACCTGACACAGAGTAAGGACCCAGTAAATGTTGGCTATACCATTAAATAGAATCCAGAAAGCTCTTCCACTAATTGTTGGCTCATTTGAAGTTTGGTGAGGGTTCATTTGTACGTATCGTCTACTTCTTAAAGTTCTTACTGAAACACTACCACGTATAAAGTAAACACTTCTTGATTAACTGATATGTAGAAATCAGCCACTTGTTACTGTATCAAGATGGACAAACTGATAAACACTGTCGAAGTCCAAACACAAAATGTCTTTTAACTGAGTTATTCAAACCCAACACTTTCAAATTTTAAAAGAATTTAAAACTGATGATTAAATGATATTAATGTTAAAACTCACATTAGCAAAATAATTTTTAAACATTTTAAGAACTTTTTGATTTTCAAATCACTACTGTTCATTTCATATAATTAAAATGATAAACATTTTAATGCCTGATCAAAACTATTTCTGAGTTCTTTCATTTCACATGGCTTCCCATTATAATTAGAATAAAACCCAAATCATTTTACCAGCCCTACAAGACTCTGTATGATGTAGTCGAAGCCTCCACTACCAATGTTCTTCACTGTATTTCAGCCTCATATTCCCTCTAACTGGAAATCAATCTCCCCAAGAACTCCACGGCATTTGGAATGTCAGTTTAATTTTTGCCTCCAGAGAAAGGCTCCTCTAACCACTATTTAGACTAATTTCTCCCCTAGTCACTTCTGTATTACCTCTTCACCACAGTCAAATGCAGAGACAAGTAATACCAAGTATAGTAATATAAGGCCATATGACCTTTCCAATCTGGTCACAGCTGACTATGTCAGGAATGCAGGGACAAGGAACTGAACCCAAGAAGAGTCAATCTGTAGGCTGGCCAACAGCCAATGAGGTATCCTCAGGAGTCAAAGAATTTTACACAAAGTACAGAGCCTAGCTAATTTAAACAGCTCCCTCCCTTCTACTTCTCAGTTTAAGTTAGTCAATACCACCATTTCAGAAGATGCAAACCCTGAATCTCCAAATGGCAAAGCACTAGGGCAAAAATACTCATCAGAAACACCTGTACAGCTTTAAACACATACACACAGAGGCCAGAATCCACATTCCTGGAAGAGTCTTGACTCAACAGATCAATTTGGCATGCATCCACGAACAAAATTTCCTTTGTGGGAGCTATGGGATCCAGCACTTTATGCCAACAGACCTGGGAGGACTCTCACTCACCCATGTGTAGAGTAATAGGCAAACAGACCTTGATTCTGGCTCTAGACCCTGCAGTGGCCTGTGAGGAAGCTCCAACCTCTCTGGGCCATAGTTTGGGAGCCCCTAGAGAACACTGTCTTACATAATCACCCACAAATGAGAGAACCTTTGTGCAAATCTAGGAGTCTGGTGAAGTACCAGCACACCACTGGAGCAAAAAAAAGAATTACATGTTTAAATGTACTAGAGAAGGTAAGAGACCAGTTTGACTTTACCCTTGTCACTTGGACCCAAGGCACAGCTCAGTGCCAAGAGAAACCTTCTCTGCCCATAATTTCTCCCATGAGGCAAAAATGAAAGGATGCACCTGGCTTCCCCAGTTGTGTAGGACAGCTTCCAGAGAAGCCCATTTCTCCATTGCTGCATTATTCATAATAGCCAAGACATGGAAACAACCTAAGTGTCTGCCAACAGATGAATGGATATAGAAAACGTGATACAACTGCACACACACACACACACACACACACACACACACACACACACACACACAATGGAATATTATTTAGCAATTAAAAAGGAAATCCTGCCATTTGCAACAACATGGACGGAACTTGAGGTCATTATGCTAAGTGAAACAAGTCAGACAGAGAAACAAATAATGTATGATGTCACTTACATGTGGAATCTAAAAACATTAAACTCATAGAGACAGAGAGTAGAATAATGGTTACCAGGGGCTATGGGGTGGGGGAATTGGGGAAAGGTTGGTCAAAAGGTAAAAACTAACAATTATAAGTAACTTCTGGGTATCTGATGCACAGCATGGTGACTATAGTTAACAAAGTGTACTGTCTACTTGAAATTTGCTGAGAGTAAATGTTATATGTTCTCACCACAAAAAGGAAATGGTAATTATGTGAAGTGATGGAACTATTAACTAACCTTTCTATGGTAATCATTATCATTTCTCAATAAGGGTACCAAATCATCACATTGCACATCTTAAACTCACACAATGTTACATGTCAACTGTACCTCAATAAAGCTGATAAAAGGAGATAAGTGTATTTTTGGAAATAGAAGATAGGCCGCATATTTCCAAATTGCTAAAATATAAGCTATAATGCTGAAAGTGGTAATATATCTAAATACTCAATCCAAAATGACTTCTTCTTGGATAGTCATAAATAGCAAAGGCTGATTGATTTACAAGCTTATTTCCCACCAGAAATTACTATTGCTCCCCCTTTTATTTGTCTGAACAACTGTTTAGAATCATGCTTATTTATTTATAAATAGAGAAATGTCTATTCCACAAGTAATGTTATGAACCAGAAACCTAATCTGTGTAAGATAGTTAACTTGATAATCCAGTAGAACAAAGTTACTCATGTAAAGTCCTTAATTATTAATAAAAATAACTGTTACCTTTAAGATATTACTGAGAAAAATAATAATTTTCTTCCATATTCTTTTCACTCACTTATTCATCTATTTATTTAATAAAGTTTACAAAATGCCTAGACTGTTTCTGGTACTGAGAAACAATAATAAAGAAGACAAGCAGGCCTATGTTCTCATGGAACATATATTCTAGAGAAGGGAGGCAGAAAGCAAATAAGTAAACCAAGTAACCTCAAATTGTGATCAATGTTATAAATTACACAGAACTATTGATTCCACAGCCACTCCATGGGCAGTAAAGAGAGGCAGAGAGGGAGGAAGGAAGACGGGAAAAGCACCTGAAGTATATGACGAGTGAATTGAGACCTAAAGAAAAAGAAGAAACAACCAAGGAAAGAGCTTAGGGAAAAGATTTCTAGAGAGACTAATAATCATACTACACCTCAGTAGAGCCATGAGGTAAGCAGCTTAGCAAGTTAGAGGAACCAGGGAGGAAATATTACCAGTTTCATGAATATAATGAACAAGGAAGGGGAGAATAACAAAAAATGAGGTAGGATAGGCAGGCATAAGCCACATCATGTAAGCAATCTATAATCAGAAACCTAAATATAACAGAAAATCATTAAAGCAGTAATCATTAAGCAGTACAGTCAACAATATTTGTTTACTTTAAGTTCTAAACATACACTTGTAAGCACACGTTAAAATATAATTAATACAAAATGTGAGGCTAACTCGGTCATCATATATTTGGCAAACTGGTACCATAGAAATAACATAATAATTTAGTCAGATTAGTCATTCAATCATTCATAAAGCATTTAGTGAGCTCCTGCTCTGTACCATATACTGCTCTGGGGGCTAGAAACAAAGATGATAATGGTGATGTCATCTTCCACTCTGAGCAGTAAATACAAAACTGATAATTATAATATCATCTTTTATTCTAAGCAACCCAGTTTCCATCCAAAAGGTTCAAAGCAGTGGTTCTCTATCCTGTAAGAACCACCTACAATATATGGTAAAAACGCAGACACCTGGGTCCCACCTATCAACAATCCTAATTCAGTGGGTTCCCAACAGTTCCTCACCACACTTTAACAAACATAAGTGAAAGAAGTATATCAAAACAACTTACGATTTATAATTATATCTCCCCACGGTCCTGTTGAGAACATTGCCAAAATGAGCCATTATAATTAATGGAAGGAGAATACAGTATACCCGCTAGGGGTGTGTCTCTATGTGTTCTGTGTATGGAGAGTAACTACTACAATGGAAAATTCTTGGGTTTTGTTTTTGCTTTTGTTTTGGGGGAGGAGGTGGTATTATTATTACCATAATTGCCAAGTAAGAAGTAAGGATGTCTACAAACCAGAGGTTCTCAAAGTAACATTCTACAAAAGTAAAAGTTCTGGGGATGTCCTTGTTTTGGAAGATAATGATTTTCATTAAAAATGCTATCAATATTAACATGCAATGGTGCAATGGGTGTATTATTGTTATTTTCAAACAAATTAAAAATTTCTCAATTTTAGTTTCTGATCCGATAGAAATTAAATATAACAAAAGCTCTTTAGGGTAATCAATCATTTTGAAAAGTGTAAAGGGATTCAGAGACTAAACCGCCTGAGAACAAATGGTGGAGATTTAATGATATTTTATTTAGCTACTGAACTCTGGTTCACTTTATTGAATACATCATAAGTATCTTCCTTTCAAGAATCAGAATAAGCAATGACCAAAAATAGGTGTGATAAGTAGAATAATGACTCTATAATATGAAAACATCCTCAAGTATTAAATGTGTTAAGCAAAAAAAAGTATAAAATAATTACACAATTTACTACCATTTGCTTCTGAAAGAAGAGAGAAAATGATCATGTATTCATATGTGCTTGTATATGCATAAAGAAACACTGGACAGACACTCATTAATTAAAGCAACTGCCTATAAGGGAAGGGGAATATGGAATACACAGGGATGGTATATGAATGATACTGTTCAATGAATACCTATAATTATTAAAACATGAATGTAGTCAAAAAAAATTTTTTTTTAATAATTTAACTTAATGGAAAATAATCCTAAACCAATATTAAACCATAATCCAATATTCAACTTCTAGATTGTTCTAATCTCAGAAAACCAAAGAAATTTTACTCTTTTATCTATTATGAGGAAAAACAGTATTGCTTACAAGAATAAGCATTAGTCAGTTTGATTCCTAGGACATGAACAGGTAAATTTTTTTAAGACTATAAACAAATCCATCATATGAAAAAAACCAAAACAGTAATGAATAAAGGAATTAATAAGAAAATACTCAGGTGAAACCAGCAGTTATCTTATTAACATTTTTTGAATTAAAAGATGTCACTGGTGAGATTAAAAGCAAAATCAGATATTGTAACAATAACAAAAAATATCAGTGACCCTGAAAACAAAGCAAAAGAAATTATTCAAAAGTACAGAGAGAAAAAAATTAAAAATAATTCTCAGTGAACTCTGGCAGAGAATTAAGCTTTCTAACATACTTTTAATTGGAGTCTAGAATACAAAGGAGCTGAAAAAAATATTTGAAGAGTGGAAATGTTGAATATTTGACAAATTTGCTGTAAATTATAACCTACAAAACCAGGAAACTAGGCAAATCCCAAACAGGATAAACTCAAATTAAATTATTCAAAGGCACATGATAATAAAATAGCAGAAAAATGGCAGTAAGTGAAAAAAAATCTTAAAGCAAGTAGAGAAACAAAGACACTAGACTACTCAGAGAAAGAAATGTTTTTGTTGTTGTTATCATTAACCTACAATTACATGAAGAACATTATGTTTACTAGGATCACTCCTTCAGCAAGTCCCCTTGACAAACGCCATTATACTCACTGTCCATCACCATAGTAAGATATTGTAGAATCACTACTTCTCTTCTGTGTGTTGCACAGCCCTCCCCATTCCACACCCCCCACATTATACATGCTAATCGTAATACACCCTTTCTTCTTCCCTGCCCTTATTCCTCCCTACCCTCCCATTCTCCCCAGTACCTTTCCCTTTGGTAACTGTTAGTCCATTCTTGGGTTCTGTGATTCTGCTGCTGTTTTGTTCCTTCAGTATTTCTTTGTTCTTACACTCCACATATGACTGAAATCATTTGGTATTTGTCTTTCTCTGCCTGGCTTATTTCACTGAGCATAATACCCTCTAGCTCCATCCATGTTGTTGTGAAAGGTAGGATTTGTTTTCTTCTTATGGCTGAATAGTATTCCATTATGTATATGTACCACATCTTCTTCATCCATTCATCTACTGGTGGACACTTAGATTGCTTCCACTTCTTGGCTATTGTAAATAGTGCTGCAATAAACATAGGGGTGCATCTGTCTTTTTCAAACGGGGGTGCTGCTTTCTAAGGGCAAACTCCTAGAAGTGGAATTCCTGGGTCAAATGGTATGTCTATTTTAAGCATTTTGAGGAACCTCCATACTACTTTCCACAATGGTTGAACTAATTTACATTCCCACCAGCAGTGTAGGAGGGTTGCCCTTTCTCCATGACCTCGCCAACATTTGTTGTTGTTTGTCTTTGGATGGTAGCCATCCTTACTAGTGTGAGGTGATATCTCATTATGGTTTTACTTTGCAATTCTCTGACCACAAGCGATGCGGAGCATCTTTCCACGTGTCTGTTGGCCATCTGAATTTCTTCTTTGGAGAACTGTCTGCTCAGTTCCTCTGCCCATTTTTTAATTGGATTATTTGCTTTTTGTTTGTTGAGGTGCCTGAGCTCTTTACATATTTTGGATGTCACACATTTATCGGATCTGTCATTTACAAATATATTTTCCCATAATGTAGGGTACCTTTTTGTTCTATTGATGGTGTCCTTTGCTGTACAGAAGCTTTTCAGCTTGATGTAGTCCCACTTGTTCATTTTTGCTTTTGTTTTCCTTGCCCAGGGAGATATGTTCATGAAGAAGACGCTCATGTTTATGTCCAAGAGATTTTTGCCTATGTTTTTTTCTAAGAGTTTAATGGTTTCATAACTACATTCAGGTCTTTGATCCATTATGAATTTACTTTTGTGTATGGAGTTAGAAAGTGATCCAGTTTCATTCTCTTACATGTAGCTATCCAGTTTTGCCAGCACCATCTGTTGAAGAAACTGTCATTTCCCCATTGTATGTCCATGGCTCCTTTATCGTATATTAATTGACCATATATGTTTGGGTTAATATCTGGAGTCTCTAACCTGTTCCACTGGTCTATGGCTCTGTTCTTCTGCCAGTACCAAATTGTCTTGATTACTATGGCTTTGTAGTAGAGCTTGAAGTTGGGGAGTGAGATCCCCCCACTTTATTCTTCCTTCTCAGGATTGCTTACACTATTTGGGGTCTTTGGTGTTTCCATATCAATTTTTGAACTATTTGTTTCAGTTCGTTGAAGAATGTTGTTGGTAATTTGATAGGGATTGCATCGAATCTGTATACTGTTTTGGGCAGGATGGCCATTTTGACAATATTAATTCCTCCTAGCCACGAGCATGGGATGAGTTTCCATTTGTTAGTGTCCTCTTTAACTTCTCTTAAGAGTGTCTTATACTTTACAGGGTATAGGTCTTTCATTTCTTTGGTTAGGTTTATTCCTAGGTATTTTTTTCTTTTTGATGGAATTGTTTTCCTGATTTCTCTTTCTATTGTTTCATTGTTAGTGTATAGGAAAGCCACTGATTTCTGTGTGTTAATTTTGTATCCTGAAATTTTGCTGTATTCTGATATCAGTTCTAGTAGTTTTGGAGTGGAGTCTTTAGGGTTTTTTATGTACAGTATCATGTCATCTGCAAATAGTGACAGTTTAACTTCTTCTTTACCAATCTGGATTCCTTGTATTTCTTTGTTTTGTCTAATTGCCGTCGCTAGGACCTCCAGTACTATGTTGAATAACAGTGGGGAGAATGGGCATCCCTGTCTTGTTCTCAATCTCAGAGGAAAAGCTTTCAGCTTCTCGCTGTTCAGTATGATGTTAGCTGTGGGTTTATCATAGATGGCCTTTATTATGTTGAGGTACTTGCCCTCTATACCCATTATACTGAGAGTTTTTATCATGAATGGGTGTTGAATTTTGTCAAATGCTTTTTCAGCATCTATGGAGATGATCATGGGATTTGTGTCCTGTTTGTTTATATGGTGGATGATGTTGATGGATTTTCGAATGTTTGACCATTCTTGCATCCATGAGATAAATCCCACTTGGTTGTGGTGTATGATCCTTTTGATATATTTTTGAATTCGGTTTGCTAATATTTTGTTGAGTATTTTTGTATCTACGTTCATCAGGGATATTGGTCTGTAGTTTTCTTTTTTGGAGGGGTCTTTGCCTGGTTTTGGTATTAGGGTGATGTTAGCTTCATAGAGTGAGTTTGGGAGTATTCCTTCCTCCTCTATTTTTTGGAAAACTTTAAGAAGAATAGGTATTATGTCTTCTCTGTATGTCTGTTAAAATTCCGAGGTAAATCCATCTGGCCTGGGGTTTTGTTTTGGGTAGGTTTTTGATTACCGCTTCAATTTCTTTGCTCGTAATTGGTTTGTTTAAATTTTGTGTTTCATCCTTGGTTAGCCTTGGAAGGTTGTATTTTTCAAGGAAGTTGTCCATTTCTTCTGCATTTTCCAGCTTTTAGAATATAGGTTTTCAAAGTATTCTCTAATAATTCTTTGTATTTCTGTGGAGTCTGTTGTGATTTTTCCTTTCTCGTTTCTGATTCTGTTGACGTGTGTTGATTCTCTTTTTCTCTTAGTAAGTTTGGCTAGAGGCTTATCTATTTTGTTTCTTTCTCAAAGAACCAGATCTTGGTTTCACTAATTTTTTCTATTGTTTTATTCTTCTCAATTTTGTTTTATTTCTTTTCTGATCTTTATTATGTCCCTCGTTCTGCTGACGTTAGGCCTCCTTTGTTCTTCTTTTTTCAATGTCAATAATTGTGCCGTTAGTATGCCTGGATTGCTATATACTTTCCTCTTAAGACTGCTTTCGCTGCATCCCACAGAAGTTGGGGCTTTGTATTGTTGTTGTTTGTTTCCATATATTCCTTGATCTCTATTTTAATTTGTTTGTTGATCCACTGATTACATAGGAGCATGCTGTAAAGCCTCCATGTGTTTGTGAGACTTTTTGTTTTCTTTGTACAATTTATTTCTAGTTTTATACCTTGTGGTCTGAAAAGTTGGTTAGTAGAATTTCAGGCTTTTATAATTTACTGAGGCTCTTTTTTTGTGGCCTAGTATGTGGTCTATTCTGGAGAATGTTCCATGTGCACTTGAGAAGAATGTGCATCCTGTTGCTTTTGGATGTAGAGGTCTATAGATGTCTATTAGGTCCATATGCTCTAGTGTGTTGTTCAGTGCCTCCGTGTCCTTACTTATTTTCTGTCTGGTGGATCTATCCTTTGGAGTGAGTGGCGTGTTGAAGTCTCCCAAAATGAATGCATTCTGTTAGTATTTGTTTCACATATGCTGGTGCTGCTGTGTTGGGTGCAAATATATTTATAATGGTTATACCCTCTTGTTGGATTGACCCCTTTATTATTATGTAATGTCCTTCTTTATCTCTTGTTATTTTCTTTGTTTTGAAGTCTATTTTGTCTGATACTAGTACTGCAACACCTGCTTTTTTCTCCCTGTTGTTTGTATGAAATATCTTTTTCCATTCCTTGACTTTTAGTCTGGGCATGTCTTTGGGTTTAAGGTGAGTTTCTTGTAAGCAGCATATAGATGGGTCTTGCATTCTTATCCATTCTATTACTGTCTGTCTTTTGATTGGTGCATTCAGTCCATTTAGATTAGGGTGATTATTGAAATATATGTACTTATTGCCATTGCAGGCTTTAGATTCATGGTTCCCAAAGGTTCAAGGTTAGCTTCTTTAGTATCTTACTGTCTAACTTAACTCACTTACTGAGTTGTTATAAACACTATCTGGTGATTCTTTATTTCTCTCCCTTCTTATTCCTCCTCCTCCGTTCTTTATATGTTGGTTGTTTTATTCTGTGCTCTTTTTTGTTTCCTTTGACTGCTTTTGTGGGTAGTTGATTTTATTTTTTGCCTTTAGTTAGTATTTGGTTGGTCTGCTTTCTTTGCTGTGATTTTATTTTCCCTGGTGACATCCATTTAGCCTTAGGAGTATTCCCATCTAGAACAGTCCCTCTAAAATACCCTGTAGAGGTGGCTTGTGGGAGGCAAATTCCCTCAACTTTTGCTTGTCTGGGAATTGTTTAATCCCTCCTTCATATTTAAATGATAATCGTGCTGGATACAGTATTCTTGGTTCACGACCCTTCTGTTTCATTGCATTAAATATATTATGCCATTCTCTTCTGGCCTGTAAGGTTTCTGTTGAGAAGTCTGATGATAGCCTGATGGGTTTTCCTTTGTAGGTGACCTTTTTCCTCTCTCTAGCTGCCTTTAAAACTCTGTCCTTGTCCTTGATCTTTGATATTTTAATTATTATGTGTCTTAGGTGTTGTCCTCCTTGGGTCCCTTCTGTTGGGAGTCCTGTGTACTTCCGTGGTCTGAACGATTATTTCCTCTCCCAGTTTGGGGAAGTTTTCAGCCATTATTTCTTCAAAGACACTTTCTATCCTTTTTTCTCTCTTCTTCTTCTTCTGGTACCCCTATAATGCAGATATTGCTCCTTTTGGATTGGTCAACAAGTTATCTTAATATTGTTTCATTCCTTGAGATCCTTTTATCTCTCTCTGCATCAGCTTCTAGGCGTTCCTGTTCTCTGGTTTTTATTTCATCAATGGCCTCATCCACCTTATCCATTCTGCTTATAAATCCTTCCAGAGATTGTTTCATTTCTGTTATCTCCCTCCAGATGTCATCCCTAAGCTCTTGCAGCTCTGTCAGCATGGTTATGACTTTTATTTTGAATTATTTTTCAGGAAGATTTTTTAGGTCTATCTCCTTCTCAGGGGTTGATTCTGTGATTTTGGTCTGTATCAAAATCTTCTGCCTTTTCATGGCGATAGAGGTATTTGTGCGGAGCTGGCACGTTTGTCAGCTGGGAGAATGTCCCTTCTTGCTGGTTTGTGGTCTTCCTGTCCTGGGAGAACAGCGACCTCTAGCGGCTTGTGCTAGGCAGCTGCGTGCAGACAGGGCCTCTGATTCTTGCCCAGCTGCTGCGGAGTTAAGCTCTGCGGTTGCTGTGCACGTGGCCGGCCTCAGTCTGCTGCACTAATATGGTGGAGCCACATCGGAGGGGAAACAGCTGGGTGGCGCCTCTGAGCTGCGCTGTCACCCTGGAGGTTAGGGTTCCCGGAGGTCCCTGGGATTCCCAGCTGCTGGGTGAAGTGTCCTGGGACTCTTCCTTCCAGCTGTGGGGTCCCTGTCCACTTTAGACTTTTAAAAAGCACTCGCTTTTTTTTGTCCCAGGGACACCAGCTGCAGGGACCCGCTCACAGGTCTTACTGTACTGTTTCCCTAGTATCCAGCACACCACGCACTGTGTGTCTGTGCTCTGGTGCGGATGGCTAGAGCTGGCTATTTAGCAGTCCTGGGCTCCCTCTCCTTCCCCACTCCAACTTCTCTCCCCCCACCAAGAGCTGGGGTGAGGGGTGCTCGGGTCCTGCCTGGCCGCAACTTGTATCTTACCCCCTTTGCAAGACACTGGGTTCTCGCAGGTGTAGATGTAGTCTGGCTGTTGTCCTGTGTCTTCTGGTCTCTCTTTTCAGAATAATTGTATTTGTTGTATTTTGAAAAATATATATGGTTTTGGGAGGAGACTACTGCTGCTCTACTCATGCCGCCATCTTGGCTCCGACCCTCAGAAATTTTTTTTCTTTTAATCACAGAATCTCAGAAGCTGTGCAAGCCAAAATACAATAGAATATTTATAAAGTGCTGAAAGAAGTAATGTCAGGAAAAGAATTCCATTCACAAATGCATCAAAAGGAATAAAATAGCTAGGAAAGAACCTAACCAAGGAACTGAAAGACCTGTACTCTGAAAATTACAAGACACTCTTGAGAGAAAGAAGAAACCAGTAAGTGGAAACACCTCCTGTGCTCACAGATAGGAGGAATTAAAATTGTCAAAATGGTCATCCTGCCTAACGCAATCTACAGATTCAACACAATCCCTATCAAATTACCAATAACATTCTTTAACGAACCAGAGCAAATAGTTCTAAAATTCATATGGAACCACAAAAGACCCCTAATAGCTAACGCAATCCTGAAAAGGAAGAATAAAGCAGGTGGCATTATGCTCCCTGACTTCAAGCTTTACTACAAAGCCACAGTAATCAAGACAATTTGATACTGGCACAAGAACTGACCCAAGGACCAAAGGAACAGACTAGAGAGCCCAAATATAATACCAAGAATATATGGTGAATTAATATATTATAAAGGAGCCATGAATATACAATGGGAAAATGACAGCCTCTTCAACAGCTGGTGTTGGCAAAACTGGACAGCTACATGCAAGAGAATGAAACTGGATTATTGTTTAACCCCATACACAAAAGTAAACTCAAAATGGATCAAAGACCTGAATGTAAGTCATGATACCATAAAATTCTTAGAAGAAAACATAGGCAAAACTCTCTTAAATATAAACATGAGCAACTTCTTCCCTCCTCACGCAAGGAAACAGAATAGAAAATGAACAAATGGGACTACATCATGCTAAAAATCTTCTGTACAGCAAAGGACACCATAAGCAGAACAAAAAGGCATCCTACAGTATGGGAGAATAAATTTGTAAATGACATATCCAACAACGGGTTAACATCCAAAATATTTAAAGAACTCACATGCATCAACACCCAAAAACCAAACAACCCTATTAAAATATGGGCAGAGGATCTGAACAGACACTTCTCCAAAGAAAAAGTTCAGATGGCCAACAGGCACACGAAAAGATGGTCCACATCGCGAATTATCAGGGAAATGCAAATTAAAACCACAATGAGATATCACCTCACACCAGTTAGGATGGCCAACATTGAAAAGACTAAGAACAAATGCTGGTGAGGATGCAGAGAAAGGGGAGCTCTCCTATACTGCTGGTGGGAATGTAAATTCGTTCAACCATTGTGGAAAGCAGTATGAAAGTTCCTCAAAAACTCAAAATAGAGGGTGGAGCCAAGATGGCGGCATGAGTAGAGCAGCAGAAATCTCCTCCGAAAACCACATATATCTATGAAAATATAACAAAGACAACTCTTCCTAGAATAAAGACCAGAGGACACAGTACAACATCCAGACCACATCCACACCTGCGAGAACCCAGTGCCTCATAAAGGGGGTAAGATACAAGCCCCGGTCCGGCGGGACCTGAGCGCTCCTCCCCCCAGCTCCCGGCGGGAGAAGAATAGGCAGAGCGGGAGGGACACGGAGCCCAGGACTGTTGAACACCCAGCCCCAGCCATCCGGACCACAGCGCAGACACAGTGCATGCGCGGGGCCCCAGATACTAGGGAAACAGGTCAGCAAGACCAGTGAGCGGGTACCGGAGGCCTGGCACTGGAGGACATAAGAAAAGCGAGCGGCCATTTTACTTTTTTTTTCTGTTTTGTTTTGGCGAGCACTTTTTGCAAGTCTTAAAGGGATAGGGACACCAATACTAGGGAAACAGGACACCAAGACCGGTGAGCAGATGCCTGACGCTGGCACCAGAAAATAAAGAAAAACGAACGGCCATTTTTTATTTATTTTTTTTTTTAATTTAAAAAAAATTTTTTTTGTGTGTGTGGTCGTTTTCTTTTGGCGGGTGCTTTTTGGAAGTCTTAAAGGGGCAGGGCAGGACACTAAGTCCAGAGGTAGGGAATCCGGGGATCTCTGGGCACCCTAATCCCCTGGGCTGCAGGGAGCACGGAGGCCCCTTACAGAGATAAATAGCCTCCAGGCCGCTCCCCCTCCAACACGACTCTACCATTTTGGAGCAGCAGTCCGAGCCAGGCCACGCCCAGAGCAACAGCAGAGATAAACTCCATAGCAGCCGGGCAGGAAGCAGAAGCCCTGTCTGCGCGCAGCTACCCAGCACAAGCCACTAGAGGTCGCTGTTCTCCCAGGAGAGGAGGGCCACAAACCAACAAGAAGGGAAGTTCTTCCAGCTGTCACTCGTCCCAGCTCTGCAAACTACTCCTATCACCATGAAAAGGCAAAAGTACAGGCAGACAAAGATCACAGAGACAACACCAGAGAAGCAGACAGACTTAACCAGTCTTCCTGACAAAGAATTCAAAATAAGAATCATAAACATGCTGACAGAGATGCAGAAAAATACGCAAGAGATATGGGATGAAGTCCGGAGGGAGATCGCAGATGCCAGAAAAGAGATTACAGAAATGAAACAAACTCTAGAAGGGTTTATAAGCAGAATGGATAGGATGCAAGAGGCCAAAGATGGAATTGAAACCAGAGAACAGGAACGCATAGAAGCTGACATAGAGAGAGATAAAAGGGTCTACAGGAATGAAACAATGTTAAGAGAACTGTGTGACCAATCCAAAAGGAACAATATCCCTATTATAGGGGTACCAGAAGAAGAAGAGAGAAGAAAAGGGATGGAAAGTATCTTGGAAGAAATAATTGCTGAAAACTTCCCCAAACTGGGGGACGAAATAATCGAACCGACCACGGAAACACACAGAACCCCCAACAGAAAGGATCCAAGGAAGACAACATCAAGAAACATAATAATTAAAATGGCAAAGATCAAGGACAAGGAAAGAGTTTTAAAGGTAGCTAGAGAGAAAAAGGTCACCTATAAAGGAAAACCCATCAGGCTAATGTCAGACTTCTCAACAGAAACCCTACAGGCCAGAAGAGAATGGCATGATATATTTAATGCAATGAAACAGAAGGGCCTTGAACCAAGGATACTGTATCCAGCACAACTATCATTCAAATATGATGGTGGGATTAAACAATTCCCAGACAAACAAAAGCTGAGGGAATTTGCTTCCCACAAACCACCTCTACAGGACATCTTACAGGGACTGCTCAAGATGGGAGCACTCCTAGAAAGAGCACAGCACAAAACACCCAACATATGAAGAATGGAGGAGGAGGAATAAGAAGGGAGAGAAGAAAAGAATCTCCAGACAGTGTATATAACAGCTCAATAAACAAGCTAAGTTAGGCAGCAAGATACTAAAGAGGCTAACCTTGAACCTTTGGTAACCACGAATTTAAAGCCTGCAATGGCAATAAGTACATATCTTTCAATAGTCACCCTAAATGTTAATGGACTGAATGCACCAATCAAAAGACACAGAGTAATAGAATGGATAAAAAAGCAAGACCCATCTATATGCTGCTTACAAGAAACTCACCTCAAACCCAAAGACATGTACAGACTAAAAGTCAAGGGATGGAAAAACAAATTTCAGGCAAACAACAGTGAGAAGAAAGCAGGGGTTGCAGTACTACTACCAGACAAAATAGACTTCAAAACAAAGAAAGTAACAAGAGATAAAGAAGGACACTACATAATGATAAAGGGCTCAGTCAAACAAGAGGATATAACCATTCTAAATATATATGCCCCAACACAGGAGCACCAGCATACGTGATACAAATACTAACAGAACTAAAGGGGGAAATAGACTGCAATGCATTCATTCTAGGAGACTTCAACACACCACTCACCCCAAAGGATAGATCCACTGGGAAGAAAATAAGTAAGGACACAGAAGCACTGAACAACACAGTGGAGCAGATGGAACTAATAGACATCTACAGAACTCTACATCCAAAAGCAACAGGATACACATTCTTCTCAAGTGCACATGAAACATTCTCCAGAATAGACCACATACTAGGCCACAAAAAGAGCCTCAGTAAATTCCAAAAGATTGAAATCCTACCAACCAACTTGTCAGACCACAAAGGCATAAAACTACAAATAAACTGTATAAAGAAAGCAAAAAGGCTCACAAACACATGGAGGCTTAACAACACCCTCCTAAATAATCAATGGATCAATGACCAAATCAAAATGGAGATCCAGGAATATATGGAAACAAATGACAACAACAACACTAAGCCACAACTTCTGTGGGACACAGCAAAAGCAGTCTTAAGAGGAAAGTATATAGCAATCCAAGCATATTTTAAAAAGGAAGAACAATCCCAAAGAAAGGTCTAATGTCACAATTATCGAAATTGGAAAAAGAAGAACAAATGAGGCCTAAGGTCAGCAGAAGGAGGGACATAATAAAGATCAGAGAAGAAATAAATAAAATTGAGAAGAATAAAACAATAGCAAAAATCAATGAAACCAAGAGCTGGTTCTTCGAGAAAATAAACAAAATAGATAAGCCTCTAGCCAGACTTATTAAGAAGAACAGAGAGTCAACACAAATCAACAGTATCAGAAACGAGAAAGGAAAAATTACGACGGACCCCACAGTAACACAAAGAATAATTAGAGAATACTATGAAAACCTATATGCTAACAAGCTGGGAAACCTAGGGGAAATGGACAACTTCCTAGAAAAATACAACCTTCCAAGACTGACCCAGAGAGAAACAGAAAATCTAAACAGACCAATTACCAGCAGCGAAACTGAAGCAGTAAAAAAAAAACTACGAAAGAACAAAACCCCCGAGTCAGAAGGATTTACCTCGGAATTTTATCAGACATACAGGGAAGACATAATACCCATTCTCCTTAAAGTTTTCCAAAAAATAGAAGAGGAGGGGATACTCCCAAACTCATTCTATGAAGCCAACATCACCCTAATACCAAAACCAGGCAAAGACCCCAACAAAAAAGAAAACTACCGACCAATATCCCTGATGAACGTAGATGCAAAAATACTCAACAAAATATAAGCAAACCGAATTCAAAAATACATCAAAAGGATCATACACCATGACCAAGTGGGATTCATCCCAGGGATGCAAGGATGGTACAACATTTGAAAGTCCATCAATGTCATCCACCACATCAACAAAAAGAAAGACAAAAACCACATGATCATCTCCATAGATGCTGAAAAAGCCATTGACAAAGTTCAACATCCATTCATGATAAAAACTCTCAGCAAAATGGGAATAGAGGGCAAGTACCTCAACATAATAAAGGCCATCTATGATAAACCCACAGCCAACATTATATTGAACAGCGAGAAGCTGAAAGCATTTCCGCTGAGATCGGGAACTAGACAGGGATGCCCACTCTCCCCACTGTTATTTAACATAGTACTGGAGGACCTAGCCATGGCAATCAGACAAAACAAAAAAATACAAGGAATCCAGATTGGTAAAGAAGAAGTTAAACTGTCACTATTTGCAGACGACATGATACTGTACACAAAAAACCCTAAAGATTCCACTCCAAAACTACTAGAACTGATATCGGAATACAGCAAAGTTGCAGGATACAAAATCAACACACAGAAATCTGTGGCTTTCCTATACACTAACAATGAACCAACAGAAAGAGAAATCAGGAAAACAACTCCATTCACAATTGCATCAAAAAAAATAAAATACCTAGGCATAAACCTAACCAAAGAAGTGAAAGACTTATACTCTGAAAACTACAAGTCACTCTTAAGAGAAATTAAAGGGGACACTAACAGATGGAAACTCATCCCATGCTCGTGGCTAGGAGGAATTAATATCGTCAAAATGGCCACCCTGCCCAAAGCAATATACAGATTTGATGCAATCCCTATCAAACTACCAGCAACATTCTTCAATGAACTGGAACAAATAATTCAAAAATTCATATGGAAACACCAAAGACCCCGAATAGCCAAAGCAATCCTGAGAAAGAAGAATAAAGTAGGGGGGATCTCACTCCCCAACTTCAAGCTCTACTATAAAGCCATAGTAATCAAGACAATTTGGTACTGGCACAAGAACAGAGCCACAGACCAATGGAACAGACTAGACAATCCAGACATTAACCCAGACATATATGGTCAATTAATATTTGATAAAGGAGCCATGGACATACAATGGCGAAATGACAGTCTCTTCAACAGATGGAGCTGGCAAAACTGGACAGCTACATGTAGGAGAATGAAATTGGACCATTGTCTAACCCCATATACAAAAGTAAACTCAAAATGGATCAAAGACCTGAATGTAAATTATGAAACCATTAAACTCTTGGAAGAAAACATAGGCAAAAACCTCTTAGACATAAACATGAGTGACCTCTTCTTGAACATATCTCCCCAGGCAAGGAAAACAACAGCAAAAATGATCAAGTGGGACCATATTAAGCTGAAAAGCTTCTGTACAGCAAAAGACACCATCAATAGAACAAAATGGAACCCTACAGTATGGGAGAATATATTTGAAAATGACACATCCGATAAAGGCTTGACGTCCAGAATATATAAAGAGCTCACACGCCTCAACAAACAAAAAACAAATAACCCAATTAAAAAATGGATAGAGGAACTGAACTGACAGTTCTCCAAAAAAGAAATACAGATGGCTAACAGACACATGAAAATATGCTCCACATCGCTAATTATCAGAGAAATGCAAATTAAAACTACATTGAGGTATCACCTCACACCAGTAAGGATGGCTGCCATCCAAAGGACAAACAACAACAAATGTTGGCAAGGCTGTGGAGAAAGGGGAACCCTCCTACACTGCTGGTGGGAATGTAAATTAGTTCAACCATTGTGGAACGCAGTATGGAGGTACATCAAAATGCTCAAAACAGACTTACCATTTGACCCAAGAATTCCACTCCTAGGAATTTACCCTAAGAATGCAGCAATCAAGTTTGACAAAGACCAATGCACCCCTATGTTTACTGCAGCACTATTTACAATAGCCAAGAATTGGAAGCAACCTAAATGTCCATCGATAGATGAATGGATAAAGAAGGTGTGGTAAATATACACAATGGAATACTACTCAGCCATAAGAAAAGGGCAAATCCTACCATTTGCAGCAACATGGATGGAGCTGGAGGGTATTATGCTCAGTGAAATAAGCCAAGCGGAGAAAGAGAAATACCAAATGATTTCACTCATCTGTGGAATATAAGTACAAAGGAAAAACTGAAGGAACAAAACAGCAGCAGAATCACAGAACTCAAGAATGGACTAACAGGTACCAAAGGGAAAGGGACTGGGGAGGATGAGTGGGTAGGGAGGGATAAGGGGGGGGGAGAAGAAGGGGGGTATTAAGATTAGCATACATGGGGGGGTGGGAGAAAGGGGAGGGCTGTACAACACAGAGAAGGCAAGTAGTGATTCTACAACATTTTGCTATGCTGATGGACAGTGAGTGTAAAGGGGTTTATAGGGGGGACCTGGTAGAGGGGAGAGCCTAGTAAACATAATATTCGTCATGTAATTGTAGATTAATGATACCACAAAAAAAAAAAAAAAAAAAGGCAGTTCCTGTGTGGTGACCTCCAATGAGTTCTACACAAGGGTATAAAGGGCATATAAAAGTGTAGGCAAAGGGCCTGTTTGTGTTTATACAGAGGATCAAAGTCTAATTGGGCTACCCCGAAAATCAAGTAAGATACAATATGAAAAAGAACTTCCAACATCAGCACTCTCTGGAAGACTCATGCCAGAAGATGATCATCAAAAAACCTCAACAAAGATCCACGCACTGCTACAGCTGTAGATGCACTCATCCCACCAGTTCCTGGACTTGCCATGGGAATGAAGAAGGAGATATCTAAGCTGGCCTGTGCATACAGTAAAACAACAAATTTGACTGGATCTATACTGTCGGAACTCAACCAAGAATTAGGAGAAGTGCAAATTGTAGTGCTCCAAAATCTTACAACTACAGACTATTTACTGTTAAAAGAACATAAGGGATGTGAACAGTCCCCAGGAATGGGTTGTTTTAATTTGTCTGATTTCTCTCAGACTGTTCAAGTTCAGTTGGACAATATCCACCATATCATAGATAAGTTTTCACAAATGCCTAAGGTGCCTAACTGGTTTTCTTGGTTTCACTGGAGATGGATGGTAATTACAGGTATGCTTTGGTTACATAACTATACTCCTATTATGTTAATGTGTGTGCGCAATTTAACTAGTAGCTTAAAACCTATACATGCTGAAGTTACTCTACAAGAAGATATGTCAAAGAAATAATCAATCTTCCCATGTTTTCTTCCACCTGCTACTTCTATAGCTTTTCTTCTTCCTTCCTAATTACAACCCTTAAATAGAGTTCATGCCTCATATCAAATTTACCGAGTATCATAATTCTTCCAAGTGGTAAAGACACCTCAAGACAAATGCTGGGCATAGAAGCTACAGGGCATAAATATGCAAAGAAATAAAAAGCTAACCATTTCAAACAATAAGGCTTCTCTCTCACTTACCAACTTTACATTTCCCTCTATGGCCCCGGAAGATGACTGGTTAGCCAGAGACGGGTAAGATTCCTCAAGGGAGGAACAACCTAAGACAGGCACGGTTGCAGGGGGGTCATCAGGTGAGAAATTGGGGATCAACAGAGGTGAGGCTTAGAACCTCACCACCCCTGTTCTGAGAGAAATCCTCTGCATACGTGGATGTTTTATTGCCCTTGTCTAGCTTGGATTAACACATAGTCTACAGGCACACACCTGATCATCTACATTTGCTCTCTTACAACACTAAACTATGTTTTCTACCTTTATCTTGTATCTACCTACCACTTCTGCATTTTATTAAAAATAATAATAATAAAGAGAGAAATGTGGTATCCACATATAAATCAAGTATAAAAATCAAATGAGTATTCATATTTGAACTGACTGTTTATAGTTCATAATGCATGAGCAAAACCAAAAGTTTCTGTGATGACTGCCCTTGTACTGTTCACCATGTAAGAACTTATTCACTATGTAAGCACTTGTTCACCATGTAAGAACTTGTTTGTTATGCTTCAGAAGATTGGAGACTGACGAAAATTAGGCTTGTGGTGGATTAATTATTGTGCATTGATCATTGACTCCCCTATACAGAATTTTATTGTTGTTAACAACCATTTGATCAGTAACTATGAGAGATGCCCTCACACACAAAAAAAACAGACACACTTCCAATTGTAAAATAAATAAGTAACCGGGATGTAATGTATAGCATAAGGAATATAGTCAAAATATTGTAACAACTTGGTATGGTGATAGCTGGTACCTAGAATTATCATGTATATAAATGTTGAATCACTGTGTTGTACACCTGAAACTAATGTTATACTGTGTGTCAACTACCCTTCAATAAAAAATAATTATCTACAAGAAAAAAAAAAAAAACCTCAAAATAGAAATACCTTTTGACACGGGAATTCCACTCCTAGGAATTTGCCCTAAGAATGCAGGATTCCAGTTTCAAAAGGACATATAAACCCCTATATTTATCGCAGCACTATTTACAATAGCCAAGACATGGAAGCAACCTAAGTGTCCACCAGTAGATGAATGGATGAAGAAGATGTGGTACATATACACAATGGAATATTATTCAGCCATAATAAGAAAACAAATCCTACCATTTGCAACAATATGGATGGAGCTAGAGGGTAATACGCTCATGAAATAAGCCAGGTGGAGAAAGACAAGTACCAAATGATTTCACTCACCTGTGGAGCATAAGAACAAAGCAAAACCTGAAAGAACAAAACAGCAGCAGCGGACTCACAGAACCCAAGAATGGACAAACAGTTACAAAAGGCAAAGGGACTCGGGAGGAGGAAGGATGGGAAGGGAGGGAGAAGCGGAATAAGAGGCATTATGATTAGCACACATAACGTAGGGGTGGGGCACAGGGAAGGCAGTATAGCACAGAGAAGACCAGTAGTGACTCTATGGCATCTTACTACACTGATGGACATTAACCGTAATAGGGTATGCCGTGGGGTCTTGATAATAGGAGGAATCTAGTAACCACAATGTTGCTCATGTGATTGTATATTAATGATACCAGAAAAAAAAAGAAAGAGTTGCAGATGATTTTTTAAATGCATACCTATCTGTAATTTTAAACTTTTCTCCAATAAACATATATTATTGTTAAAATTTAAAAAAAAAAAAGGTAATGTCAACATACTCATTGAACTTGACACCTATAAAACTACCTTTCAAAAATGAAAAGCTAAAGTAATCAAAACAATGTGGTAAATGGCATAGGGTGGACAGATATGTAGACCAATGGAATAGAAGGGGGAGTCCAGGAATAAACCCAAACATTCATAGCCAATGTATTCGAACATTCAGTGGGGAAAGAAGTATTTTCAACAAATGGTGCTGAGGAAAGTCAATATCCATGTGCAAAAGAATGCAGCTGGAACCCAACCCACCAGCATATACGAAACCTAACTCAATGTGGATCAGTAATCTAAATGTAAGAGCTAAAACTATAAAACTCTCAGTAGAAAACAGAGGCAAATCTTAGATTTGCCAATGGTTTCTTAAATACAACACCAAAGCAGTAACAAAAGAAAAAAATAGGTAAAATTGAATTTTATCAAAATTAAAACTTTTGTGCATGAGAGGGTATCACCAAGAAAGTAAAAAAAAATCTCAAGAATAGGAAAAACTTTTTGCAATTTATATATCTGATAAAGGATTAATTTCCAGAATATACAAAGAACTCTTATAACTCAGTAACAAAAAAGCAATGACCCAATGCAAACAAAAATGGAAAAGAACCTAAATAGACATTTCTCCAAAGATGATATACAAATGGCCAGTAAGCACATGAAAAATGTTCAACATTGCTAGTCATTAGAGAAATACAAATCAAAACCATAATGTACAAGTTCACATTCATTGGACGGCTATTATATTTTTAAAAAGAGGAAAATAAGCATTGACATGTATGTGAAGAAAATGGAACCCTCATGTGCTACTGGTAGGAACATAAAATAGTACAGCTGCTATGGACATTGGTTTGGCAGTTCCTCAAAAAGTCAAACATGGAATTATTCTATGACCCAGCAATTCCACTCCCAGACAAATACCCAAAAGAACTGAAAGCAGGGACTCAAGCATATACACCAAACGAACATTCATAGACAGCAATATTATTCACAAAAAACTAAAGGTGGATACAACCCAACAGTCCATCAACAGAAGAATTAATGAACAAAATATGGTACACTTACATACATTCAGCCTTAAAAAGGAATAAAATTCTGATATATGCTACAACATGGATGAACTTTGAAAACATACTAAGTAAAATAAGCCAGACTAAAAGGGAAAATATTTTAAGAGTCCACGTATATGAAGCATCTAGAATACACGAATTCATAGATAAAGAAAGTAGAATGGCAGCTGCCAGGGGCTGGGGGTTGGGGCTAAGAGTCAACAGGGAGTTAGTATTTAATGAGTACAGACTCATAGTTGGGGAAGATGAAATGTTGGTTACAGTTGCAGTATGGTGATGGTTGCAAATTTTATGTATGTAATTAATGACACTGAACTATATACTTAGAAACTGGTAAGATAGTAAACATTATGTCATGTATATTTTACCACAATTTGTTTTAAAAAGTGTCTTTGTACACCTGGGGACTCATCACATACTTTATGCTAGCAATGTGACTCATACTGAACTCCTGTTTCTGTTCTGGCACCCACTGTATCACTGTGACCTGTGCTGGACAGAAGACGGCTGAAGATTGAATAGCTAACATCAGTCACAGGGGTGCTCCATGCCTACATGACTGACCCCCAATAAAAACCGTAGATGCCAAGGCCTAGGGTGAGTTTCCCTGGTTGGCAACATGTCACACTTGTTGTCACACACCATTAATGGGAGAATTAAGCACTGTATGAGCAACTCCACTGAGAGAGGACAGCTGGACACTCATGCCTGGTTTCTCCTGGACTCCACATTACGCATCTTTTCCTTTTCATGATCTTAATCTGTATCCTTTCTCTGTAATAAATTGTATGTAATAAAAAATATAACAGCTTTTCTGAGTCCTGTGAATCACAACAAATCATCAATCCTGAAGGCAGTCTTGGTGACTTCTGACACAGAGAGAAAAGCATATGCCATGCAAACATTAACCATAAGAAAACTGGATTGGCTTTGCCCGTATAAAACAAGAACACTTCAAAACTAGAAATATTACCTGATATAAAGAGGGACATACATAATGATAGAGTCAATTCATCAAGAAAACATAATCCCAAACATGTACATCAAATAATAGATTCAAATACATAAAACAAATCAACAAAACTTAAAGAAAAAAATTAGCAAATCCATAATTATGGTTGAAAATTACAACACTGCACTCAGGAATTGACAGAACTAATTTTTAAAAGGAAAGTTAATAGTAATATAAAAGATTTAAATAAAATAACCCAACTTAACCTAGTTAACATTAGACAGCATTCCAACCCACAACTACAGAAAACATACATTATTTTCAAATAAACATGGAGCACTCACCAAGACAAACCACGAGCCATAAAACAAGTCTGCTGTTAGTAATCTGGCCCATGCAAGAAAGACATCCAACATTTCCTAAACTTATTTGACCATAAAACTTTTCTTGCAAAGTCATCTCCAGGACTACTATTTCTCAAAACACTGTGAGAATAGCTAGCCCACCCATTTTCATTACTTCTTCCAATTTCTTCTCTGACCTGTCACTATCCAAAAAAAAGGGGGGGAATCAATAAAAATATCCTTTTCTTAACTACCTAGCCAGGATTAGTCAATCTTATGAAGTACATGCAAAGTCCTAAGGCAGAAATAAGTTTGATGTGTTTGGGGAAGGCTAAGGAGACCAGAAGAGCTGAAGCAGAGGTCAGAGCTGATCACAATGTTAAGCAGAAGTCATGGAATGTAAGACCTTCTAAGCCTTAGTAAGGATTTTGAAAGTGGTTCTAAGTATGATGGGAGGATTTTGAGGAAAGATTATTATCTTATTTACATTTTAGAAGATTTCTTAGGCTGCTGTGTAAAGAACACAGTGGAAAACACGCAACCAGTTAGGAAGCTCTGATAGCAGTATAAGAGATGGCTAAGAACAGAGTGGCTTATACCAGACTTAAAAGTGTATGTCAAAGAAAAAATGTCCAGGCAAATCCACATAAATTGTGTTGAGATGCCTTATTTTCTTTGACTCCCAAGACATTTCATTCTTCTCCTCCTGAGATGCTTCATCTGTCTTCCTTACATGATCTCTTTCATGTCCCCTCAACCTCTTCAAGTAGGAAATGTTCTAAGGCTCAGTCAACCTCTTTTTTCTAGCTACTCTCATTCTTATGGTAATTTCACCCTGACACTGGTTTTACATATCATCTGTATAATGATAATTTGCAATTATACTTCTCCAGTCTGGAACTCTCCCCTGAACTCCAGACTCATGTATCCACCTGACTATACTGTAAACAATTCAAACTGAACAAACCGAAATGGAGCTTCTAACCGTCCCCCTCCAAATTTATTTGTCTTAAATCATCCCTATCTCAGATAATAGCAACTCCATTACTGCAATTGCTCCTTTCTCTTTTCCTCTTTCCCTGACACCCCACTTCAAGTGTGCTGACAAATCCTTTCAGCTCTACCTTCAAAGAATATCCAAGTAACCAAACACTTGTTACCCACTTTCACTGCTATTACTCAATCCAAGCTGCCACCATATCTCTCTGGGATTACTGCTTTCCTCTTATAAGGGTCTCTCTGGTTCTGCCCTTGCCACTGCTTTCACCAACTGAGATCAGGTCATCATCTGCCAAAACCTTCCAATGGCTATCTCACTCAAGTAAAAGTCCTTACAGAGGTCTTCAAGACCTAATGTCATCTGGCCAAAACACTTCTGTGCCCCTGCTCCAGCCATTTACCTAGTAACTTAGTATCAGGCTACTGTATCCCAGGTCACTTCATTCCAGTTGCAATGGCCTGCTTGCTGTTCCTCAAACACTCTAGGCCTGCTCCAGCCTCAGGATGTTTGAACCTGCTATACCCTTGCCTAAAATTATCTAGTCCCTAAATAATCTGCAATTCAAAGTTTATTCTTTCACCTACTTAAAGTCTTCACTCAAATGTCACCCCAGTGATGACATCTTCACTTTCCATGCTTTTTAAATTGCAAACTTCTCTCCAATCCTTTAACATTTCTTATATGCCCACTCTGCTTTATTTGCTTTATAATTCTCCATAGTACTTTCCTCTAACATATTTTACTTACATATCTTAGTTACTGTCTGTCTCCTTCAAATAGAATATACACTCTAGGGATTTTTTTATTGTTTCATCTCCTGCTATACACCTAGTCCCTAGAGCAGCACCTTTCACACAGAATATCAGTTTGTTCAATACTGAATCACTGAATGTTAAATAACGCCTCTCTGTACCAAGTTTTGTTAGGCCCAATACAAATTCTGGGAATAGCCTAATTAAAGTAAGCCAATTCCTTTATCAGTATTAATACCCTGTGAATAATATTCACTATTCATAAGTTTTGGGTTATGCTTTTTATCATTTTATAATCTAAAATATTTACCTGACAATCATAGAGATGCTTACTGATTCCAAATAGTTCAACTTCTTTCTTACTCTGGCATTACTATAAATAGAAAAAACAGTAGGCTTCATCCAGAAGTCCTACATTCAAATTCTAGCTCCACCATTGACTAGTAGTATGACTCAGGCAATTTAGCCTCCTCTAAGTTTTCGTTTCTCTTAATAAAACAGCAAAGAAAGGGTGGATTAAAGATCTGCCTGCCTTACCTATCCTATACCTAATAATAGGATTATTGTGAAAATCAAAAACATATAAGAAAATGCTTTGTACACTATAAATGATATACAAGAGTGAGTTAAATGGCCATACTGTAGTTTATGAAAAACCTGAAATGAAACAGAAAAGTTCATTGTTTGAGGCAGCATATCTCACTATACATCCCAACCCCTTACACAAAACTCTAGGTAAGGAGTCAAACTGGCTCATCCAATTACTTATTATACCTTAAACATAAGTTTCTCAACCTCTCCTAGTCACTGTTTCCACACCCATAAATAATACCAACCTTGTAGTGCCCTTTGGAGAATTAAAGATTATATACAGATGTATGTAATATACTGATGGAATACACATAATGCACCTTTTTACTTGTTGTCTTCTTGATCTTCTTTCAAATGGACAGAAACCCAAAAGCATATGATACAAACTATACCAAGGAGGTACGGAAGAGGATAATTTTGACTTGAAAATTGCATGTGAAAGGACAAGGAAGAAAATGAGAAAGAGCTAGAGGTAATCACGCAATAATGAGCAGTTTGCTTATTAAATTTCTTTCCTTCTTGCCTTTCTCCAAGATAAACTTAATAGACATGCAAAGAAAAGTCAGCATACACATCGTATTTAATAACTTAAAAAAGTTAATTTCAAAACCAATATAGTCTTTTCTCCTTAAAGGAGAATATATTTTCAGTTTTTCAATTTCTCACATACTAATTTTGACACTCTAGAACTCAAGGTACATGACAGAAAAACAAAACAGCTGTTCTCCAACTACAGTACACCAATTTTGCTAACCTTATGCAATTATCATTACTGTGCATTTATTGTGTAATTATTATCAAGATTATTTTATTATGTTTAGAAATACAGCAAAATGAATAAAACAAACTTAAGAAAAATTGCAATGTTTTTTTCTTCAAAGGACACTTGGAAAATGTTCTTTGAAGTCCTTAGACTTTATTTCCTCAATTCTATGACACCAGTAATTATAAGATACAGCAATATAGCAACCACTTTCTGGGGGGGAGGGGGAGGAACCCACACTAAGTATATACACTTACATACACCAATTTTGGAAAACGTTAAAATGTAACGTATCCCTGTGAGATGCCGAAAATGTACTACTGATCTAAGGGGCTGGTTACATATAATATATTATATTTGTGGATATTCATCAAAGTGTATACTTTATTTGTATACTTTTTCTATATGTATGTTTATTTCAACAACAAATAAAAGTATGTAATGTACCCCTACTTCATACATATACAGCTATCAAATGAGGTGAATTCTGATCTAAATATAAACGATAAAAAGATAAAGCTTTTAAAAGAAAATATAGAAAGAAACTTCAGGACACTGAGGAAGGTAGAGATTTCATAAATGGAAACAAAAAGAGCCAACTGATAAACTGGACTTCTTTAAAATTAATTACTTTGATTCACAAAAACACTAAGATCGTGAAAGGGCGTTAGCTACAAAGTAGAAGATAACTGTAATACATGTATCTAGCATGATTGTATCCAGAATACATATAGAACTACAAATCATTATGAAAAAAGTAAACACCTTAATAGAAAAAGGGCAGAAGACTTAACACACATTTCACAAAAATAGAAATTCAAATGGTCAATAAACACAGAGTCGCTAACATAAAAAACTGATTAACTTCATTAGTCATCAGGTAAATAAAAGCTACAATGTAATACCACTACACACCACTCCAGAATAACTAAAAATAAAAAACTGACAATACCAAGGGTTGACAATGATGTGGAACAACTGGAACTCTCATACACTCATGGTGGGAGTATAAATTCATAAAACCACTTTAGACAAATGTGTAGACATACGCACAGGATACTAGGGAAATAAAAAGGAGCATCCAAAACAGCTGGGGGAGGCAAGGCATCAGGGTAGGCTTTCTTGGAGGTGTTAACACCTGAGTCTTTAAAAGATGAGTAGGAGTTACCCTGTCAAAGTGCAGTCCAACAGAAGAAACAGCTTAAGTAAAAGTACAGTGATAAGAAACAGCACAGAGTATTTAAAGAAATGATTAAGAACTGGGGTGGGGTGGGGAGAAGTGGTGAAAGAGATAGGAAGATGCCAAGTCATGATGGAACCCAGACTTTATCCAACAGGCAAGATGGGTCTGTGAGTTTTATGCAAAGAAATTATGGGTCAGATAAATTACTCAGGGAAATATGTAGAAGATGGATTTAAGGAGGGGATAAGGCCATCAGAAAGGCCAGTAAGAGGAGTTATAACTGTCCAGAAGATAATAAGGGACCTGAAATAAAAACTGTAATAAATGTGGAGAAAATACAAAGTATAGATACATTATGCTACTGGTCTAGAGATCACCCTTTGAGAATCATTACATTAATTACAACTTTTTCCTCTAAAGGGCCAAAGAACAAATATTTTAGTCTTTATGGGCCACAAAAAGTCTCTACTGAATTTCTTGGTTTTTGTTTGTTTTTTAAACCCTTTAAAAATTAAAAACCATTCTTAGCTAGTGGGTTCTACCAAAAAAAGGCCACAGGGTGGATTTAGGCTGTGGGGATAGTTAGTTTGCTGATCCCTGCTGTACACCAGTAAAGAAGTGAGGATTAACCTTCCTATGAGATTAATTTTCCTAAAATGCTACTTGCATGAGTTCCCTACTCAGAAATTTCTCCATTGGTCCTGACTGCCTACTGAATAAGTCAAAACCTATTGAAGTATAGTTCACAGGCTTCCCTACTTTAGCTCCAACCTACTATTCCAGGCTGATGGAAGTACATCCTGGCATGAACCTTCCACTCTTATTAAATTGACCTACTGATATTTAACCTGTTTCTGTATCTTTGCAGCATCCCCAATGTTTTTCTCTCCCCTCCAAACCTACCCAAATACTCTTCCTTCAAAGCACAATTCAAATCCTACTTTGAAGTTATTCCACCCTCCTCAGGACTTTTAAAAGTACATCTCAACTTTTGATACTTATTTGCTGTTATTATTTACTTCAAATAAATTGTAAATTCCTCAGGGGCAGGGAATAATTTATACTTCTATCACTGGATCTAGCATATAACAAGGAGTAAATAAAAAATGAAGATATATGGGTGCATACATATGTGTGTATACATACATAAACGCTTTTTTTCTGAATTAGCTATTTAACTGAAGCAAATGAGATTTCACCCTTACTTGTATCAGTAACTGTACACTTTAATTCTTTGGACACAAATCTTAATGCTGTAGATACTACAGAATGATAATCTACAAATACATCTGTCTCTCTCCTATTACATTTTTAGGACTAGTTTACTAGGAAAACAACACAAGTGGAATTTTTTCAAAGATCAACGTTATCAATATAGGATAATGGGATAATATTAAATATAGAAGTTATTAGCAGTTCACTTCTTTTTAAATTGTAAATTAAGCTTTTACAACACAACTGCTTTAAATTAAACCTGAACCAAGTTAAAGTCAGACATACACAAGCCACACGCTAAATTTTTTTTTAAACAGTAAGGTTCTCTATGACAACTCACATTATCAAAATGGCATTATTGACTTCATTGAGAATTAAGGGAAATAAGGAGTTATTTAAAATTTTAAAGAAGTAGTCCATTTTACTTTACTATTGACAAACAGCTATAACACAGAATGCTTAGAACTGGATTAAAGAATTCTTATATTTGAGAATATTACCAAAGAAGTATTTTCAAGTCTGAAGTGTGCCTTATTTTATTTACTACCCAAAGAATGTTCAAGAATCTATAACAATTCCTCCAGAATCATTTGCCCCATTTCAATGCAATGTGTTATTTGAAGTAAATAACAAAAAGTAAGTAACAAAAGTAAATAACAAAAAAGTTCCAAACATTATAGAAAGGTATAGAAAAAAAGCAACAGAAATAAACTAAAAGATGGCCATGACAGTGAACCAAGACGTTTTTAACTCTTCCAAACACACTGAAGAAAAAAGCTTAGCGATTTTCAATCCTGGAAACTTTTATCAATTGATGACCTTAATATTAATAATACACTGATTGGAGGACAAACACAGAAGCCAGGACTGCCATTTCTCAGATTCCTTTCTGCCACTGACCAGTACAGAGTCTTGGGCACATCCCAATATGTTGAACAAGAGAAGCTTAACTGACATTCTCAGGTTGTGAAAATTGATTAAATGTTTATGAAGTACTTTAGAACCATGAAGGGAAGTCACTGTAACCATTAAGTGTCATTTGCTTAATACAAAATTGCAACTACCTGTAAGGCTTGCAAATCCAGTCATCACTATTCTTTGGTGTCTCAACACAGCAAACCATCAGTGAGTCAATAAAGTGCATGTATTTAATGAGCTAGTTTAGCAACCTCAGAAAAACGAATTTTCTTCCAAATCTTTCTTTTCTCACAAACTATGTCACTATCCAATCCACCTATTTGTAAAGAGAAACATGATACGATTCAGATTAAAATTAGGTCTAGTTAGTGATAAGCCAATACCAAATGACTGAAAACTATTAGGAATCACAGTGGAACTTTCTTTGTAAACTTACAGAAATGTGATTCCTGAAAGTAATTCCAGAAAACAGTCGTTCTAACACGAGCTTTATTAAAAGGAAAGTCCTTACACTTTCTTACATAAAGAATTCTGAAGTGTTTTAGACAGTATTGAAAGAAGGCTAAAGTCAGTCAAAACCTAGCCTAATTTGTTGGGTAGTTCCAGCACCTGCTGGGTGTTGAGCGACTAGACACGGGTGAGGCTGCTCAGGGAAGTGCTGATGCCAGCCAGCTCCAGCTGCCCTCTTCATGAAAGGCAGTAACAATAAAAACACCGACAAAAGAACTGGGAGGCCACCCCAAGCCTCTGCTCAGCAGTACTTCTACCCTACCCCCAACCTACGGAGCTGCAAATCCCAGGAAAGGCCCTCCTCTTAGTGATTTCACAGGCGGAGTCCTGGTCTCTGGTCTGGCAACGTGAAAAAGTACTACCCTTCACTCCTTTCAAGAGGCTGGGCACCTTAAAGGTGAGGGGGGAAGTGCTGCCTCGTTCTAAACTGCCGGAGAAAAAGGAGAAGATTTCCTGCCAGGAGACGGGTGAGCAGAACCGGCGTGCACACTGACACTGAGAGCACTCGCACCGCCCGCGGGGAGGAAAGGAAAGCGCGTCCCTCGCTTGGCAGGAGAGCGGGGGGTCTCGCGGCTCCCGCGCCGGGCAAACCGTCCTCCCGGGTGGCAGCGGTCGGCCGCCCGCTTCCCGGGAACCGGAGGAGGCGACAAGCAGGCTCGGGTCCCGGAGCACATTCTTTCCTCCCGCCTGTTCCCGAGGGAGGGCACAGGCTGCCTAGGCGGCAACTCTCCCTCTCGCCCAACTCCGGGGTGAGCGCGAGGGCGGCCGGCCAGGGCGGCCCGGCGGGATGCGCCCGGGTGGGGGAGGCGACGAGGCCGGACTCCCGCCCGCTCCCTCCCCACGCGGCCCGCGGCCGGCGGCCGTCCGCGCCCTGGTGCCTCCCGCTGCCGCGCGGGGCCGGGCCGCCGACCTCGGCCGGCCGGGCGCAGGGCCAGGTGGCGGCGGCAGGCGGGCGGGCCGGCCGGCCCGGGGCCCTACCTGAGGCTGTGTACCAGCTCCCGGCGTGACTGGCTTCCCGGCAGACCACTCGGTTGGACATCTTGGTGCCTGTGCCGCCTATGGTGCACGAGGATGAATGAGGAGGCGGCGGCGGCGGCGGCAGGAGCGGCTCCGCGAGGGGACGAGACACCGCGGGCCCAGCCCAGGAGGAGGCGGCAGCGGGGAGGGGATCTGCCCGGCCCAGGAGGAGGAGGAAGAGGAGGAGGCGGCGGCGGCCCAGGAGGAGGAGATGGCAGCGGGGGCGGTGGCGGCGGCGGCGGCGGCAACAATCACCACAAACTCCGGCGACCGCCGGAAGATGGGGCCCGCGGCGGCCTCCCCGAAGCCCGGAAAGCTCTGGCCCCGGCCTCCGGAGTCGCCGCTGCTCCGCAGCCGGGGCTGGTTCCGCCAAGCAGCCCCCACGGACCCCTCCCCGCCCGGTCGGCCTCCCCAAGCCACCGCCGGTGACCCCACCCCCGTGACACCGCGCCCGCCCCCTCCCCCCACCCCCCGCGGGACTCCCCGCACCCACCCCACCCCCGGCAGGGCCCTCTGCCCGCCCGGCCGCTGGCCCGCGGGCCCCGGCCCCGCCCCTCCTCCAGCCGCGCTGCGAGGTTAACGGCGGAAACCGGACAGGCCAGACGGCCTCTGGGGCCGAGTGGCCCCGCGAGGAGGCAACGGCGGCTGCAGCCCGGCGCTCACGAAAGCCCAGGGCCGGGGCCTGAACCGGGAAAGGCAGACCGGAGAGGAGCCAACGCTTCCTTACTCGCCACTCCTAACGGGTCCTGCCCACTGAGCATGCCCAGCAGCCACTGTCAGGCCCGCCGAGGAATCTCAACGTGAACGCTCCACTCTCCGGGATTTAGCGGCAGCAGCGGCTGAAAGCGGGGAGGGCTCGGGGAGCAGGACGCAGCCGCAGGTCAAGCCCCCCGACCCTAGCCAACTTCCGTACATGTAGAATACTGAGGACGCTCGGATGCGGCTTTCCACGAGGATTGTCCGGTTCGTCCCCCCATCACACCCGGGAGTCCTTAGTGGATTCGCACCCGTCTGTGGCCACGTTGGGAAATTTATTTGCAGAAACAGGCACATGTGTGCCTGTTGTGCAAATGCTAGTTTTTGCTTCACAGGGCCACTCATACCACCTACTTGTGGCTTGGACATCGTTTAAGCACTTAAGCATATTTCATGTTTTGTAGTAATGTAGGTGGCATGTCTAACTCCCTACCTAGACCAAAGAGTGATTATGCTAGCCTCAGCTATTCTCATCTGTAAAATGGATACAACAGTACTCTAGTGGTGTCCCTAGGAATATGAGTTAATAAATACTAAGAGCCTAATAGAGTAGGCATACAACAAACATTACTTTCAACCCCCCTCCCCGCCCCGGCCTTAAAAATCCCAGAGTTCCATGTAGCTGTCAGGAACAAAGAATTTCTTTAAACGCATATTAGAATCACAGCAAAGTAGGGTATTTTGGACCTCTGAGGAAGTGTTATGAAGTAGACCATTCTAAAACTGTAGAGTGAGAAAGTTTCATGTTTTCAATGAAAGATTTGGGGTTAAAAATATAAAACTGTTATATTTGAGTTTCATACTAAATGGTTCCCCTTGAAGAATCCAAAGCAAACAACTGGCTGCCTAATAATCGTTCCCCTTGCGCCATAGTACACATTTTTTTTTTAAGTACTGCTCTGTTCCCACCTCTCTTCATTTTCAACTTGTTTCAAGGCTCTGTGTGAGATCCCAATCCTAAAGCCTAATCAGTTACTGAAACACTTTCATACTTTTTCTACAGTTATTAGATTAAAAAATCTCCACTGAATTTAGGTATTTTTTCACTCAAGTTTTAACCCTCTCACTCCACCACTAACCTGCCCAAATATTAAGATATTATGCAGGAAAAAAAAAACACATGCCAGGTAGTCAACTTAGGGTGGGAAAGCTGGAGTTCTGGTTCTATGGTACTCTTCCTGAAGTACCAAAACTCAACGGTAACTAATAAAACAATAAACATTTCACTGTAAATTTCAAGAAAAGGAAACTGTTAATATGATTTATACTGGTATTGATGACAGATAGCTCTTGAAGTTAATTATTGCTGATTCTGATTCTATGGCCAAAAAAGGGAGAGAAGGGACAATGAACTACCTAAGAAAGCTACATATTTCAGGCATACCAAATTAGAAAGCCAGATTTCAGTCCTGGTTCTGTCATTCATCAGCTGTGAGATCATGGGCATTTAGTAATTTAATCTATTCAAGCCTGTTTCCTCATCTGTCAAAGGCAAACAGCAGTAATATCTAATACACAGGCTTGGTGTTAGAATCATTAAGTAGATATGTGAAAACAATTTATAAGCTGTTTTAAATCTAATTTAAAATCAAACTTCTTCCTCCCATTAAAATGCTCAGTTGGAGACTTCTTTCGTCAGATTTCTTATCAAACACATCAAAGACCACAATGCCAACTGAAGTGAAAGGTTAGAAAATCATCTATTATCTCTAGAAAGCGCTCAATGTATCTCATCACTAGTCATCTTGTTCATCTTATTCTGGCTGCCTTATTCAAGGATAGATTGATTTAAAAAATTAAATTGAAATTTTCACTTCACCACCTCCCCTAAATTAAGAAAGATCCATATAATGCAAAATATACTCATTTCATATCCCCAGGGAAGCCTATTTGGCACAACTGTATAAGTCCCATATTATTAACAATTTCCATATATCCATTAGCGATTTGAGTTGGACACTCCATAAATATTCATACTGAAGGGCAAAGAAGAAATCTTCATTAATAGAAAGTCTTAAGGACGGACTTCAATAAATAATGCACCAGCAGTCCCAGAATCCAACATAGCTTCTGAAACAGCACATCACAAATTCATTGCATCAGTCTGTAACAGCAAATGACTAGAAACCACCACAATGTCCATCAATATGAGACTTGTTAAAATGATACATCCATACATATGTACCCATTAAAAGAATGAGGTGGTGTTATATACTGGTATGGAAGGAACTCCCCCAGAAATGAAAAAAGCAAACTGCACAACAATGTATGAAGTATGCCACCATTTGTGTGAAAATGAGTACTTATATTCTCATACACTTTTATATACACAGAATCCTTCTAGAAGGAAAAACAAACTGGTAACAGTAATTATTTGAGTGGCTGAGATACAAGGATGGACAAAAGATTTAACCTTTTCAATGTACACCTTTGTGTATCTTTTGAATTGTGTGCCATATAAATAAACTACCCAAACAAAAAGCTTAATTTATTTACATCTTTAGGCTCAATTTTTGGAATCTACATGGAAATATTAAGTTGACCATTTTCAGATTTTACTTATCCAAAGCTGACATTTGAGTCCTCTAATTACTAAAAGCCCTGTGTAAGAAAAATATTCTATAATGATAATACCACACATCACTTGATTTTGAACAAATCAAGGTTGAGACAAGAGTGTAGCATAAAGATACACTTTTGATTTCCATTAACAGCTTACTCTAACCTAGCATCAACTGACTACCCCCTTCTTTTTTAGAAACCAAAGTTAATATGTAACATTTACTAAACATTTACTATGTACCCAACACTGGGCTATGTACTTTACATACTTAATGATTCTTATACAATGTAAATGTGTCCACTTCCTTTTTTTTTGGAATAAATTTTTATACATAAAGCTTTTTTTTCAAGTTTATTGTTTGTATTTTTTAAGATTCCCACAAATGAAATAATTGAGTCAAAAGATTTAAACTTTCTCTTAAAGGCTGACAAGTTTCTTGTTTTTTGTTTTTAAGAAAATCATTATTCATTATTGACTGTCCCTTTTATCTCTGGTGACCAATTTTCCACTATTATATTACTTCCCTACTTACCTAATTTAAATCTAGAGATTTTTCAACAAGTGGATTCTCAGTGATATCATTTACACCGTTCATCTTTTGTCCCTCATTTCTACCATTTGATGGTATCTTTGAGGCCTCCAATTTGTTAAGACCTTTTTGGAATCCAGTCCAGGAAAATATCTGGCTATACTATTTTATACTGTCTCTAAACTATTCTATCATGTTTCTTATAGGAAGTTATCAATCTTAAATTCCACCTACCTTCTCTTAAATGAGATTTAAACAAAGGTTCAGTAACTCTTCTCAAAGGTTCCTCAGAAATAGGTAGTGTCCTATCCAAATTACAGGAACCTTTGAACAATGCTGGGCTCAGGGTTGCCAAACCCCTCCTTACAGTAAAAAATCCACATGTAACTTTTGACTCCCCCAAAGCTTAACTGCTAATGGCCTACTGTTGACTAGAAGCCTTACTGATAATATAAAGTTAAGACATATGTATAAAATACCTATCTTGTATATGTATTATATACTGTATTTACAATAATGCTAGAGAAAGGAATTTTTTTCTAATTGTCACAAATATCCAAAAAATTATCCAATGACTTATTGAAAAAAATCTGCATACAAGTGTACGTATTCTCTTCAAACCTGGGCTGTTCAAGGGTCAACTGTACTTTGATATTTTTGAATTCAAGGTCTCTATTTCCTCTATGATTCTATTCCTAATTTACTCTACTGGGCCTCCCACTAAACCACCTATCATAATTCAACATAATTCAAGAATTCACTCTATAAGATACAGTACTTTTTACTCTACTTATGTACTTGTTTAGTAAGCAGTATCTTCCCCATTAGGTGGTCAAAGTAGGAACTGCTTCTATATTATAGTGGTCAGCTACACATAAAATACCTCATCAAAGTATTGTATATCAAAGTATAAGTAGAGTGCTTTTTACCTAACTAACTTACTGGAGTAAGTGATGTTCTCCATTTCCATACTAAAATACACTAACAATGGCCACAAGCTTGGACTCCTGAAGCTGGTAGACTACACTTTTTTGGGGAACTCTCACACTATTGCACTCTCCTCCCAGGTTTTTGTGTATAACTACACGGGTCAATTGTGTTCTCCAACCTATTTATATCAGTTGTACTAGTACTGCCATTACATAGTTTAATTAAATACTACATAAACTACTGAAATACAAGTAATGCAAAAGATGTGTGTATAAAAATTAGGTGGAATGCTTTCAAATGATTCAATAAAAACTGTCAAATTAGAAGCAGATGAGGTGACTGAAGACTAGAAAAAAAATCAAGAATTAAGTGTAGAATTCTATAAATTACTTAAGTATCTAAAATCTTACTCTATTTTCCAAAAATCTGAAACTGAAATTTTTAGACCACATAATAGAGGAGTGGTTTGCAGAAGAAAAATGATACAGAATTCCAAATGACCCTTACCCAGAGAAAAAACTGAAATCAAAATATTACCAAGTAAATGTAGGTGTTTTTAAAAATTTTTAAGTATTCAATGTCATTTATGACTCCCTACTAAGACTCACTTTGTTACACTAGCCAGGTAAAAGGGCTTCTACTATACACACAGAAGGGCAATTGATTTTTCCTCCCCCCAGAATTTTAAGCACAGGAGAGAGCAATGTAGCAGTTAGCCATCTGGAACACATTGGTAGGACTGGGTCTGAATGCCCATTCAAGCACTTACCAGCAGTATGGTCCTGAGCAAGTCACTTAACCTCTCCAAATCTGTTTCTTCATCTGCAAAATGGGAATAGTAGTATCTACTTTGCAGGGCTGCCATATTAGAGATAATTTAAGTGTAACAGAACTGTGCCTGGCCCATAGAATTGCAATAAATGATAGCTATTACTGTATTATTACCATAAAAGTTGGTTGCATGGGAGGATATTTTACCCTCTGCAATGCTTTTATCAGTATTCCAAACTTTATTGTGCAACAGAATAATATGTGATGTTTGTTAAAAGCTGAAGATGCCCAGATCCCACACTCTGAGAGATCCAGTGACAATGCTGAGAAAAAGTAGCTGAGATTTTTTTATATTCAGCTTGACTCTGGTATATTTTCAAACTGTAGCATTCTAAGATACGAGAAAGAAGCAATTCATGAAAGCAACTGAATCATAAAATATCTGTCATATAGAACAAAAACTATTTTAAAATAATGACATTTTAACAGTTTATTTTGAAGATCATTTTAAAAACAAAGTTAAAGACAATCTAAGAAAAAAATTGCACAGAATACCACTCATTAAATAACTATGGTGATTAAATCAAAGTAAGGGTGATATGTTTTCTTCTGCAATTCCAGAAATAAGTTCTGTTGTCCTCAAGGTTCTTATGCTTCCAAAAAGGTGGGGCAGGGGGGAATCATGGCAATTAAAGCTGCCTCTTAATCACCTAAATCTACAGTAGAAAACAAATTTTCCTGTTCTTTCCAATAAGTCAGTTTCGATCTTCAAACTGTGCCTTGTTTTTTAAAAGATACGATGCTAGAAATTCAATGGGATTTGGTGGTCTGTAAGGGAAAAAAAATCCAAAATTTAGAAATTTGTATTCTGGATGTTACTTTAAATGTATTACTTCAAAATGAAAATTCTCCTTTTTAACTTTTTCATCGTACACTCAAGGGCCATTTGTAGTAAATAACAGTGAATGACATAAGCAATCAAGTTAGCCAACAATGTAATATAAAGAGACTAAAATTTTTATATGGCTTAAACCTAGTAATGAACTCAATTCTGAAGTACAAGTTTCAAAAATGTACTGACAGTTGATTACCCAGGGGGAATAACAGCTTGAAGGGTTCACAGGGGAAGCTTCTGGGGTGCTGGCAGTGTTCGATTTCTTGATCTGAGGGCAAGTTATATGGATGTTTGGTTTCTGAAAATTCATCAAGGTATACACCTGTGATAGGCAAAATTTCATGTCTAAGTATTATCCTTCCAGAAGAGTATAAAAACAATATAGAAAAGTGGCTGTAACATCACTGAGACAAGGTGAACTCCTGAACTGACTAATCACAGGAAGAAGTACTCATTTGGACAAGTAAGTTTTGTTCTATTTCTTTTTTAAGAGTCACTTACATTTCTCTTCAAACATTTAAACACACCTAAGAAGTGAAAACTAATTTTAAATTAGGAGGTGGGGGGAAGGGGAATTGGAGGAAGGTGGTTAAAAGATACAAACTTCCAGTTATAAGATAAATAAGTACTAGGGATATAATGTACAATATGATGACTATAGTTAACACTGCCACATGATATATAGGAAAGTTGTTAAGAGAATGGATCCTAATTCTTATAAGGAGAAAATTTCATTTTTCTTTTTATTGTGTCTGTATGAAATGATGGCTACTAACTAACCCTATGAGACAATCATTTCACAATACATGTAAATGAAACCATCATGCTGTACATATTACTTATACAGTGATTAATGTCAATTATTTCTCAATAAAACTGGAAAAAATTTCATAAAGAGGTGTTATTTCATGTTTATCACTTTTACATAAATTATTCTTACTAAAAAAACCAGTCCAAAGATCAAAAGTTGGTGGTAACATCTACTTTAAACCCTACGATGAAAAGGCATATTTAAAACTGATTTACAGTGATGTCAAAACATCCCCTTAGCACTTTGAACTTGCTAGACATAGACAGCATTTTTCACATACTATTTACTGTTAAGTTGATTATTTTGCCAGACCTCCTTACTTTAAAATTGTACTTACTCTTACCATGTTACGTGGAAATTCATATTTTTTCATCTGGCATTAGTACTTAGAACTTCTAACATATTAGCCTTCTTTAGAGAAATAACAACACAAACAACAAAAAAAAAAACATAAAAGATGCCCGTATTTTAATTCTCAGTAGTAGAGCCAAGAAGATCTTGCAGTCATAAACCCAGTTTTATAAATATGTACTCTAAAACAATTATTTAATGTTTATTCACTTCATTTTTACACAAGCTAATTAATACCTATTCTAAATCAGAAAGTCACTGTAAGATGAGACATATTTCCATCAAGTTATTTATCAAGTTACGTTAGTTTGCTCTAGTGTTATTATTCATTGAGTAAAATGTAATTTATATCTAACAAATGTTGACTAATACTACGTTTTTAAAAACTCTTATTGCATCTGTTTTTACAAAAAGAACTTAGGTAGAATTACTGGTGGGGGGGAACATG
Source organism: Manis pentadactyla (assembly GCF_030020395.1). Lineage (NCBI taxonomy): Eukaryota > Metazoa > Chordata > Mammalia > Pholidota > Manidae > Manis > Manis pentadactyla. Next base: position 210,828,584 of record NC_080020.1, on the reverse strand, counting down.
TACAAAAAAAAGAAAAACTGTAATCTCACTAATAATAAAACATAAATTAAAACAACTTGACCAAAAAGCTTGTAACACTCAAAGTTGAAGCTATAATGATACTGGAAGAATTTTAAGGATAAACTTTTGGGCAGAAACATGATATCAAGTGTTAAACATATAACAGTCATGTCCTTTGAACTAGGAAACCAACTCTTGGGAACTTTAATTAAACAAAAACAAGAGGCATGAAAACAGATAAACTGCTTGGTGACTGAGAAACTGGACCTAAACGATCAACAATGAGAAAATGGCTAAGTTAACTATGGTGTTATTATGATTTAAATTATAATCACAAAGGCTATGCAGAGATATGGAAAAAGTTTTATGTTAATAAAAAGATATAAAATTACAGGTACACAATTACAAATCTTTACAAGTATGCGTATGATCTAAAACTAGTAGAAAAAAATGAAAATGTCTGAATTGAGATTATGGCTGGCTTATTTCTAAAAAATGTTAATATAAATTCAGTATATAGTAAAAAATAATTATACATAACTAATATTATTTCCATTAGAGAAGTCCTCTTTTTACTTTTTTCTTATAACTCCATTTGCAGACACTAGTTTCTTACCTTTCCTTTGCAAGCACAGCAAGTCCCTGTAATAAGATAGGCACAACTGTCTGATCCAGGTAGGCACGAGTTGGCAAAGACTGGAGATCCACTTTCTGTTTTGATGACTTTTCTGCATTAATCTTCTCATTTTCTACTATCCTCTAGTGAATTCAAACACATGGATGAATATTACAAATAACTAGATTGTTCTGAGTGCAGAGCAAAAACTAATGGAAATTTAACACTAATAGAAGGTAAATTAATGACTAGAAAGCTGGTATTGAACTGCAAATCTTTCTGCCACAATAAAATCAGACCCATCTCTAAATTTCATTCAAAGTTCTCTCGAACGTATAATACAGGCATACCTCAGAGACATTGCAGGTTCAGCTCCAAACCACAGCAAATAAAACTAATATTGCAATAAAGAAAGTCAAATTAATTTTTTCTTCTCCCAATGCCAATAAAAGTTATCTTTACACAGTACTATAGCCTACTAAGACTGCAATAGCATTATGCCTAAAAAAAAAGTATATACCTGAACTTAAAAATGTTTTATTGCTAAAAAGGCTAAAAGCTCATCACTTGAGCTTTCCACGAGTTTTAGTATTTTTGCTGATGGAGGGTCTTGCCTCAGTGTTTAGGGCTGCTGACTGATTAGGTGGTGGTTGTTTAAGGTTAAGGTGGCTGTAGCTATTTCTTGGTATAGCTGCATTGACTGACTCTTCTTTCATAAGCAATTTTTTTTTCTCTGTAGTATATGATGGTGTTTGATAGCATTTTACACACAGCAGAACTTCATTCAAAACTGGAGTCGATTCTTTCACACCCTACCACTGCTTCATCAACTAAGTTTACATAATATTCTAAATCCTCTAATGTCATTTCAACAATACTTACAGTATCTTCTCCGGGAGTAGATTCCATCTCAAAAAAAAACATTTTCTTTGCTCATCCATAGGAAGCAACTGCACATGTGTTTAAGTTTTATCATGACATTGCAGCAATTCACTCACATCTTCAGGCTTCACTTCTAATTCGAGGTCTCATTATTTCCACCACATCTGCAGTTACCTCCTCTACTGACATACCCCTCAAAGTCATCCATGAGGACTGGAACCAACTTATTCCAAACTCCTATTAATACTGATATTTTGACCTCTTTCCACGAATCATGAATGTTCGTAATGGCATCTAGAATAGTTTATACTTTCCAGAAGATTTTCAATTTATGTGGCCCAGAAACATCAGAGGAATCACTATCTATGGCACCTATGACCTTACAAAATGTATTTCTTAAATACTGAAACTTGAAAGTCAAGATTATTCCTTGATCCATGGCTACAGAATGGATGTTGTGTTAGCAGGCATGAAAAAAACATTCATCTTATTGTACATCTCTATCAGAGCTCTTGGGGGAATAGATGCATTGTCAATGAGAAGTAATATTGTGCAAGGAATCTTTTTTTCTGAGCATTAGGTCCAAAAGTGGGCTCAAAATATTCAGTACATGTTGTAAACATGTGCTGTCATCAGCCTTCCATTTATAGACCACAGGCAAAGTAGATTCTTAAGGGCCTGAGGGTTTCCAGAATGGGAATCGAGCATTAGTTTCTATGTAAAATCACCAGCTGCAGTAACCCTTAATAGTCAGCCTGTCCTTTGAGGCTTTGAAGTCATACATTGACTTCTATCTAGCTATGGAAGTCATAAATGGCAGCTTTCAATATAAAAGTTGTTTCATCTACAATGAAAGTCATTATTTACTGTAGCCACCTTCATGAACTATCTTAGCTAGATCTTCTGGTTAACTTGCTGAAGCTTCTACATCAGCACTTGCTGCTTCATTTTGCATTGTTAGGTTAGAGAGCGAGCTTCTCTCCTTAAAGCTCATGAACCAACTAGATTCAGACTTTTCTTCTGCAGCTTCCTCATCTCTCTCAGTCTTCACAGAATTGAAGAGAGTTAGGGCCTTGCTTCGGGATTAGACCCTGGCTTACGAAGTGTTGTGGCTAGTTTCATCTTCTATACAGACCACTAAAACTTTCTCCATACCAGTAATAAGGCTGTTTCATTTCTTATCATTCATATGTTCACTGAAACAGCACTTGTAATTTCCTTCAAGACCCTTTTTTTTTTGGCATTCACAACTTAGCTAATTGTCACAAGAAGCCTAGCATTTTGCTTATCTTAACTTTCAACATGCCTACCATACTAAGTTTAATCATTTCTAGCCTTTGAATTAAAGTGAGAGACATGACACTATCCCCTTCACTTGAACACTTAGAAGCCATTGCAGGGTTATTAACTGGCCTTATTTCAATATTGTGTCTCACATAATAGAGAGGCCAAAGAAAGGGAGAGAAATGGGGAATGGCCAGTTGATGAAACAGTCAGAACACACACATTATGTGCACTGTCTTATATGGGTGTGGTTCATGGTGCCCCAAAACAATTACAATAGCAACATCAAATATCACTGATCACAGATCACTGTAATAAATATGATAATGAAGAAGTTAAAATATTCCGAGAATTATCAAAATGTAACACAGAGACACAAAGTGAGCAAATGCTGTTGGAAAAATGGTGTCTATAGACTTTATCAAAGGTATCAATAAACCTTCAATTTGTAAAAAAAATGCAATCATCTGCAAAACCCAATAAAATGAAAAGCAATAAAGTGAGGTATGTCTGTATTTCATTTTTTTAATGTCATATTTCCAGATCCTACTCTTTCTCCCTGTCTGCCTTTTTAGGAATCAATACAAGTCCTTTTTTCTTTTTTCATGAGAACACCTTCCTACAGTGTCCTTCAAAATATCTGGCTATGACCCTAAGTAGCACTGAATCACAGTGAGAAAGTGAACCCTGTTTCAATTATTTTAATATCAAGGAAAAAGTCTTGAGTTCGGTACTACTATACCTTTAACTTTAACTTCTGTAACACTTGCTAAACTTTCTTAAGAGAGAGGATACTTCAGGCTCAGAGCCTTCCACTGGCAAAAGAATCTAGCTAAACCTTATTACCATGTTTTGTATTCACTATTTTCATTTTTATGGTTACCCTCTATCACAATGAGAATGCTTTTCCATTTATGTCATGTTTCTTTTTTAAAGAAATGCATCAGTGATTTTTAAAAGTGAAGAGATTCAGGAAAAAATACTAAGCAAACAATAGCCAAAAAACCAGAAATGACTACTATGAAAAGGATCATTGATGTGATATTTAAACAATGTTTAGGAAATAATTAATTATCCTCTCTCCTCCTAAGAACTCTCAAATTTTGGGCTTTTCACATAGATTCAGCTGACATCCAGAGCATCAAAACTACTTCACTGAAACTTTGCTTTCTTAAGCAAATCTACCACTTTAGAAATTTAGAAATAAGTGGCTATTAAAAAACAAAACACTATTAAGAACACTTTCATTTAAATGAACTTCCACTTCAATCATACTCAAATTGATATAAATGAGTCAACAACAAAAACATTTTTCTAGACTTTATATTTTTACACTTAATTTTATTTTGTAAAAAGTGAGAAAAAAAATTTAATTACACACCTACAACATATATACCATGGTTTCCAAAGACAATTCCCACAACTATGGCAGACAACTAATCTAGTTTTGCTTATGATTTTTCAACATCATTTTCTATATTTATTAATGTATAAAATAGCTACTTATTTGCCCAGAGTAAGAAACTTATTGTTTATCAGTAAATTTTAATAGCTAATATCCATAAATGGTAAAAACTAAAAAGTTACGTGGCATTCCAAAGCCTTTAATAAGAAACAGCAGTGCCTAAGCAACTCCTATACATTTTACAAAAAATTCCTTGATCAAATCCTGTCATTTATTTCACTCAAACATTGACTGTCTACTATGTGCCAATTTTAAATACTGAATTAACCTTAAAAAAAATACATACATACATACATACATATATATATAGCCAAACTACCACCAAAAAAATAAATAAATAAAAATAAGCTGTTAATAGTATGTAACAGTGATCACAAAAATGGAAAAAAATTAAGCAGGCGCTATGATTGCTCCAGCTTCCTACTTTCTGCTTGGAGAACTTGGAGGAGGCGATGCAGGGAGAGAGAACCCAAGCAGAAACCAGCAGTCTCCCTAAGTTGAGCAGAGAGTTGTAAATCCAGGGAGATCAAGATAACTAGAATTTGCAAGGTTCAGTACTGAAGAGGAGAGTTGCATGGAGAGAAGAGAGCAGCAGAGGAAGAAACTAAAGAAACTGCCTTCTGGTCTTCAGGTGAGTATCAGTGCACAGATGTAGGGCAACTACCCAAGGCTGAGGACAAAACTACCTGGAAAGAGCAGGAAACACAATCCCTGGAGTTCACACAAGGCCAGAAATAGTTATATTCCTGTGAGCCAGAATGGGAAAACCTATAAAACATGAAGCACTGGGTAGAATATATGAGTGGAAGAAATTAGACCTAACCAAAAGGCTGGTTGATCCCACCTAACAAAGCTCAAAAGTAAACCTCAAATAGATCAAACTGTTTCCAAGTAATTTCACCGTGACCTAGGTAAAAAGCTTAAGAATGTTTAAAGGAATACAGAAATAACCAGTATCCCAACAAGGCAAAATTTACGATGCCACACCTCCAGTAAAAAATTACCTGGTAGGCAAAAAAGCAGGAATATACTACTCATAATGGGAAAAAAATCCACAGAAACAAACCCAGAAAAGATACAGATGACAGAATAGGCAACACCACTGAACCATTTCTTATTCCCTGTATTCAAGACGACAGAGGAAAGCACAGGTAAATTAAGTTAACAAAATAACTGCAAATATCTGAAGAAATAATGGCTAAAATTTTACCAAATTTAATGAAAACTCTAAACCCACAGATCCAAGAAACTCAATGACTAGCAAGCACAAGAAACATAAAAATTAAAATAGCTACACCAAGACACATCATAATCAAGCCATTTAAAATCTGTAATAAAATCTTATAAGCATAAAAAGACATTAAAGTATGGAGAAGGAAAAACAGAAATGATAGCAGATTTGACAGTGGAGCAAATCTATACCCAGCAAAAAATATCTCGACAACAAACACAAAATAATGACTTTTTCAGACATTCAGAAGCTTAAGAATTTACCAACAGGTCTGCACCAGAAGAAATGTTATAAGAAGCCCTTGAGGTAGAAGGAAGATGATACAAGGTGGAAATTTAGATCTGCACAAAATAATGAAAAGCCCAGAAATGGTAAATATGTAGGTAGATAGGACATACTCCTCTCATTGTTTAAATCTCTTTAAAGATAATTGACTTTTTTTAAAAATAATAAAAATAATTAACTGCAGGGTTTACAATATATCCATTAGTAAAATATATAACAATAGTCCAAGGGCCAGGAGAAAGGAAATGGAAGAATACTATTGTAAGGTTCTCATACTATACATGTAAATATATATATACCACTTGAAGGTAAATTGTGAAGTTAAACCTTAAACAACCACCTAAAAAAACTTGTAAGGAGCCAATAAAAGAAATAAAATGGAATCATAAGAGAAAAAAGAAGCAACAAATGTAGAGTACTGGTATCCAGACTTGCAGATACCAAAAACAAGTAAATTAGAAATAACACAATGTAACATAGGGTTGTTAAATAATGCTGTTTGCCAAGTAAAAACTTAAAAACAAACAAACATAATTATTATTTTACTATCACTATCAATTCAAAAAAGAATGGGCATTTTAAAATTATAGACACAGGAAGAACATTCACCAAGTGATGTGTCATTATCAAACTCCACTCTCATTTTTCTCACTTCCCATGGAAACTGGTCTGAGGATTTGAGAAAAGGCATTTGTGTATCACTGTTCTACCGTCACAGCACTGCCTTTGTATACAAAGTATACAGGGTAGGTGCAGAGTGTCTTCACTTGATTCAGTGTATCAGTTTCTTAGGTTTCTTAATTTTAATGTGCAGTTTTTCCAAAGCAATATCCCAAGAGATGCATTAATAGCCAACAAGCAAAACGATTCTGACAATCTCCATGGGTGTTTGTTTCTCTGTATCACTTTCAGAAGTCCAATCTCTTGACTCAAAACCTATCAGTTCAGTTATAAACTACACATTGAAAAGAGACAGATTCTCTTCTTAATACTGCTATCAAACTAATAAACATTTCTAGCAACTTAATAGGCACAGAGTAGCCATTCCACATCCCAGTGAACTCCAGGAATTGGTTAGGATGGGCAACAGAATTGTACCACAAAAATGTCAACCTAAGTTTAATACACAAGCTCTCCACTTACTTCCTGGTGACCTTAGACAAGTTACTCAACTTCTCTGAGCCTTAGAGGGCTGAAGACACAACATATGCAAATTACTCAGGTGGGTGCCTGGTACATAGTAAAACTACTGAAGAAAATTAGCAGTTATTACTATTATTAGCCTTCTTGGAAACGCTCCTGCCTGCCCTTGTTTATCCCAACACTGGTAATGTCTGCCTTTCCTTTTTTTAAATAAAATATACACATCTATTCCAGGAAGCCTTTTACTGGAAATAAGAAATACTCTTATTTCTATTTACTTACATGAAAAAGTTCTATAGAAGAATTTTTATACATTATTTTGTATATGTTACACAAATACTCTCTGAATTAACCATGTAAGGCCATGTGTTACAGCTACTACGTGTTGTTACAGCTTCCAATGGCCACCTGCTAATGAACTTGAAAATAAATCAACATTTACCAAATGTTGACTCCACCAGGCCACTATTCTGCTACAAAGACGATAGGTTTCTTAATTTTAATGTGCAATTTTTCCAAAGCAATATCCCAAGAGATACATTAATAGCCAACAATCAAAACGATTCTGACAATCTCCATAATGTGTGTTTGTTTCTCTGTATCACTTTCGGAAGTCCTATGTCTTGACTCAAAACCTGTTTGCACTTCTGTATACCACGAAGTTTTAGTACCGCTAATAACAGCAAGCTATCCATAATTTGTAACAATTCAGTTCACATAAAGTTTCCGTTGTGTAAAGCAACCTAGTAAAAATGGATCCCAAGTTTTCATAAAACGCACAGATACACACAGGAAATGGGCGAGTTACCTCAACGTTGTCTGTGAGACCATACTCAGAATGCGGATTTTCTGCAACCTAAAAAACAAAACACAGGTCACAGAGACATCAACCACCCTTCCCGCTGCATGCGCACCGCCACCCCGAATCCAGGGCCTCCTGGTACCTGCGTCTGTCCCTCCAGCATCTGCTCTGGCTCCATGGCGGACCCTGCAAGTCACAGTCCCCGAATACCAGTCTTGGAAAACAAGAAGAACCGTGAGTTACCGGGGAGATTTCAGCCCTAAGACGCCAGGATGGAGTCCAGCCCAGCCCCCGACCCCGCCCCTCACCCCCACCTGGGCGCGGAGCACCCTGAGCAGTAGAGGAGCACGGTGGGGCAGTCCACGACCAGGATCCCGCATCAGATCCGGAAGTTCCACAGTAGTCCCAAGAACCTAGAAGAAGTGGGGAAACGGGAAAGGGAGCTGATTACCCGCGCCCAAGCCGTTCGGTTCCTAAGAGCCCTGCACCGCGCCAGCAACTCCTAGAACAAACCGCTTCGGTCGTAAGTGACGGATGTCGCACAACTGTTCCTAAGAGCCCTGCACCGCGCCAGCAACTCCCAGAACACACCGCTTCGGTCGTAAGCAAAGGATGTCGCACAACTGCTGCGCTTGCGCAGAACTCCCCAGTGGCTACGGGCGAGGAGGGACCCAACCGGATTTTGAGTCTATGCTGCTGTCTGCGGTCTACAGATACCTGGCCGACGTCTCGCCCAGGGGGCTACCGGAAAATTGTTCCTCAACCTGCCTACCGAAGGCTAGGACGAGCCCTGCTCTTCCTCGCGCAGCTGAAATCACTTACTCTCTCTGTGTTTCTTACTAGAAAATCACAGGTCAAAGCTACAGTCTATGAAAGAATGTCAGTGTTAAAACTCAAAAGCCAAAGGTGGGGGGAAAACAGTGTTTGGGGGTTTCCTGGTAAGCTTTTATCAAGTCCTGACATTTGTGAATGTGGTATGTTAATGCTACTTGACATTTGTATCAAGAGTAGCAATATGCAAACTGGCTTTGCAAACTGTGATACTATTAACACTATTGTATTTGTAAAAAACACAAAGGATAATTTGTTTCCTACACACAGTTTATACAAAAAAAATCGGATAGTTTTAATTCCAATAAATCCCATTTATTTTAATATAAATATGTGATATTAAAGACCTTGCCTTTGATTCAATAATTCCATTTGTAGTTGCACTTTGTAATATGAAAATTCGAAAACTTCAAATCACATATTTGGAGACTATGGTATATCAATATGGAATATACACCATTAAAAGTCATGACTAAAAATAAATGTGATTATAACATTGTTTTTACACAGGTAGAATACAACTTCATTTTGCTACTCTGTAAAAACTGCATGCATGAAGAGTAAATAAAATGTGTTTAGCGCTAGACTTGTGGGTATGTTTTTAGTTTTACGTGTTATTGAGACAGGGACTGTGAATGTGGTCAGAGTAGGGTGAGGGCCTCCGGAGGGGGCAGGGTGGGATATTTGCAGTCAGAGCACTGCAACTGCATGCAAGGCAATCCCCCTGCTAAAACTCTATGTTAAACATTAAGCTCTAGAATCACGCTTAAGTAAGGTTAATGTTCCCCAGATAAAGAAGAGTAGCAAATGTTTTATTATGCTAACCATTTATAATCATGTGTAAGGTTCTCTTTAGCATACTAAAAGGCCCAGGCCTATGTGCTGTCTTTCTTCTTCAGATCTGATGAAGTGATTTTGCAAACTGGGCAACTAATTTAGCAAGTAAGCCCAGGCATTCACAACACAGTTAAAGGCAGGAAGGATTCCACCTTAAAAATAAGATTGCATTTTAATACCCAAGAAGTTAAGACGTGAGAAAATCTTACTCTTTAGCAAACAGTGCCTCAGGCTGTAGAACCTGAAGAATCAAAAGTTAGCATAAGCACAGCCATCTTAAAGGCTTAAACACTATTTTCTAACCTAGAAGGAGAAAAATTACTAGAACTTCGAAAAACAAGTTAGTCAGCCAGTGTTAATTGTAGAGACTTTCAGTCAGCCAACTTCAATCAGTTAAGCTTATCTTGCTAGAACTACCCTAAACATTCTGAAAGTGATTTTATCTAACCAGACCCCCAGGATGAGGCGTCAGCCGAAAATTTATGTGTCTATGAAAAAAAAAAAAAAAAACACTGTATTGTGACTGTGGAAAATACTGCCCCTTTGAAAATGCTATAAAAACTTCTGGCTTTGTGTGTTCGGGGTCCTTGTTGAGACCCGCTGCGTCGGGCTAACACATGGACCCCAGCTAGCTGGCCTCTGAATAAATTCCTCTTGCTTGTTGCATCGAGAGACGCCTTCCGTGAGTGATTTGGGGCGGCGTTCTCCTCTGGGAGAATCCAACATTTGGGGGCTCGTCCGGGATCGTGCACTCACCCCGCTTCACTCCCGAAGCCGTTCTTAGAGGAAGAGGTAAGATTAGTGGCGCCTTGAGTTGTCTGTGTTCTGTGTTCTGCTTTTCAGTGAGACCTGTCGGAGTTCTGAAAAGGGTACCCTCTGTCTGGCAGCCGTCCCAGTCCCGTAAGGGGTCGCGACTGCGGTCGGTAGACGTACTTGGAGCACCGCAGGCTGCAACCCTGGGGGACGCCCCGGGGAGTTTGGAGGGCCAGGGACGCCTGGTGGCCTCCCACCTGTTTTTCCGCAAAAGTGAACCGGATGAGATAGAGTTAGTTTTTGGGCGCCAAGAGTATCAGCCCACTGATTCCTTCCGGTTCTTGGTCAGAAATCTGAGGAAGACAAAAAGCGGCAGCTGTGTGTCTAATCTCTGTGTGTCTCTGTTTTATGTGTCCTTTACATGTAAAATAATTGTTATACTGGCAATGAGACAGACCGTGATGACCCCACTTAGCCTGACGTTAGGTCATTGGACAGAAGTGAGAGCAAGGGCACATGACTTGTCAGTAAAAGTTAAAAAAGGGCAGTGGCAGACTTTCTGTACCTCCGAGTGGCCCACTTTTAATGTTGGATGGCCCCCGGAGGGGACTTTTGACCTCTCCACTCTGCTTGCAGTAAAAGCTGTTGTTTTCCAGAATTCAACTCGGGGACATCCGGATCAGCAGCCCTACATTGTGGTCTGGCAAGAATTGGTAGAAAATACACCGCCCTGGGTAAAGCCCTGGGTGCGAAAGAAAGCGAACTCTCGAGTCTTATTGGCTCAGGCTCAACCTCAGGGAAAAGGGAAAGAGACCACCAAAATACACCCTGACACTCAAGACTTGCTCATGGTTGATGATCCCCCTCCTTACCCTCCTGCCACTGCCACGGCGCCCGAGGCCCCGGCAGCCGAGGCCCCAGTGCCTCCGGCCCTGGCAACTCCGATGCCTCTAGCCTCTGGTACCGAGGCATCGGGGCCAGCCCTGGGAAAGGCCCAGGGAACTCGGCGGCGCCGAGGGGCCGCATTGGACCCATCAGGTATTTTTCCCCTCAGGTCTTATGGGGCCCCCATTCTTGGGGAGGAAGGAGACCCGCCTTTCCAATCTCTGCAATACTGGCCATTCTCCTCTGCCGATTTATATAATTAGAAAGCTAACCACCCTCCTTTTTCAGAGGAACCGCAGAGACTAATGGGACTGATAGAGTCCCTGATGTTCTCTCACCAGCCCACTTGGGATGATTGTCAGCAGCTCTTTCAGGTACTCTTCACCACGGAAGAAAGAGAAAAGATCCTCCTGGAAGCACGAAAGAACGTGCCTGGAGCTGACAGACGACCGTCGCAACATCCTCACGATATAGAAAGGGGGTTCCCACTGACCAGACCCAACTGGGACTTTAATTCTCCAGAAGGTAGGGAGCGACTAACCATCTATCGCCAGGCTCTGGTGGCAGGTCTTCGCGGGGCTGCAAGGCGCCCCACCAATTTGGCCAAGGTAAGAGAGGTTAGTCAGGGAGCCGCTGAGGCACCCGCAGTGTTCTTAGGACGCCTGATGGAAGCCTTCAGGCGGTATACTCCTTTGACCCCACTTCTGAAGAACACAGTGCTTCAGTGGCTCTTGCCTTTATTGGGCAATCAGCGACTGATATTAGAAAGAAGCTTCAGAGACTAGAAGGCTTACAGGATTTGTCGTTGAGAGATTTGGTGAAAGAAGCTGAGAAAGTTTATCATAAGAGAGAGACTGAGGAAGAGAAGGAATTAAGGAAGGAAAAGGAAAAAGAAAGTAAAGAGGAGAATAAGAAGCATGAGAGAAATTTAACAAAAATCTTGGCCGCAGTAGTAGAAGGTAAGGGACGCCCGCCCTCTAGTAGTAGAACTAGTAAGGCAGGGTACCTGGGCAACCGGCCTCCTTTAGATAAAGATCAATGTGCATACTGCAAAGAGAAAGGACATTGGGTGAAAGAATGCCCTAAAAAGCCACTGGAGAAGCCTCCAAAAAAAGTGTTGTCTATGCTAGAAGATGAAGATTAGGGAGGACGGGGCTCGGAACCCCTCCCCGAGCCCAGGGTAACTCTGAAAGTGGAGGGGCAACCCGTTGAGTTCCTAGTAGACACCGGTGCTCAACATTCTGTATTAACTAAAGACAAGGGCCCTCTCTCTGGCAAAAAGTCTTGAGTGATTGGAGCTACAGGCCAGAAACAATATGCATGGACCACCCAAAGAGCAGTAGACTTAAGAGTAGGAAGAGTAAGTCACTCGTTCATCATTATACCGGAATGCCCTACACCCCTGTTAGGAAGGGACATCTTGACCAAAGTAAGAGCCCAAATATCTTTTCAAGCTGAGAAACCTCTAGTGACTAATCAGGAAAATAAGCCTTTGAACGTAAGTATTCTGACCATAAGATTAGAAGACCAATACTGTCTTTTTATAGAACCAGAGCCCTCCCGAATTAGTCAGGAGTGGCTCGACCGATTCCCAGGAGCCTAGGTGGAGATGGCTGGCATGGGGCTCGCCAAGAACCAGCCCCCTGTAATCATAAAACTAAAAGCTTCAGCCTTGCCAGTGACTGTGAGGCAATATCCAATAAGTAAAGAAGCCAAGGACAGAATTAGGCCACATATCCATAAGCTTATAGAACAAAGAATATTAGTAAAATATCAATCCCCATGGAACAACCCCTTGCTGCCTGTAAAAAAGGCAGGAACGGGAGATTACCGACCAGTACAAGATTTAAGAGAAGTTAACAAAAAGACACAGGACATTCACCCCACCGTGCCAAATCCCTATAACCTACTAAGCTCCCTGGCCCCAAAAAACATCTAGTATTCAGTTTTAGATCTAAAGGATGCTTTCTTTTGTCTGCGCTTGCACCAGAACAGCCAACCGCTGTTTGCCTTTGAGTGAAAAGATCCCACCACAGGAATTACTGGGCAATTGACCTGGACTCGTTTGCCACAAAGATTCAAGAACTCGCCCACCCTCTTCGATGAGGCTTTACATCAGGACTTGGCTTTCTACCGAGGTTCAAACCCAAAGGTAACTTTGCTGCAATATGTTGATGACTTATTGATAGCCGCTCCCACCCAGGAGACCTGCCAAGAAGCCACTGAAGCCCTTTTGACTGAACTTGCCAAATTAGAGTATAGAGCATCTGCTAAGAAAGCAGAGATCTGAAACAAGTGATTTATTTGAGATATTCCCTGAGAAAAGGGAAAAGGTGGCTTACTGAAGCCTGGAAGCAGACTGTGACGCAGATTCCGGTCCCCACTACAGCACGCCAGGTTCGCGAGTTTCTGGAGACAGCGGAGTTTTGTAGATTGTAGATACCCGGATATGCTTCCTTGGCCGCCCCTCTGTACCCCCTTACCAAGGGGACAGCCCCATTTGTTTAGAGATCTGAGCAACAACAGGCCTTTGATGATATCAAGAAAGCCCTCCTCTCAGCACCCGCTCTAGCATTGCCAGACGTAACTAAGCCATTTGTCCTTTTCGTGGACGAATGGAGCGGAGTAGCTCGAGGAGTGTTGACCCAACAATGGGGACCTTAGAAGAGACCTGTCGCCTATCTGTCAAAAAAATTAGACCCCGTGAGTAGTGGGTGGCCTGTCTGCCTGAGAGTAGTAGCAGCTGTGGCCCTCCTAGTTAAAAATTCTGACAAACTAACACTGGGACAAAAACTCACTGTAGTTGCTTCACATGCGTTAGAGAGCATAATCTGGCAACCACCCGAAAGATGGATGTCAAATGCCAGAATGACTCACTACCAGACCTTACTCCTGAATCGTGATCGTGTAGAATTTGCCCCACCCGCCATCCTAAACCCAGCTACTCTGCTCCCCGATTTGAGAAAAGAAGTACTTCATACCTGCCAGGAAATCCTGGCTGAGGAGACAGGGACCCGCCAGGACTTACAAGATCAGCCTTTAGAAAGACCAGGACTCCTGACTTAGTATACAGACGGGAGCAGATACATTATAGATCGTAAGAGAATGGCGGGAGCTGCAGTAGTAGATGATAACCGAATCGTGTAGGCCAGTAGACTTCCAACGGGCACTTCTGCACAGCGAGCCCAGCTCGTCGCTCTGACTCAGGCTCTAAAGATGGCAGAAGGTAAGAGACTTAACATCTATACCGACAGCCGATACGCTTTTGCCACCGCTCACATACACGGGGCTATTTATAGACAGAGAGAGTTATTGACTTCTGCCGGGAGAAATGTTAAAAACAAACAAGAAATTTTAAATTTGTTAGAAGCCATCCATAGACCTAGAGAAGTGGCAATAATACATTGCCCTGGGCATCAAAAAAGTGACTCTCTAATAGCTCAAGGAAACAGAAGGGTGGACCAAGCTGCAAAACAAGCAGCCCAGAGAATGAATATCTTACCCCTCCAAGTGTACCCGGAGGTCACTTATATTAAGAGCTTCCAGTATACACCCAAAGACCTCGCTTGTATAAACAAATTAAAGTTTAAAAATTCCTCACCCCACAAGATATACAAGTCTGAAAAAGAGAGAGTTGTCCTGCCTAAGAGAGAGGCAGAAGAATACTTAAAGCAATTGCATCAGTTGACACATTTGAGAGCAAAGAACCTAAAGACCTTAGTTCAAGACTCCCCTTATCATGTTATTAGATTTAAAAAACTGGCTGACGAGGTTGTAAGAAATTGTGTTCCCTGCCAATTAGTAAATGTGAGTAAAAATCCAGTAACATCCGGGAAAAGACTTCGAGGAGATCGCCCAGGAGCTTACTGGGAAGTTGACTTCACTGAGATCAAGGCTGTTAAATATAAATATAAGTACCTTCTAGTTTTCCTAGACACATTTTCAGGATAGACAGAGGCGTTCCCCACCAAAACTGAAACAGCTCAGACAGTGTCTAAAAAGATCCTTGAAGAAATATTTCCCAGGTTTGGAATCCCAAAGGTAATCGGCTCCAACAATGGCTCTGCCTTTGTTGCCCAGGTAAGTCAGGGATTGGCCAAGATTTTGGAGACGGATTAGAAATTGCATT
The DNA here is from genome assembly GCF_030020395.1 of Manis pentadactyla. NCBI lineage: Eukaryota > Metazoa > Chordata > Mammalia > Pholidota > Manidae > Manis > Manis pentadactyla. The sequence goes on along the minus strand of NC_080020.1, from coordinate 210,813,441 downwards.
GTGCATACAAGCCCCAGAGCTCAGGACAGGTAGAAAAGATGAATAGAACTCTAAAAGAGACCCTGACTAAATTATCCATAGAGACTGGTTTATATGATTAGTTAGTCCTCCTTCCCTTCGCCTTATTCTGAGTTAGAAACACCCCCAGCCATTTTAGACTAACACAACACCCTTTGAAATAATGTTTAGAGCCCCGGCTCCACTAAATGCAGCTCACCTCCACGTATCCCCTGAATCTGTGACTAATAAGTTTCTGCTTGAAAAGTTACGGGCTCTGGAAGTTGTGCAGAAAGAAGTGTGGGCCTCTATCCGAGAAGCCTATCGGCCAGAGGACATTTCAGTACCTCATCCGTTCCAAGTGGGAGACTCTGTCTACATAAGGCGACATCGAACGGACAATCTTGAGCCTCGGTGGAAAGGACCCTTCATCGTCCTTTTGACCACACCTAGAGCTGTGAAAGTAGATGGCATCTCTTCCTGGATACATGCTTCACATCTGAAGAAAGCGCCTCAACCAGACCCGGACTGGCGAGTAATTCGAACTGATAACCCTCTTAAATTTCGCTTGTGTAAAAATGATTGTGTCACTAACAATTCTAATTCTAATGACCCAGTTACTTCCCACCTTCCAGAACCCTAACCCCCATGAACCCAGGTTACTCACATGGCAAATCATTACCCCGGCTTCCCAACAAGTAGTAGTCCAGTTAACAGGACAACACCCTAGGGGAACTTGGTGGCCTACCCTCACTGTAGATTTGTGCACTCTCTTCAAACAAGACCCATAGTATGAAGATAAAGTTGAGGTACCCGGATGTGGTACTCGAGATTATACAGTGCATTGGGGCTCTGAGACCATGAAAGAGCTCCAGAATACCTGCTTCTATGTATCCCCAGCCCCCTCAGCCGATAGTGCCAAGGCCTCACAGTGTGGTGAGAAGACAGATTTTTTCTGCAAAAATTGGGTTGGGGTTGTGAACAAACAGGGACATGCCATTAGCTGACAGGAAGCGCAGGGAGATCTCCTCTAGGCCTCATAAAAATCCAGTAGAATACCGCTCGTGCCCAATGCACGACTAATCCCACCTGCAACCCTATTAACATCTCTTTCACAGATGCAGGAAAAAGAGCAACAAACTGGGAAAAAGGGCTTATGTGGGGACTAAGACTCTACTAGAGTGGCTATGATAATAGAGTCTTGTTTATGCTCAGGCTTAAAGTAGAGACTCTTCTGGCTGTCCCAGTAAGACCCAACGCTGTCTTGCGTGATCAACCGCGTCTCCCAGCCCCAGCCCCAAAACAGGCCCTAGCCCCACCTATAGACTCTGCCACCACTCCCTCCGCCTCCACTCTTGGCCGAGTCACCGCCTTTCCTAGCACCGGACAACGCCTTCTCAACCTCCTTGAAGGGGCTTTTCAGGTCTTAAATACCACCAACCCTAACACTACTGAATCCTGTTAGTTGTGTTTCTCTTCTGGGCCACCTTATTATGAAAGATTGAGATTGTTAGGCAGTTTTAACAGGACAACCCGTCACGAGATCTGTAGCTGGGGAAGCCACAAAAAGCTAACTCTGACTGAAGTAACTAGAAGAAGAAAATGTTTAAGTTCAGTCCCCCCCACCCATAAAGCTTTGTGTAATGAAACCATAGCTGTGACCTCCTCAGGTGAAAATGAGTATCTAGTCCCTCCTCCCGAAGGGTGGTGGGCTTGTAACACTAGAGTGACCCCATGTGTCTCTACTTCTGCCTTCAACTCCTCCCGCGATTTCTGTATCATAGTTCAGCTGGTGCCCAGGTTGATGTATCATGATGACCTCTCATTCGTAGCTGAATTTGAACCTAGGCATAGATATAGGAGGGAGCCGGTCTCGCTGACCTTAGCTGTGTTGTTAGAGATAAGAGTCACAGCCGGAGTAAGAACAGGGACAGCTGCTATTATCCAAGGGAACCAACATTATAAAAGACTAAAGACAGCTATTGATGAAGACCTAAAAACCATAGAGCAATCCATTACTAAACTTGAAGAATCTCTGACTTCCCTCTCTGAAGTAGTCTTGCAGAACAGACGAGGGCTAAATCTGCTGTTTCTAAAAGAAGGAGGATTGTGTGCAGCTTTAAAAGAAGAATGCTGCTTTTATGCAGACCATTCCAGAATAGTAAGAGATTCAATGTCAAAGCTTAGGGAGAGGCTAGACCAGAGAAAGAGAGAACAAGAAGCCGGCCAAGGGCTATTTGAATCTTGGTTCACTAGGTCCCCGTAGTTTACGACCTTGATATCCACTCTGGCTGAGCCCTTACTCATCTTTGTGTTGCTCCTCACTTTGAGACCCTGCATATTAAATCGGCTGATAACTTTTGTTAGAAAAAGAGTGAGTGCCGTTCATGTACTAATGTTGCAGCAACAATATCATTCACTCACCCAACAAGAAGATACAGACATTCCATGATTAGAATGCCCTTAAAGAGAAGTGGGGAAATGTAGAACCTGAAGAATCAAAAGTTAGCATAAGCACAGCCATCTTAAAGGCTCAAACACCATTTTCTAACCTAGAAAGAGAAAAATTACTAGAACTTTGAAAAACAAGTTAGTCAGCCAGTGTTAATTGTAGTGACCTTTAGTCAGCCAACCTCAATCAGTTAAGCTTATCTTGCTAGAACCACCCTAAACATTCCGAAAGTGATTTTATCTAACCAGACCCCCAGGATGAGGCGAGGCGTCAGCCGAAAATTTATGTGTCTATGAAAAAAAAAAAAAAACACTGTATTGTGACTGTAGAAAATACTGCCCCTTTGAAAATGCTATAAAAACTTCTGGCTTTGTGTGTTCGGGGTCCTTGTTGAGACCCGCTGCGTCGGGCTAACACATAGACCCCAGCTAGCTGGCCTCTGAATAAATTCCTCTTGCTTGTTGCATCAAGAGACGCCTTCCGTGAGTAATTTGGGGCGGCGTCCTCCTCTGAGAGAATCCAACAAGACCACCTTGGTGGCAGAGCCAGTGGCCTTGTTTCATATGCCCCCAGACCAAGATGCTGGTATCCCAGAGAGAAATCATCAGAGGAAGTTGCTTGTGTTAATTCTAAATATTCAGAGACCACTTAACAAGTCCACACCCCTAAGTTTTTTCATGTTCTCGAAAAATCCTCAGCTGCCAATAAAACCCCCTAGACAACATACCACTATGGACTCTCTTGTCCCCTCCTGGCATGAGCCTGGAGCTCTGGCCTTTCACTGTATCTCTAAGTAAAAGCCTGTACCTTGCTCTCCAACCTTGACTGTGAAGCTCATTCTTTGGCTCCGCAAACAAGAACCTCGGCATCATTATAATGTATACTTGATTAATATTGTGATTGGTAACTATCACCATGTGGCACTTTGAGGATTTTTCTTGTAGGACTGATGAAAAGATGTATGTGCACAGGATATAGAAATTGACTAATATGTATATTAATTTTATTTAATATTAGATGCTTTTCAGGAGTGGGAAATAACAGCAAGTAAGACCAGAGAATTGGGAAAACTTAAGAGAATAGTTACGTGCATTGTTATAAGTCTCATATCCATACATTTCCCAATACATAGTAGACACTGAATAAATATTTCCAAATTCCAGAAAGTAACTGAGAGCTGCTAATTTCCCCTTCTAAGTACTGACAGTTTTGGTAAAATAGAAAGCTAGACTGTGAGCTTCTTCAGGGCAGGGACCTTGTCTTATGTATCTTTGTACCTTGCACAGTACCTAGTACATTGTATGTACACAACATATACTGAGTTGATTGATAGTAAAAATTGGATAATAATATATGCACTGACATTACTACAGACAAAAAAAGACAATATAGAAATAATTACTGAAGGGAGCAACACAGAACAAGTTAACCTAGCCAGGTTTCTCTCAATCTAGAGAAGACTTAATAGTGTGGTTTTCGAAAAGCTTTCACTAAAGTTTTTACAGTTACAACTTACTAATTGAAAGATTCTGAAACCACACCATAGCAGCAGAGAGATGGGAAGAAAAAATGACAGCAAGAAATTATATAAAGGGATCAGCAAGAAAGTAATAGGAAACATAAAGTTAATTGAAGGTATAGCAGAATGCTGAGTTTTGTTATGAAATTAAAGACTAAACCGGATGGCGCTGGGAACCATGATTATGACACAAATTTGCAACAGTGTGTATGTCTACAGCAGGATAAATTAAAAGAATGAGAAGAACATGTAATTCATTTAGACTTGTAGTACCAAATTTTGCTGAGGACTCCTCTCATCTGCTTCTATTATGGCCTCCCTATTATGATACTTACCTCATTCTGCCTTATATATTATTTATAGTTAAATACAATAAAATTTCTTAGTTCTTTAAAGGCAAAGATCTTATTATATTCATCTTTATTTGTTTCTTATATTCAGTAAGTGTTTTGTTTTTTTTCAAAAGAAGTGAATTTACAGCATAGGGAGGGATGTGCAACACAGAGAAGACAAGTAGTGATTCTACAGCATCTTACTACATGATGGACAGTGACCGTAATGGGGTTTGTGGGGGGGACTTGGTGAAGGGGGGAGTCTAGGAAACATAATGTTCTTCATGTAATTGTAGGTTAATGATAACAAAATGAATTAAAAAAACAAACAAAAAAAGAAGTGAATTTATAGGGAAAGCAAGCACTTGCACCACAGTACTACTCTCTAGATTTCCTGCCTTTCTTGGGTTTTAAGGAGATGGTAGTTATACATTCTAGAACTAGAATTCTAGAGTCTAGAATAATAAAGAAAAACTACTGTGCTTTATATCTTTTTTCAGGCTTGGTGCAAATTCTATTTATAAAACATTAACTTAGGCAATATCTATTTAGGAATATTATTTAGGAATAATATAATATATGTAGTGGAGAAATACTTGATTTGAGATTAGAGGAGTATTAAAACCTGGTTCCTTCACTTGTCTGCATGTGGAATTAATCAAATATTTTAACTCTTCTGAGCTTCATATATTTTCACATATAAATTAGGATAACAATTCTTACTTCATAAAAAGAATCAAATGAGTTAAGATAGATGCTTTGTAACCTATGAAGTAACACAAGTATAATTGAAACATTCTATTTTATCTGCACCTACTTCACTATTATAATGTCCTACTTTTTTGTTACTGTTTCTATTCTTTTTTACCTTTTAACTAATCTGCAGGAAAGAAAGTCTCAGAGAAATAACATGATTCAGTGTACACACACACACGCACACACACACACACACACACACACAAGAAATCCATAGAATGTACTGAGTGTACATCAGCCCTCTGAGCAGTTTTTGGGGAGGGACACCAACCACCTCTTAAGAAGTCCTAGAAATAAATATTCCAAATTTGGTAAATCTCTTTCAAGGAAGTGCCTTTCGGTGGCTAATATAGGAAGACAGCTGCTGTACCTATAGCTCCCTTGTCCACTAGCAAACCCTAGGCCCAAGTTCCCTTAGCAGCCATTTTTCATAAGAGGTTATTTTTTTTTCTAAAATTTCCTAAATGACTTTCAATTTTTTAATGTAAATTTATGCTTTGTGTTTTCTTTTTAGAATCCAAATAAATTAATGTTTACAAATAAGTCACAGGTTATTAAGTAAATAGGTATAATATATAACTTTAATATCTTTTAACTTTAAGATATCCAGAGCCAGTCCTTGTTAATTTATGTTGAAACCATTTTTCTTCTTAAAGACAAACTTGGGCAGTTAAATATATATTGATAGTTATGCCATTTGCTTTTAATACAATATTGTTTAATATGTTTTTCTCTATAATATTATTATCAGGATGCATTACAAGGGGAGAATGAGAGGAAAAAAGTTGAATTAGGAGTCCAACTTTGTTAAGGTACCCTGCAAAGTGATTTATTTATTATACCACATAATGCTCTAATATCCTTCTAATATGATTATCACTATAAAATAAGATGATAAAATAGAATCCGAAAAATTCTCACAAAATACATAAGTAACTATATGGCCAGTTGAAATTTCAACCCAGATCCATCAAATTCTAAAGGTTGTGTTCCTGGCTGTGTGTAGAAAACAAATGCCTTAGTATGTTTTCGGTATCCAGTAAGAGCAATCCTGCCTCAAATTTGTTAAACAAAAAAGGAGACTTTGGCTAACAACCAAAAAGCCCAGTAGCAAGATGGGCATCAGGCAAGGTGTACTCATTGCTCTTACACTGTTTCTCTGTGATTTTCTCACCTTCATCTCTCCTCTGTACATTATCTTCATCCTCAGGTTGTTCTTCTCATGGTTGGATGAGGATTCTAGAACACTTGTATCAGTTTTTTTGTTCTTTTGTTTTCTGTTTTTTGTTTTTTTTCTGTGTAAAAATGTTTATGTGTACTAATGTTTAAGAATACAGGAACTAAGAAAGCAAAGAAAGAAAAATGACACTTCAACTCCAAATCAACAGTGAATTAGGGCCACCCATGGCCAAGGGCAAGGCCACTTCAGGGTGTCCTGGTGTGGACTGTCCCCCCACTACTTAATGTTCATGTCACCAGGCAGAAAAACTGAGTAATCAGGGTGTGAAGACCTTACCGGCTGCTAGCTGAGCATGCAAGGGAAGAAAGGGAAGTCTCTGTGGCTTCCCTGTGACCCAGGAGCCAGGATAAACAGGAGGAGGAGGCTCCCAATTTGGTTAAGGGCAGTAGCTGAATGCCCAGGTCTTGGAAGAACAAAAAGGGGATTTCAGAGGTAGGCTTTTCATCGAGTTAAAAAACAGGCACATTATCCAACATCTCCCTGTGGCCCCCAAGCTTCTGGCCTGGCCCCTTGATGCTTCCCCTCTCCCCACAAGCTACATGCTTTCTTTTTCACATTCAAGGAAAGAAAGCATCACTTATCATAGGTTTACCCATTGACCAAAAATGAATTTTCCTCTGATCTGTCCAACTTGAACCAGTTATTTTAACAAGGTGGATGCCATGTGTGACTGGCACAGACCTGAATTACTGCCCATCCTTGAAAAATGACAAGGATGTGACCTGGTAGTAATTAATCCCACTTGAATTGGATGACTGCTAGTAATGGGAGAAGATTGGTTCCACAAGAGAAAAACCTTAGAATGGCTAAGAGGAAAGAAAGGGAATGGATTCTGAGTAGTGAGCCTAAAAATATTCATTACCACAAATTAAGAATTCCTGCTCAGTATGAGTTTACCATAAAAGGGATAAACAAAATGAAGTTTTCACTTTGACACAGCAATTCTACTTCTAGGACTTTATACCATAGAAATACAAAAAAGTACAAAGATATAAAGTCACTTGTATGAGTTTTTAAACAAAAAGATTGAAATAGGTTAAATTATGCTATCTCAATTCAATGGACTATTGAATTGAGATAGCCACTGAAAAGAATGAGATAGACTTACAGGTACTGACATAAAAAGGCATTCACAACATAATTTTGTATGAAAAATGCATATTGCAGGAAAATCCATGTGGCAAGTTCTATTTCTGCACATATATTAGTATATGCATAACAAAAAGCCTTGGCAAGATGTAAAACAACAGTGGTTGCCTGTAGAGAGGGAAAATGGGGAGGTTAAGTATTTGCTTTGTAGAGACTTTTATACTGCTTGAAAATTTTTTTTCACCAAAGGCATGAATTTGTTTTAAAATTAAGGGTAAAAATATTTAAACAAATTTTCTTTAATTGTAAAATAAAAGTCATACATTTAAAAAAATACCTTTAACACATACAGTGATGGGAAAGAAATATTTATGTGAATAAGGAGTCTAACCTGTTGTATGATAGTATTAAAAGACAAGATTTCCAGCCTGCTCTTCCCTTCATCCAAGTATTTATAGTAGGGTGCAGAAAAGTGTTAACATAGTGGGCCTGAGACTGCTATCTTTAGAAAGGCTCCTTGAAAGATTAGCGGGTGTCTGGGAATTTGAATGATAAACAGTTCCCTCGCTGATATAAAACATTCCCTAAATTATGAGAGTGGCTTGATGTACCTAACTATTTGTGCAAAGTGATTTATGTTAAGCACCTGCTTTCCTTTAAGGCCTCTGGAATTTTGGTATGTATTAGGCAGAGGGTACCTACATGATCAGCCCCAATAAAACCCAGAGTTCCTGATGAGACTCCTTGGTAGAAAACATTTCATACATGTTGGCAGAATTCATTGCTGGAGGATTTAAGTGCATCCTGTGTGACTCCACTGAGAGAAGACATTTGGAAGCTGGCACCTGGAGGGATCCAGACTTTGCCCCATGTGCCTTTTCCCTTTGCTGATTTTGCTCTGTATCCTTTTGCTGTAATAAATCTTAGCTATGACTATGACTGTGTTCTGAGTCCTGTGAGTCTGCCTTGTAAATCGCCAAAACTGGAGGTAATCTTGGGAATCTTAAACTCTCGGGGAGTTTAAGGTAAATATATGCCTGCCCTCATAAATTTGAATTCTAGTTCAACTTGATCAGGCATATATGTGATACATTTAAATGCCAATATAAGACAGTAACTGATGAAAGGTTAAGATGAATGATACAGAGCATAAATTCTGAAGGACTTTAGATGAGGTTGAGATAGATGTTAAGTAGGTATCTTTGGAGCAGTATTAAATAAGCATTTAAGCAAAGCTGAGAGGAGCGCAGAGTGGGGACATAATATAAACTGAAACACTAACGATGGGAGTAAATGAAGAACCTCAGGTATCCTTAACCAGAGCATAGGAATTCAGCTTATCTGACAAGATGGAGAGGAGAATCCCAAGGATAAAGAAGTCTTTCTGAAACCACTGCAGTTGATTGAAACCACCCTTGAACAGACAACTCCTTTTATGTGCTCCAACATTCATACGGTGCTAACAATTCCAATTACTCTGTTTTTCATGTGGGCTAGGGTAAACACAACCTGACCACCATAAATATAGAAATGTAATATGAAATTTATATACCCAAGTATTTTGTTTAGAGTCATGATTGAGTAACAGTCTCTGATATCTAGACTGCCATTCTAGCGCATTCATTTAAAATTCTGTTTAACTAACTTTGCTACTTCCACATCACAGCTTTAAAAATCAAGTTGAGCAGGTTAGGCAACAACTTACACTCTTACGCCTACTACTATTTCAAAACCATTAGCTCAGTCACACTTTCACTAGTCACAACAAATCTTCTATGAACTAGAGAATCTCAAACTGGTGTCTCAGTTTTGTTTCAGTTGGTTTGTTTTTAAATTTTGAGTCAGTATTTGCTTAGGGAAGCAATAGATTTTCACATAATACTCAGAATTCACATTTCTCTCAAAATGTTTAAAAAATCTGATAACAGTAGCCATATATTCCTGAAAGGCAAAAATCACCTGGAGCTGAGTAACATGTCCCATTTAATAAGGGGACGGTACTCTCTAGTTCCTCACAATCACTATATACATTTATGAATTCCGCACCCACTCATGGAATTCATATGTCTGATCACTGTTGCCATTTACTCGTTGAGCTTTTTTGCCATTGTATTAGACTGTTATTCCCTACCATAATCCTGACATCTTATTTTTTGTCTGGCATATTCTTAATACCTGTTTGTTGAAAAAAGACAAATGAATAAAATGTGCTACAATGTAATGATTGTCTACAATTATATTGTTTGTTAACAAAGTTATAGGGTTATAATACCTTAATCATTACTCTACTCCTCCCATCCCTCAACTCCAACCATGTCTTTTAGTTTGTTTCTCTCCTTTAGGTTTTCTGCCTTTTTTCAAAATAAACCACCTCTTTCCTTGTTTCTAGGTGTGCCATTTTATTACTATTTTTTTTATTGAAAAGAGGTCCTTAATATCCGTAATTGGTCTCTTCTTCAAATCTAGCATCTCTCAAACTGAAGGTTTGGGGAGTTCCTTAGAAGAAAAGTAGAGCTAAAATACTCAAAAAACTATTTGGTGGTAGTCACTCTGTAAATAAATTAATAGGTTAAAGTGATAAAGTGACCAAATGTCCTGGATTAGTTAGCACAGAACTCAGCTCCTCCTTTTTGTCCTGGTGAAACTGGCCCAGATTCCATTCAAGATTAAGTGTCCTACAAGTTCTTACCAGCTGAAAACTGGGAGGCTGTCACACTGTGGGTTAAATGGCTGAGGTTAGGATCTTTAGGCAGATTATAAGGCCAGGGTAACATCTAGGCACTATTTTTCTTGATACAAATTTAGTAAGATATTAACTGAGAAAATGGACTTGACTGGTATATAATTCCAAGAGGCAGAACATGTGGATTGAGACTACTAAAAATTGAGATCCCAGTAGAGTCTGAATATTGGAATGACATTAGAGGTATAAGAGAAAAAAATGAAATTTATTGAGTCCTTTTATGTAGCAGGTATTATGCTGGAGGTTTTAGCTGTATTCTTTCATTTTGTAATTTAATTATTATTCCACCTATTTCACAGAGGAGTTAACTAGTTAAAGAATTTGCTCCATATCACACAAATAATAACTGGCAGAACCATACCAATCCTGGTATTCTGACACTCAACCCCATATTTTTATCATACAAAAAAAAAAAGGCAAAGATACAGAAAAGCACAATCTTCAGTACAACTGAATAGCAGAGAATTAGCAAGTGGGAAGCCAGAGTCCAGACACTTAACACCAGAATACCCATGCCTGCCCTGGTGACTAAAAATACATATTATTATTATTATTTCATAATTAATAAAATACAAACTACATAAAAACGTTTTTCTTTGGAAGCCTAGATTTTCACCTTAAGACCCTGAAGTAATATGTGTCATTAACTAATATGTAATGTTGAGCCTAAGAAAAGACTGTTAGAGCCTCAAATTCCTTGTTTTAAAAAATGGAGACAATAATGCTTAACTCAAATTGTGAAGATTGAATAAGACAGTAAAAGTTAACTTGCTTAGCCTAGAATATGGGTTCAACAAATGTTAGCTAATAGTAGCAGTTAGCACCATTCTTGGTGTTTATGTAATTTAACTCATGATTGAAACTAGGGGATTTTATCATTCAACAGAATGATTGGGAAATGCTTTCTTAGATGAGCAATCCATTTAAGCTCCAATATGACCTTGTAAAAGGAAAGTCTATACATAATCACTATGGTAGATTACTTGTAAAGATGGCCACAATACTTCCCGCCAGCCAGTGTGATGTGATTTTGCCACTCCTCTATCTTTGGAATCTATTTTCCCATCTCTTACACTGGAATTGGCCTTGTGACTTGCTTTGACAACAGAATGCAACAGAAATGCACTGTGCAGCTTTAGAATTTAGGCTTGCAGAAGTCTTGCAGCTTCCACTCACATCCTTTTGGGAGCCAGATACCATGTAATTAAAGTCTGGAATATCCTGCTGGAGACACATAGCTCAGCAGATAGCCACCATCAATAGCATCTGGGCATGTGAGTGAGTATAGCTAGGCTACTCAGCCCCAGTGAAACCATCGGATGACTGCATACACATGAATGATGCCAGGCAAAGCCAGCAGAAGAACCACCAGATGAACCCTGCCCAAATTACTGATCCATAGAATTGTGAGTAAATAAATCAGTGTTATCTTAAGCCAGTAAGATTGGACTAGTTAATTACACAGGGACAGATATCTAACAACAATAACCACATTTGACCCGGTTTTCAAATCATTAATATTTAGTAAATGAGAACCATAAACAAGGCATCAGGCTAGGTGCACAAAGTGAGCCATGATGTGTAATGTAAGAATATAGTAATTTATCCTCCATTTGCCCCATGGTCCCAAGCACATAAGCTGGTGAGAATCATGCCTGGGCTTGCCTGGGGCTTGACTGGGTTTACCCCGCCTTATCTCTAAACATCCTGACCCTCCCCCAAAGCAGCAGGCCGAGGGATTCACAATAAAAGGCACCACGCTGCTGCCCTCTCTCTCTGTCTCTCTCACTCTGCTGCTCTCTCTCTGTCTCTGTCTCTGTCTGTCTTTGTGTCTCTGTCTGTCTCTCTGCTGTTCCCTCTCTCTCTCTCTCTCCCCATTCCCTTCTGGGGCAGCCACTCTCTTTCAGATAATAAAGTCTCTTGCGTGGGCCTGTGTCACCTGAGTCATTCTGGGTAAGGAGGGTCGCGGCGAGATACCCTTTCATTGGTGGGGTGACTCAGATGAGGCTCTCCCGTTGACTTTGCTCTTCCTCTGGGAACCTGAGCTGCTTTGGGAACCCTCACTGCCCGATCCTCCTCCAAGGGCTCACCGTCTATTTCCCCAGTCGCTCGTCTTCTCGCCCAACACTGGCCTTCGATTTGGTGTGTCTCCCCTTCATGGTCAACTTAAATGTCCCTTTGGAACCTGGAAAGTGACCGTTGAGTGTCCGGCACCCCCAAAGGCTCCTCTGGGACAGGGACACCCCCAACCATGACTTTCAGAGTCACGGTTGATCCCCATAGTCGACCCTTCTCTGCCCCACCATGGTGAGAATCCTCATCCACTGAGGCCTGGTCTCCCTTTATCTACATTTCTCCTCAACTCAAAAACTCCTTGTACGAGGTACCAAGCCTCTCCGGCGTTTTCGCCTCGACCCCACAGTTGGAGGTGGTGACGACCCCCTAACTGTGCCTGGTCTTCTCCGTGACCTTCTCAATCGCTCAGGGATGCCTCAGCGACTTCTGAACGGTCTCATACTCACCATGGGATCTGGCCCCTCCGTTCCCACAGATTCACCGCTAGGGTGCTTAGTCAATAAGCTAAAGCCTCTCCACCTCACTCCAGATCTCAGACCTGTTCGCTACTGTAATGAGATCTGGCCACAATATCCCTTAGACAATCAGTCTAAATGGCCCCCCAGTGGCTCTTTAAATCCTAAAATTCTCTGCAACTTATACAACTACTGTGAGCATATGGGCAAATGGAAAGAGATCCCATATACCCAGGCTTTCTCCTACCTCTGAACCAAGCTCTCTCTCTGTCTCCCCTGCAATCCTAAACACCTACTACTTGTCTTAAAGTCCACACCCCTAAGCTTTTTTCACATTCCCAAATATCCTCAACTGCCTATAAAACTCCTAGACAATGCACCACCATGGGCTCTCTTGTCCCCTCCTGGCTCATGCCAGGAGCTCTGTCTGTCCTCTCACTGTATCATTATGTCTCAATCTGTATGTTTGTGTCTAAGTGTGTAAATGAAAAATATTTTTCTACCTCCGATGGTATTAATAAAAATTGATTTAAAGACAAGCGCTTGTAAAAATTGGGCATTCTAAAAGTTCCAGAAAATTCTAATTGAGGATATTAAGCATTAAAGCTAATTTAAGTTGAACTGAATAGACATGTCCTTATGGTTATCAGCTGCCTAAGTTTACCAAAAGTCATTTAAGTTAATAGTATCTGTTAAATCTTTCAAAGAAAAAATGCTTAAAGTGAAGTGTAGCTTTGTCTAATGTGAGTAACTATTTAAGTAAGTGCCATAAAACTTTTAACAACTTCCCAAAATCAAATGCAAAAAGGTTCTTTTACCTCTAGTTCACTCTGATATTTTCCAGAGGGCCCCTGGAACATGTCAGAGGAATTTTTTCTCATTGGAGAAAATATTTGGCTAATTTGGCTTACTTACCTGCTTAATTACCTGGAAGGCACTATCACAGAGAATGATGCTAAACTTTGTTACTGAATGTTTTGTGTTACAGAAAGATCCAAATTTCCCTATGACAACTGTCTTACAGTAAGCTCTCATCAGATCTTTAACGATTGTCATTTGTAAGTCTTTTGTCATCTATACTCACTGTTTTATTATTCCTAAAACTAGTAAAAACCTAGATTTCAGCAGAACAGGTATTAGTTGCATAGAATTAAGTAAACTAAGGAAGATGATTTGTGGCTTTTTGTTTCAAATGTTGATAAACTGTTTTTGTTTCAAATGCTGATAAACTGTTTTAAGCTTTTTCTCTTAAGCTGACAACAGTTTGGTAAATGACTGCCTTTAAAAGCAAAATTGAAACTTTATCTTTCTCTCTACCTGATCCCTCCAGAAATAAAAAACTCAGTGACTATTTTTATATTTCATGGCAGTATGTTTACTTTCATAAGTTCAATAAGAATCTGCTTTCCTTGTAAGAGGACCAATTAAAAACACTGGTTTATATTACCAAGGTTTTGACTGGAACGTCATACCTGAGAGACATGTGTGTAAACTCAGATATGAATAGACAGCTTTAAGGAACTAAGATTGACTTTATAAAGCCAACAAAGCCCCTTAGAAGAACTGACCTGGTACCTTGCTTACAGAGTTCCCAGCAGCCTTACCAGGTGAGTAAGGAAGGTCAATTCCTGGTAGGTGCAGGAACCTCAGGAAGAGAGGAATTCACCCAAATCTACAGGTACTGCAGGCACAACCTGATGGCAAATCTGGCTTAGCTGTCTGGCCTTGAGAAGCCTTTAAAAGTTCAATCTGAAATTCCTTATAAAAAGTTCCAGCAAAGCACATTTAAAAGATCCCATGTAATCAATTGCTCTTCTTGCTGCACTTATGCAAATAATCAAGCCAACTGTTAACTGTTTTCTTAATCTGGCTACTTCTAATAAAAATGAGGGTGATTTTAGAGAAAAGAATTGTTTCAATAATGCTGTCTTATCTATACTAAGTCCTAATACTAGTCATTGAGATGTAAATTCGATCCAGAATTCTAGTTTCCCCATGACACCTGGCTATGACTCTCAATTAGACTCTTCATATTTCTGGTTCTCATATTCAGCCATACATTTTTAATCTCATCAAGTTTGTCCTTCCAGAATGGAAAATCCAACTCCAGATGTTGCTACTTAACCTAATAACAATTTGTTCTATCTTGCCTAAAAACCACAAAACTGCAAATAGTAATAGAAATAAAATCCAGAGTAGAAGTGCCAACCTTCTGGGCCCTCTCAACTGACCAGTGATGGAGACCTAGCTGCACCCTTTACTGCGCCCCCTCTCAGCATGAAGCAGCCAGAGTGGTCATCACCCCCTTTCCCTAGCAGCAGCTAGAGTCTCCATCTGCAGAGGGGGGAATAAGACGGGGACCACAGGCTTTAGAATAAGGTGAGAGCCTCTGGAGAAAGCAAGGCAGGATATTTGCAGTCAGAGCAATGTAAAACTACATGTTAAGAAACACCCTCCCTACTAAAACTATGTTGAACATTAAGCGTTAGAATCATTCTTCAGTGAGATCAGTTAATGTTCCCCAGATAAAGAAGAGTAGCACATGTTTTATTATGCTAATCATTTGTAATCGTGTATAAGATTCACGTTAGCATACTAAAAGGCCCAGGCCTATGTGCTGTCTTTCCTCCTTCAGATCTGAGGAGGTAATTTTGCAAACTGAGCAACTAACTTAGCATGCAGACCCAGCTGTAGATGGCAGAGTAAAAGGCAGGATTCTTTAGCAAATAGACAATACCTCAGCCCACCTTGGGAGCTGAGCAGGCAGCCTTTTGATATGCTCCCAGACCAAGACGCTGGTATCCCAGAGAAAAATCAAGGCAGGAAATTCCTTATGTTAAGTTAATTTTTAATATTCAGAGAACACTTAACAAGTCCTTCCCCAAGGCTTTATAGTCCTCACCCTTTTGGACAGGCTCTAGCCCAAGACCTCAAATCCCTTACTCTCTCGAGTTCCACCCTCCTTCAATATGTAGATGATCTCCTCCTATGCAGTCCCTCCCTACAAACCTCTGAACAGGATACTATTCTCCTTTTAAACTTTCTCTCAGAACACAGCTATCGAGTTTCACCCTCCAAAGTTCAGCTGTCTGCTGCTCAGGTCACATACCTGGGAGTTCAGCTCTCCCTGTGCTACAAGGCCATTACCATAGACAGGAAAAAACTTCTCCAAACAATGCCCATTCCAAACACCAAGCAACACCATCCCTAACTCCCAAATGGTAAGGACCATGCACAGTAATCCTTTCCACGCCAACTGCAGTTAAACTCCAGGGTCTTCCCCTCCAGATACACAACTCCCACCATAAGCCGTTTGTCTCCCCTTATTCCCCTCCCACCAAATCTCCCACAGGTTCCTACTCCTCCACCCTGATGGGACCTCTTACTCTCCGCATTTCGGGCTGCTCATCTCCGCTTTCACTCATCACTGAAGAAGTTCTGTTGGATTCTCCCAGAGGAGGACGCCGCCCCAAATCACTCATGGAAGGCGTCTCTCGATGCAACAAGCAAGAGGAATTTATTCAGAGGCCAGCTAGCTGGGGTCCATGTGTTAGCCCGACGCAGCGGGTCTCAACAAGGACCCCGAACACACAAAGCCAGAAGTTTTTATAGCATTTTCAAAGGGGCAGTATTTTCTACAGTCACAATACAGTGTTTTTCCATAGACACATAAATTTTCGGCTGAGGCCACATCCTGGGGGTCTGGTTAGATAAAATCACTTTTGGTATGTTTAGGGTGGCTCTAGCAAGATAAGCTTAACTGATTGAGGTTGGCTGACTAAAGGTCACTACAATTAACACTGGCTGACTAACTTGTTTTTCAAAGTTCCAGTAATTTTTCTCTTTCTAGGTTAGAAAATGGTGTTTGAGCCTTTAAGATGGCTGTGCTTATGCTAACTTTTGATTCTTCAGGTTCTACATTTCCCCACTTCTCTTTAAGGGCATTCTAATCATGGAATGTTTGTATCTCCTGTTGGGTGAGTGAATGATATGGTTGCTGCAACATTAGTACATGAACGGCACTCACTCTTTCTCTAACAAAAGTTATCAGCCGATTTAATATGCAGGGTCTCAAAGTGAGGAGCAACACAAAGATGAGTAAGGGCTCAGCCAGAGTGGATATCAAGGTCGTAAACTACGGGGACCTAGTGAACCAAGATTCAAATAGCCCTTGGCCGGCTTCTTGTTCTCTCTTTCTCTGGTCTAGCCTCTCCCTAAGCTTTGACATTGAATCTCTTACTATTCCGGAATGGTCTGCATAAAAGCAGCATTCTTTTTTTAAAGCTGCACACAATCCTCCTTCTTTTAGAAACAGCAGATTTAGCCCTCGTCTGTTCTGCAAGACTACTTCAGAGAGGGAAGTCAGAGATTCTTCAAGTTTAGTAATGGATTGCTCTATGGTTTTTAGGTCTTCATCAATAGCTGTCTTTAGTCTTTTATAATGTTGGTTCCCTTGGATAATAGCAGCTGTCCCTGTTCTTACTCCGGCTGTGACTCTTATCTCTAACAACACAGCTAAGGTCAGCGAGACCGGCTCCCTCTTATATCTATGCCTAGGTTCAAATTCAGCTATGAATGAGAGGTCATCATGATACATCAACCTGGGCACTAGCTGAACCATGATACAGAAATCGCGGGAGGAGTTGAAGGCAGAAGTAGAGACACATGGGGTCACTCCAGTGTTACAAGCCCACCACCCTTCGGGAGGAGGGACTAGATACTCATTTTCACCTGAGGAGGTCACAGCTATGGTTTCATTACACAAAGCTTTATGGGTGGGGGGGGACTGAACCTAAACATTTTCTTCGTCCAGTTACTTCAGTCAGAGTTAGCTTTTTGTGGCTTCCCCAGCTACAGATCTCGTGACGGGTTGTCCTGTTAAAACTGCCTAACAATCTCAATTTTTCATAATAAGGCGGCCCAGAAAAGAAACACAACCAACAGGATTCAGTAGTGTTAGGGTTGGTGGTATTTAAGACCTGAAAAGCCCCTTCAAGGAGGTTGAGAAGGCGTTGTCCGGTGCTAGGAAAGGCGGTGACTCGGCCAAGAGTGGAGGCGGAGGGAGTGGTGGCAGAGTCTATAGGTGGGGCTAGGGCCTGTTTTGGGGCTGGGGCTGGGAGACGCGGTTGATCACGCAAGACAGCGTTGGGTCTTACTGGGGCAGCTGGAAGGGTCTCAACTTTGAGCTTGATAGTAAATATGAGGCTTTTATCATATCCAGATTTATAGTATATGTGCCCCCACTGTCGTCCAGTGACCTATCTATCATACTGGCGCCTCTTATCACTGAACGTGATATTTAAGGGGTTGCATAGCCCTGTCTGCTCACAGTTGGGGGATGTGTGGTTCAGGACTACTTTTAGGAGGTCTCAACTGGACACGGGGTTCTAATAAACATTACCCGTAGTTTCACAGCCCCAAGAGCTACAATAAAAGGATTCTAAGCCTTCACACTGTCGGGCTTGTTGGTGGGTTCGTCCGTCACGGGGGCAGACATAGAAGGTAGTGGTTTTTACCCTATTGCGTGCTCGGGGATAACTACACCCGCTGTCTCTATAGGAAACCTGGCTCTGGGCTGCAGAATAATCGTGGTCTGGTGGTCGAATTAGGTGGGCCTGTCTCCAAGGTATATTAGGTATGTCCCAGGTATCTATTCTAGCAACTAGGGCGCAAACATCAGGGTGCAGGGACGGCGACCAGGTCTTAAGGGGGGCAGTCTTAGAAACAGACTACACTGCCTCTCCTGTCTGAGAGAAAACCTGCCATGTCAGCAACCTGGGTTCATGGGGGTTGGGGTTCTGGAGGTTGGAAGAAGCAAGAGCATCAGAATCACTAATACCATGGTTCTTTCTACACAAGCGAAGCCTAAGTGGGTTATCAGTTCGAATTACTCGCCAGTCCGGGTCTGATTGAGGCGCTTTCTTCAGATGTGAAGCATGAATCCAGGAAGAGATGCCATCTACTTTCACAGCTCTAGGTGTGGTCAAAAGGACGATGAAGGGTTCTTTCCACCAAGGCTCAAGATTTTCCATTCGATGTCGCCTTACGTAGACAGACTCTCCCACTTGGAACGGATGAGGTACTGAAATGTCCTCTGGCCGATAGGCTTCTCGGATAGAGGCCCACACTTCTTTCTGCACAACTTCCAGAGCCCGTAACTTTTCAAGCAGAAACTTATTAGTCACAGATTCAGGGGATACGTGGAGGTGAGCTGCATTTAGTGGAGCCGGGGCTCCAAACATTATTTCAAAGGGTGTTGTGTTAGTCTAAAACGGCTGGGGGTGTTTCTAACTCGGAATAAAGCGAAGGGAAGGAGGACCAACTAATCATATAAACCAGTCTCTATGGATAATTTAGTCAGGGTCTCTTTAAGAGTTCTATTCATTTTTTCTACCTGTCCTGAGCTCTGGGGCCTGTATGCACAATGCAATTTCTAATCCGTCTCCAAAATCTTGGCCAATCCCTGACTTACCTGGGCAACAAAGGCAGGGCCGTTGTCAGAGCCAATTACCTTTGGGATTCCAAACCTGGGAAATATTTCTTCAAGGATCTTTTTAGACACCGTCTGAGCTGTCTCAGTTTTGGTGGGGAACGCCTCTGTCTATCCTGAAAATGTGTCTAGGAAAACTAGAAGGTACTTATATCTATACTTAGCAGGCTTGATCTCAGTGAAGTCAACTTCCCAGTAAGCTCCTGGGCGATCCCCTCGAAGTCTTTTCCCGGATGTTACTGGATTTTTACTCACATTTACTAATTGGCAGGGAACACAATTTCTCACAACTTCGTCAGCCAGTTTTCTTAATCCAATAACATGATAAGGGGAGTCTTGAACCAAGGTCTTTAGGTTTTTTGCTCTCAAATGTGTCAATTGATGCAATTGCCTTAAGTATTCTTCTGCCTCTCTCTTAGGCAGGACAACTCTCTCTTTTACAGACTTGTATATCTCATGGGGTGAGGAATTTTTAAACCCCAATTTGTTTATACAAGCGAGGTCTTCGGGTGTATACTGGAAGCTCTTAATACAAGTGGCCTCCAGGTACACTTGGAGGGGTAAGATATTCTTTCCCTGGGCTGCTTGTTTTGCAGCTTGGTCCGCCTTTCTGTTTCCTTGAGCTATTAGAGAGTCGCTTTTTTGATGCCCAGGGCAATGTATTATTGCCACTTCTCTAGGTCTATGGATGGCTTCTAACAAATTTAAAATTTCTTGTTTGTTTTTAACATTTATCCCGGCAGAAGTCAATAACTCTCTCTGTCTATAAATAGCCCCGTGTATGTGAGCGGTGGCAAAAGCGTATCGGCTGTCGGTATAGACGTTAAGTCTCTTACCTTCTGCCATCTTTAGAGCCTGAGTCAGAGCGACGAGCTCTGCTCGCTGTGCAGAAGTGCTCGTTGGAAGTCCACTGGCCCACACGATTCGGTTATCATCTACTACTGCAGCTCCCGCCATTCTCTTACCATTTATAATGTAACTGCTCCCGTCTGTATACCAAGTCAGGAGTCCTGGTTCTTCTAAAGGCTGATCTTGTAAGTCCTGGCGGGTCCCGTCTCCTCAGCCAGGATTCCTGGCAGGTATGAAGTACTTCTTTTCTCAAATCGGGGAGCAGAGTAGCTGGGTTTAGGATGGCGGGTGGGGCAAATTCCACACGATCACGATTCAGGAGTAAGGTCTGGTAGTGAGTCATTCTGGCATTTGACATCCATCTTTAGGGTGGTTGCCGGATTATGCTCTCCAACGCATGTGAAGCAACCACAGTGAGTTTTTGTCCCAGTGTTAGTTTGTCAGAATCTTTAACTAGGAGGGCCACAGCTGCTACTACTCTCAGGCAGGCAGGCCACCCACTACTCACGGGGTCTAATTTTTTTGACAGATAGGCGACAGGTCTCTTCCAAGGTCCCCATTGTTGGGTCAATACTCCTCGAGCTACTCCGCTCCGTTCGTCCACGAAAAGGACAAATGGCTAAGTTACATCTGGCAATGCTAGAGCGGGTGCTGAGAGGAGGGCTTTCTTGATATCATCAAAGGCCTGTTGTTGCTCAGATCTCTAAACAAACGGGGCTGTCCCCTTGGTAAGGGGGTACACAGGGGCGGCCAAGGAAGCATATCCGGGTATCCACAATCTACAAAACCCTGCTGTCCCCAGAATGTCGCGAACCTGGAGTGCTGTAGTGGGGACCGGAATCTGCGTCACAGTCTGCTTCCGGGCTTCAGTAAGCCACCTTTTCCCTTTTTTCAGGGAATATCTCAAATAAATCACTTGTTGTTGGCAGATCTGTGCTTTCTTAGCAGATGCTCTATACTCTAATTTGGCAAGTTCAGTCAAAAGGGCTTCAGTGGCTTCTTGGCAGGTCTCCCGGGTGGGAGCGGCTATCAATAAGTCATCAACATATTGCAGCAAAGTTACCTGTGGGTTTGAAGCTCGTTAGAAGGCCAAGTCCTGATGTAAAGCCTCATCGAAGAGGGTGGGCGAGTTCTTGAATCTTTGTGGCAAACGAGTCCAGGTCAATTGCCCAGTAGTTCCTGTGGTGGGATCTATCCACTCAAAGACAAACAGCGGATGGCTGTTCTGGTGCAAGCTCAGACAAAAGAAAACATCCTTTAGATCTAAAACTGAATACCAGATGTTTTTTGGGGCCAGGGAGCTTAGTAGGTTATAGGGATTTGGCACGGTGGGGTGAATGTCCTGTGTCTTTTTGTTAACTTCTCTTAAATCTTGTACTGGTCGGTAATCTCCCGTTCCTGCCTTTTTTACAGGCAGCAAGGGGTTGTTCCATGGGGATTGACATTTTACTAATATTCCCTCTTCTATAAGCTTCTGGATATGTGGCTTAATTCTATCCCTGGCTTCTTTACTCATTGGATATTGCCTCACAGTCACTGGCAAGGCTGAAGCTTTTAGTTCTATTATTACAGGGGGCTGGTTCTTGGCGAGCCCCATGCCCACCGTCTCTGCCCAGGCTCCTGGGAATCGGTCGAGCCACTCCTGACTAATTCGGGAGGGCTCTGGTTCTATAAAAAGACAGTATTCGTCTTCCAATCTTATGGTCAGAATACTCAAGTCCAAAGGCTTATTTTCCTGATTAGTCACCAGAGGTTTCTCAGCTTGAAAAGATATTTGGGCTCCTACTTTGGTTAAGATGTCTCTTCCTAACAGGGGCATAGAGCATTCCGGTATAATGAGGAACGAGTGACTTACTCATCCCACTCCTAAGTCTACTGCTCTTTGGGTGGTCTATGCATATTGTTTCTGGCCTGTAGCTCTAATCACCCAAGACTTTTTGCCAGAGAGAGGGCCCTTGTCTTTAGTTAATACAGAATGTTAAGCACCGGTGTCTACTAGGAACTCAACGGGTTGCCCCTCCACTTTCAGAGTTACCCTGGGCTCGGGGAGGGGTTCCGAGCCCCATCCTCCCTAATCTTCGTCTTCCAGCAGAGACAACACCTTTTTTGGAGGCTTCTTCAGTGGCTTTTTAGGGCATTCTTTCACCCAATGTCCTTTCTCTTTGCAGTATGCACATTGATCTTTATCCAAAGGAGGCCGGTTGCCCAGGTGCCCTGCCTTACTAGTTCTACCACTAGAGTGCGGGCGTCTCTTATCTTCTACT
Organism: Manis pentadactyla; assembly: GCF_030020395.1. NCBI lineage: Eukaryota > Metazoa > Chordata > Mammalia > Pholidota > Manidae > Manis > Manis pentadactyla. Next base: position 210,791,179 of record NC_080020.1, on the reverse strand, counting down.
ACTGCGGCTAAGATTTTTGTTAAATTTCTCTCATGCTTCTTATCTTTCTTTTCCTCTTTACTTTCTCTTTCTTTTTCCTTCTTTAATTCTTTCTCCTCCTCAGTCTCTCTCTTATGATAAACTTTCTCAGCTTCTTTTACTAAATCTCTCAACGACAAATCCTGTAAGCCTTCTAGTCTCTGAAGCTTCTTTCTAATATCAGGCGCTGATTGCCCAATAAAGGCAAGAGCCACTGAAGCACTGTGTTCCTCAGAAGTGGGGTCAAAAGGAGTATACCGCCTGAAGGCTTCTATCAGGCATTCTAAGAACACTGCGGGTGCCTCAGCGGCTCCCTGACTAACCTCTCTTACCTTGGCCAAATTGGTGGGGCGCCTTGCAGCCCCGCGAAGACCTGCCACCAGAGCCTGGAGATAGATGGTAAGTCGCTCCCTACCTTCTGGAGAATTAAAGTCCCAGTTGGGTCTGGTCAGTGGGAACCCCCTTTCTATATCGTGAGGGAGTTGCGACGGTCGTCCGTCAGCTCCAGGCACGTTCTTTCGTGCTTCCAGGAGGATCTTTTCTCTTTCTTCCGTGGTGAAGAGTACCTGTAAGAGCTGCTGACAATCATCCCAAGTGGGCTGGTGAGAGAACATCAGGGACTCTATCAGTCCCATTAGTCTCTGCGGTTCCTCTGAAAAAGGAGGGTGGTTAGCTTTCCAATTATATAAATCAGCAGAGGAGAATGGCCAGTATTGCAGAGGTTGGAAAGGCAGGTCTCCTTCCTCCCCGAGAATGGGGGCCCCATAAGACCTGAGAGGAAAAATACCTGATGGGTCCAATGTGGCCCCTCGGCGCCGCCGAGTTCCCTGGGCCGGTCCCAGGGCTGGCCCCGATGCCTCGGTACCAGAGGCTAGAGGCATCGGAGGTGCCGGGGCCGGAGGCACTGGGGCCTCGGCCGCCGGGGCCTCGGGTGCCGGGGCAGAGGCAGGAGGGTAAGGAGGGGGATCATCAACCATAAGTAAGTCTTGAGTGTCACGGTGTATTTTGGTGGTCTCTTTCTCTTTTCTCTGAGGTTGAGCCTGAGCCAATAAGACTCGAGAGTTCGCTTTCTTTCGCACTCAGGGCTTTACCCAGGGCGGTGGATTTTCTACCAATTCTTACCAGACCACAATGTAGGGCTGCTGATCCGGATGACCCCGAGTTGAATTCTGGAAAACAACAGCTTTTACTGCAAGCAGAGTGGAGAGGTCAAAAGTCCCCTCCGGGGGCCATCCAACGTTAAAAGTGGGCCACTCGGAGGTACAGAAAGTCTGCCACTGCCATTTTTTAACTTTTACCGACAAGTCATGGGCCCTTGCTCTCACTTCTGTCCAATGACCTAACGTCAGGCTAAGTGGGGTCATCACGGTCTGTCCCATTGCCAGTATAACAATTATTAGACACATAAAGGACACAAAAAACAGAGACACACAGAGATTAGACACACAGCGTCCGCTTTTTGTCTTCCTCAGATTTCTGACCAAGAACCGGAAGGAATCAGTGGGCTGATACTCTCGGCGCCCAAAAACCAACCCTATCTCATCCGGTTCACTTTTTCGGAAAAACAGGTGGGATGCCACCAGGCATCCCTGGCCCTCCAAACTCCCCAGGGCGTCCCCCAGGGTTGCAGCCTGCGGTGCTCCAAGTACATCTACTGACCGCAGTCGCGACCCCTTATGGGACCGGGACGGCTGCCAGACAGAGGGTACCCTTTTCAGAACTCCGACAGGTCTCACTGAAAAGCAGAACACAGAACACAGACAACTCAAGGCGCCACTAATCTTACCTCTTCCTCTAAGAACGGCTTCGGGAGTGAAGCGGGGTGAGCGTACGATCCCAGACGAGCCCCCAAATGTTGGATTCTCCCAGAGGAGGACGCCGCCCCAAATCACTCACGGAAGGCGTCTCTTGATGCAACAAGCAAGAGGAATTTATTCAGAGGCCAGCTAGCTGGGGTCCATGTGTTAGCCCGACACAGCGGGTCTCAACAAGGACCCCGAACACACAAAGCCAGAAGTTTTTATAGCATTTTCAAAGGGGCAGTATTTTCTACAGTCACAATACAGTGTTTTTCCATAGACACCTAAATTTTCGGCTGAGGCCACATTCTGGGGGTCTGGTTAGATAAAATCACTTTCGGTATGTTTAGGGTAGTTCTAGCAAGATAAGCTTAACTGATTGAAGTTAGCTAACTAAAGGTCACTACAATTAACACTGGCTGACTAACTTGTTTTTCAAAGTTCTAGTAACTTTTCTCTTTCTAGCTTAGAAAATGGTGTTTGAGCCTTTAAGATGGCTGTGCTTATGCTAACTTTTGATTCTTCAGGTTCTACAGTTTCTGCCAGCACAGAGTCCTAAAACCTCCCTTACAACCGCCATGCATCATTCTTCATCATTATTAACCCTGGTCTCAACACTTACTCTCTCACCAGACCTATCTTCCCAAAATCAGCCCTTCTCTTTCAGACTAAAAGATTGCACCATCAAAGATTCCCTTTGCCCTACAGGTTGCTTTGCTGCCTACACTTATGTCCCCCAAAATACTATTAATTCAGCTACCCTATGTAAACATAGCAATCAGCCCAAATGCAAAAAAATTTCTAACCAAACCTTTAACCAGCTTATATTACAGGATTACCAACCCCTCTCCAAAGACAGTAATCCTTATTGAACCTGGAAAATGCCATCGCCACTGCAGACCAAGGGCTCATCTGAGGACCGCCCCCCATCAATACAAAAATGAACTTCATCGCCCCTAATCAGCAGGAAGCAGTTACTGAAGACTGACCTGCACCCCTTCCCAAATCCTCTACCACTTATAAAACAGAAAAGGGAGGAATGTAAGAATAGAGAAATTTATCCTCCATTTGCCCCATGGTCCCAAGCACATAAACCAGTAAGAATTATGCCTGGGCTTGCCTTGGGCTTGCCTGGGTTTACCCCGCCTTATCTCTAAACATCCCGACCCTCCCCCAAAGCAGCAGGCCGAGCTGATCCACAATAAAAGGCACCACGCTGCTGCCCTCTCTCTGTCTCTCTCTGCTGCTCTCTCTCTGTCTCTGTGTGTCTGACTCGCTGCTCTCTGTCTCTGTCTGTCTCTCTGCTGCTCCCTCTCTCTCTCTCTCTCTCTCTCTCCCCACCCGCCTCTGGGGCAACCACTCTCTTTGAGATAATAAAGTCTCCTGCGTGGGCCCGTGTCTCCTGGGTCATTCTGGGTAAGGAGGGTCCTGGCGAGATACCCTTTCATGTAACATATGGCCACTGTCTTTAAATAAGTTTATAATCCACATCCAGAGGTGAAGGGCCCCCATCCATAAAATGGCGAACCTCCTGCTTCTCTTCCGGGTCCTCGGTTCCCGCCAGCGCCACCTGAAGCCCAATCACCCCTCACCCCCCTAATCCCAGCACCTAGCCAATAGCCACCAGCCCCGTAGAAGTAACACCACAATCACCCCATGCCCCTTCCTATATAACCCAGCACCTTTCCCTAATAAAGCGGAATTCTCCAGTGAATTGCTGCTGTGTGTCGCTCCTTTCCTTTCATTGGTGCCAAAACCCGGGAGACGGGACACCCCAACTGGGCCCCGTCTTCCCCCTTCCCCCCGACACCAGCAGCAGCTTGCCCTCGTCCTCTTTTTCCGGCGCTGGCTCCTCACACTCACCACTCCTCTTTGGCCTTTGGGTAAGTTTTCCCCCAGAGCGGGCCGCTCTTCCCCGAGCTATCGCAGCGCCGTTGACCGTGATCGTCCGGCAAGGCCCTGACACTCGGGGACGAGGAGGGAACTCTCCCCGCCTCAGGCCTTCACGGCTGCGGCGGACCCTCAGGCCCCTCCTCCAACAGCCATACACGAGGTGACTCCTTTGCAGATGAGAATGCTCCCTTCCCCCAACTTCCTTCCGTTCCTTCTGCTGAAAATTCCTTCCACCGAAAACTCCTAGTACTAGGTTCCTCGGACTCCGGCACTCTGCCTTCTTAGAGAAGTCTGGGTGACGACCCACACCTCCTAAGAAACCGACTCGTATACGAGTTTCCGCAGACCCCCAAGGATCATCAGGGACGCCCTTTGTCTCCTTGCCGTCTGCTCCCAGTCCGAGGATCTCCATTCGTCTTCCCCTGTTTGTCTCCTTCTCTGTCCTTTAGCCATGGGAGCCTCCTCATCCCTCCCTGGAAGCTCACCTCTTGAATGCCTGCTCAAGCATCTAGCCACCCTCTCCCTGACGCCTGATATAAAACCAAAACTTCTCCGCAAATACTGCTCCCAAGATTGGCCCACATACCCCCTAGACAATCACAACCAATGGCCTGCAGTGGGAACTCTTGATCCTAACATCACTCGCGATCTCTTTAACTACTGCCAGCGCCTGAAAAAATGGAAGGAGATTCCCTATACCGAAGCTTTCCGGCTCCTCCCCCCGCCTCCCACCAAGTTCTCCTAGCCTGCAAGCCGTCTCCCCTGCAAAAGCCTCCCTTTCACTCCCTTCCCCCTCCTACAACCCCTCCGCCCTCTTCCGCCGCGGCTGCCGCCTCCCCCTCCTCTCCCACAACAGCCCCTCCCCCTTCCTCCACCACCGCCGTCACCGCCGCCTCCCCCTCCTCTCCCACAACAGCCCCTCCCCCTTCCTCCACCACCGCCGTCACCGCCGCCTCCCCCTCCTCTCCCACAACAGCCCCTCCCCCTTCCTCCACCACCGCCGTCACCGCCGCCTCCCCCTCCTCTCCCACAACAGCCCCTCCCCCTTCATCCACCACCATCTCCTCCCCCACCTCACCCCCCTTGCAATTCAATCCTGAGCCTTTCAGCCCCCCTCCAACTAATTTCCAGGAGCCTCCTCTGTCTTTGCCCCCATCACCCATTTCTCCCCCACAGACTGAGCCAGAACCCTTCAGTCCTCCTCAGACTCAGTCCCGAGGGCCTCCCAAAATTATTGCCCCCCTTCGAGAAGTAGCAGGATCCGAAGGTATCATGCGCATTCACGTCCTTTCTCCTTAGGAGATTTAGCCCAACTTGAGAAACGCCTAAGTTGCTTTTCCACTAATCCCACGACATATATCAAAGAGTTTCAATGGACCCTCCAGTCATACAGCCTCACACATCATGACATTTTCATGCTCCTGGCCAATACCCACCTTCCTGAAGAGCGCAGATGAGTTTGGGACTTCGCCCAAATGCACGCCACCGAAACCCACAGGACTGACCCCACCTATCCCCCTGGCCCCACCACTGTCCCCGGACAAGACCCACACTGGGATTATAACACCGCCGTGGGTCTCCGCTCTCGAGATATTTTTGCTTCCTGCTTAATAGCAGGTCTGAAAAAGGCAGCTCGTAAAGTAGTCAATTTTCAAAAGCTCCAAGATATAATTCAAAGGAGGGAGGAGACACCCTCTGAGTTCTTAGACAGACTCACTCAAGCCCTATTACAGTATACCAGCCTGGACTCAGAAACGCCTGACGGGAGACATGTCCTTATGACATACTTCCTAGCTCAAAGCTACCCTGACATTAAAGCTAAACTCAAAAAGTTAGAACAGGGCCCCGCTACCCAACAGACTGAGATCCTAACAGTGGCCTTTAAAGTCTTCCATAACCAGGAGGAGGAGAAAGAACGCCGTAAACAAAAGGCTGATCAGGCCAATTTCCAAATGTTGGCCCAGCTGATAAAACCACAACCTAGGCACTCCTCTACAAACAAGCCCCCCACAGGAGCTTGTTTCAAGTGCGGACAAGAAGGACATTAGTCAAGGGCTACCACCCCATGCTCCAGATGCCACAAAAAGGGCCACTGGGGGTCTGATTGCCCAGTCACCCAAAGGGGAGGCTGGATGAACAACCCCCATCCTAAGCCCTCCGTATTGGGACTGGCAGAAGAAGATTGACAGTGCCCGGGGGCTTCTCGCCTGAATATTTCCATCAACAAACAGGAGCCCAGGGTTACTTTAATGTTAGACGGTCGCCCCATCTCCTTCCTCCTAGATACAAGAGCCACCTTCTCAGTCTTGCAGGAATACCGGGGCCCTACCACGCCTGCCATTACTCCTATAGTCGGGGTAGGAGGTAAACAGATTTTCCCATGAAAAAACCCCCTTTTATGCACAATCCAGTACAATCCCATACCTTTTTCCCACTCCTTCCTGGTTATGCCCCAGTGTCCCATCCCCTTACTAGGACGGGACATTATTGCTCTCCTCCATGTTTCCATAACTATATCCACTCCCACAGCCCCCAGTACTCCCTTTCTAATGGCCCTCATAGCCGATGGCCCCCCTCTACCCAATGAAAGTTCCAGTTCGCCCTCATACACCCTGTAAATCCCAAAGTTTGGGACATTACAAGCCCCTCCATGGCTCTATGTCCTCCTGCCTCTATCAAATTACGTGACCCCTCTCAGTATATCTGTCAGGCCCAATACCCCCTAACCACTTCAGCCCTCATAGGCCTCCAACCCATCAATCAAAATCTTTTAAACAAAAATTACCTCAGACCCACTCACTCCCCGTTTAATAACCCCATATTAGCTGTTAAAAAAAACCAACAGATCTTTCCGCCTTGCCCAAGACCTTCGCCTCATTAACATGGCCATCGTCCCTATCCATCCCTTAGTCCCAAATCCATACAACCTTTTATCGCAGATCCCTGCCTCAGCCTCCCACTTCTCAGTCCTAGATCTCAAGGACGCTTTTTTTTCTATCCCTCTGGACCCCTCCTCCCAAGATTTTTTCACCTTTACCTGGACGGACCCATACACAAGACATTCTGAACAACTCACTTGGACAGTTTTGCCACAAGGCTTCCGAGATAGTCCCCATATTTTTGGACAGGTCCTAGCTCAAGACCTCAAACAGTTTCATCATGATCACTCTGAGTCCACCTTATTACAATACGTGCAAGATCTTCTACTCTGCAGTCCCTCGTGGGAACAGTCTCAACTTGACACTGCCTCCCTACTTAACCTTCTAGCTTCCATTGGTTACTGAGTATCCCCCTGTCAAAGCTCAAATCTCTTCCCCTTCTGTCACCTCGGGTTTCTTCTATCTCAACAAAGAAAGTCCATTACCTTAGACAGAAAACGGCTCCTCTCTGACCTGCCCGTTCCCAAAACCAAGACAGAAATCCTTTCCTTTCTAGGCCTGGCTGGGTATTTTAGAGTGTGGATCCCTAACTTCTCCCTGTTGGCAAGACCCCTATACGACCTCAGCAAGGGCCCCCCTGAAGAACCATTATCCTCCTTACCCCGACACTCCTTCATTAAGCTCCGTCGAGCCCTTGTGGAATCCCCAGCTCTCCATCTTCCTGATTTGTCGAAGCTCTTCTCATTATACATTCATGAGAGGTCCAGTCAAGCTCTAGGAGTCCTAGGCCAATATTATGGCCCATCCTTTGCCCCAGTAGCTTATCTTTCCAAGCAATTAGACCCCACAGTTCAGGGATGGGCCCTCTGCCTATGGGCATTAGCCGCTGGACAGCTCTTGCAGAAAGAAGCTCATAAACTGACATTCGGGGTGCCCCTTACCATTCTGTCCCCACATCACCTAAAGGATCTCTTAACCTACAAAAGTTTACAGACTCCGCCTCCCTCCAGACTCCTGACCTTACTGTCCTCTTTCCTCGCAAATCCTGTTCACCCCCCTTTGCCATCCATACCCGAATCATGACTTTTTCCTCCTTTACTGCTCCCTCGCTCTCTCTCGCTTTTTTTCCTCATTCCTATTGTCTTCCCCGCCACCCCAGCCTCCTTTGTATGGCAATTCAAAGTCAGACAGACTTACACACAGCATCAAACAAAAATTACTGCCCTCATTGCCACATCAGACTGCCCTCTGAAAGGCTGCTCCGAGACTTTATACCTCCACTTTCCTCCCTCCACCGAACTGTTCACTAGCAGCTACCTTTATTCTCCCTACCTCTGCTTCCTCTATGACCAAAAACAAGCCTGTTGCAGGTGATGGCTAGACACCTGCCAAGAATGTCCCTACAAGTCTTGCATCATTCACTACATGGGTAACTCCCGGTACCCACAGTATTACTCCTCCAACCCATTCTCTTCAATACTAACAAACCCATTCCTCACCTGGCTGTGGCCCATTGCAGGCCCTATAATAATCATTCTTCTCGCCTGTCTCTTCTTACCTTGTATAGTAAAGTTTCTCAAATCCCAAGTCGGTAAAATCTCTAATCAAACTTTCAACCAGCTTTTACTCAGGAACTACCAGCTTTTAGCCACAGAAGATCCCTCACCCTCACATAACCTCCTCACCACACGCTGAGATGGACCCCTCTCTCCGCTGGAAACTGTTCCTGGAAACAATGGCCGCAGACGCCGGGCTTCTGGCACCCGTATCCTCTTGGAACCATTAGAATCAATAAGTCCTCAACCTATGGTTATAGAGAACCTTCATTTATTTCCAACCTGAAGAAGTCCACATCTACTCGTCCTTACTGTGGGGAGTCCTATCAACCCTTTCCCCCCAATCCTCAAGCCCTCACTCCCTTCTCCGCCCCCGTTCAGCAGGAAGCAGTCAGAGAGAAAGCAACGTCCACAACCCCATAGAGGAGAAAGGGGGGAATGAAGGGCCCCCACCCATAAGATGGTGAACCTCCTGCTTCTCTTCCGGGTCCTTGGTTCCCGCCGGCGCCACCTGAAGCCCAATCACCCCTCGCCCCCCTCCCAATCCCAGTACCTAGCCAATAGCCATCAGCCCCATAGAAGTAACACCACAATCACCCCCCATGCCCCTTCCTATATAACCCAGCAGCTTTCCCTAATAAAGCGGAATTCTCCGGTGAATTGCAGCTGTGTGTTGCTCCTTTCCTTTCAAGAGGTGACAGAGTATTTAAATAACTATCACACAATGCAATATATTACAAGAGCCATAAAGCAAAACAATAACAGTGTCATAAGAATTTTAAAAATAGGATCATATCTGCTGGAAGTAATAAGGGAAGGATTTATCAAGATTACATTAGAGCAAGTTTTGAAGGATTCTGACAGTGGAGGTAGGAGAAGTGATTCTAAGGGGAAGAAAAATGGCCTGAGGATAATTGTGGTCTAGGAAAAAGCATATACTAAGAAACTTGATGGTTCATTTTAGTTGGATTATAGTACATATGTATATGGGAGAATAGTTCTTCATTCCACAAAAATCAAACAGCAACTTCATTCTAGGCACTGCCTACTCCTCTGTTATATAATAAAAGAGGAAGCTGAGCCACCCTAGTCCAAGATCATAGAAACTAGTGGAATAGGGATTTGAATGCAACCAGTCTGACTCCAGAATGAACTATTGGCCTATGTCTTGGCTAAATTAAACAGTTAGATACATTATGAAAGGGAAGGGGACTGGGGAGGGTGCGTGGGAATGGAGGGATAAGTGGCTTAAGGGGCATTATGATTAGCACACATAATACTGGGGGGCTGTGGGTAAAATTGAAACATTTCCAGAATGTCTCACCTGGCTTTAGTGTATCTGCATAGCAATAGGCATTCAGAGGTGGAAAGAAGTATGGCTTTACTACATTTGAAGCTTTCCTCAGGGGTGGAGAAGTTCATCTCCATATCAATGGGTGATTACCTGGGTAACAGAGGGCTTATCTGTACCTGAGAGGTGAGGGGGAGGGCTGGTGGTTGCTGCTAGAGCAGAGAAGAAAGATGGACTGGGACTGGAGTTTGTGAGAAATAAACGGGTTTTAAACTTTATTTCTCCCTTTGACTAATTTTGGTTTTTAGGGGTATTCTGTCCTGGGATTTCCTTTCCCCGGACTGACAGGGGCACAGGGAAGGAAGTATAGCATAGAGAAGATAAGTAGTGGCTCTATAGTATCTTACTATGCTGATGGACAGTGTCAGTATGTGGTAAGGACTTGATAATGGGGGGAATCTAGTAATCACAATGTTGCTCATGTGATTATATATCAATGATGCCTTAATAAAATATTTTCAAAGAAAAAAATGTTACTTAAAGAAACAAGAAGAACTAGCACCACACTAAATATCCATCAACAGTTAAATGGTAAAATTAATTTTGGTAAATTCATATAATAGAATACTATATAGCAAGGGAAATAAATGTACTATAGCTATATAAATCAATAAGGAAGAATCTCAGTAGTTAAATATTGAACAGAAAAAGCTAATTCAGAATACATGCAGTATGATTACTGTAAGATAAATTCTGGCCGAAATAAGCAGGCAAAGAGAGGCAACAAAGGGCCAGGTAGTTTATTTGAACCCAATTCCCGGGTGATGCTCCCCGGTCTGGCTGTAACAGGCCAGGGAAGTCACGCTCAGCAGGGCAGGCAGCAAGTTTTTAAAGAAGGCAGGGGGAGAGAGAGCAAAGGTATACATTGGTGCAAGGATTGGCTCGCCTAGGGTACGTGGGGTTCTCTCATTGGCCTTTAGCCAGGTACTGGAAAGTTATCACTAATCTTCTAGCTTGGGGGAAGGGCTCTAGTTAGGAATGTTATCTGATCAGGCTCTGGAATGTTGTCAGACCGGAACTTGTTGTTCTCTTCGCCTTGTTTGGTGAGGCCTGAGCTTGTCCAGCAGGCTCACCCCTTCCCCTGTTACCTCCAGCTTTACATTCCAGCCTTTTGGTTATAATGGGCGATGACTCAATCTGGCTACTTCTAGCTGACAAGGGGCGTTGGGGGTGTGTGTGTATAAGGTTGGTTGACGGCCAGAGAGGTTCAGTCGGGAGGGGCAAGTACTTGTGCAGCAATAGTTGGTTAAGTTTTATGTGTGAAATTTCTGCCATGCGCTGTTGAAGGAACTTGAAAACACATGGGGCAATTAAGAGTAAACCACAAACTGTTATTAAGGGGCCTAGCAGAGGCATTAGCCAGGCCATTATGGGAGAGTGAAGCCACCCATAAGGGCCGCCTTCACATACTCATGTTTTGTGGAGGTCTTTTTGTAGTTTTTGTAGTTTTTTTATGCTTTGTTCTACAACCTCAGACTCATTGATATAGTAGCAGCATTCTTCTTGCAAGAAAATACACGTTCTGCCTTTTTCTGCAGTAAGCAGATCTAAGGCCCTCTGATTTTGAAGGGTTACCTGGGCAAGGGAAGTAAGTTGTCGCTGGAGGGAAATAAGGGAGGTCGAGGTTTCTCTCAAGGTTAGGCTCACTCTATCGTCTAATGCCGCCAATTGACTTGCTAGACTCTGAGAGCTGACTAAGCTATGACCTAACACTCTTGCCCCTGTGGTGGCCGTGGCTACTGCAGTAACTAGGCTCACTTTCACTAGCATAGGTAGAAAAACCGCCCTCTTCTGTTTAGTGTTTTGATATATAGACTATTCGTCTAGTGCCTGTTTTACCTCAGGTTTGCTGTATAATGTTAGTTGGGGCAATAGTATTACTGAAAAGCAGAGTCTTACCGTGGTTCTGCTGATGCATTGGGTAAGTGTATTATTGCACCAGAAGAATTTGTCCCCTTGAAGGGAGATTGCAGTGTCTATGGTTACTTGTCGTTGGCATTGGCTTCTCATAGACAATTCCAAGATGGTGGAACACTGGGTCAGGTAGCAGGTCAGTGGGGACAATGGTTCTTTGCACCGTTTTCTGGTGGCCCTGGGTTTATGTTGAGCTTCGGGCTTAAGGCTCGTTTTCTACATCTACATCGGTACCTCGCTTAAAGGGAGGCTGCAGTTTTTTTCAGAGGAGTTTACTGGTTGAGCCTGGAAAAAACTAATGGGAATTGCTGCCACCGGGGGGCGTTGGAAGGAGATGCAGAGGAAACAATTGAACACATTGCTGAGGATATGTGAAGCATTAAGAAACCGCACTGTTTCTCTAATGATTCTGGCCCAGGAAAGTGGTGCTCCTACTGGTCGTAGAGTGGGGGTAGGGGTCCGACTGAATCTTCTGTTTTAGTGCCTGTTCTGTTTTTAGAACATTACTTGATACTTGTGCCTGGGTGTTTAGAATTTCCGTGAGTGGGATTTACAGCGGTCCATTCCCTCTTGATGTATACTGTGCCCTGTGGGGACTATTGGTAACTATCGTATAGCATGCCCTGTACTCTTTTTTTCCAGCGTGGATCTCTTAGGCCACTAATGGTAATGTATAGCTTATCTTGTATTCTGAAGAACATGTTGTCAGAGACTCTTCTTGCTGTTTTTTCTACTGCATGATCTCTATATGTGTCTAATTCAGGATGACATCTCCTATACATGTCGGACTGGAAAGTACATGTATGAGAGATTTGGTCATATGGAAAGCACAGCATAGGGTTTGAAAAAGTGTTTAAGATGTCTGTGTGTACTGGTATTTGAATCGGTGCCTGACAACTTACATGTGGGCAACTTTGGGTGCCTACTTCTCGGTTGATTCCATAAAGAGTTAGTTGGAGCTTAAACTTCTATGCAGAATAACTCTGCCTGGAGACCACCAGGCTATTCATCTGGCTGGTTGTACTTGACACAACTAACCCGCAGCTTAAGAGGACCCACCTCACAAGACACTCAATCAGCATGTCTAAGTGCCCATTTGAGCTTAGAAAGGTGATACCAGGAGGAATGCCCGTGTAGTTTGACTGCTGAGGGCGTAGTGCAGATTACTGTATAAGGCCCTGTCCAGTGGGGATGGAGAGATGGCTGGAGTTTTCTTAGGAGTACTTTGTCTCTTGGCTGAAGGATCGCTATGTCTCCTGGGTTGTTGGATGACATAGGTTGGGGTAGGAGCTGGTCTGCATGTTCTTTAAGAAGATGTCTCAACAGTGTAAAGTAAGGAAGGTAGGAGGCCAAAGATGGAGAGTTAGCGGGCAGGCCTGTGTTTAGTAAGAAGGGCCTGCCATACATCAGCTCAAATGCGCTTAGTCCAGCTGGTCCCTGGGGGGCAGCAGGCAGCCGAGCGAGAGCAATAGGGAGAAGATCGGGCCACGAGAGCTTTACCTCTAGAGACAGCTTAGTTAGTTGGTCCTTTAAGAGACTGTTAGCCCTTTTGACCTTACCCGACGATTGGGGGTGGTAGGGTATATGGAGGTTCCAGGTGATATTGAGAGCTTTGGCTGTTAGCTGAGTGACCCGAGAGATGAAAGCAGGCCCGTTGTCCAACTGTAGCGAGGCAGGCAGGCCAAAGCGGGGGAAGATATGAGCCACTAATGTCTGTGCTACTACCGAAGCTCTTTCCTGGCTGGTGGGGAAGGCTTCAATCCATCCTGAAAAGGTATCAACTAGAACTAGTAAATACTGGAGCTTTTTATGCTTAGGCATGTGGGTGAAATTGACTTGCCAGTCCTGTCTGGGGATTGTTCTTCTCATCTGGTGGAGGGCCATCCGGATCTTCAAAGCACCTTGAGATGAGACGCGCTGACAAGTAGTGCAGGCTTGGTGAACCTGATCTATGGCCTGGTGGAGACCATAAGGGGCAAATATGGGGGAGAGAAACCGGTGTGTGGCCTCCAGCCTAATGTGTAGAAACTGATGAATTTTGGATATGACATCTCTGCCTTGGGCTTGGGGGAGGGCAATTCGTCCCCCAAGATATATTTATCCCTGATCTCTCAATGTCCCCTCTTGATGTAGAAGCAGTTGCCATTCGTCATCAGGGTATTGGGGCAATAGAGAGGGGGAAGAAACAGCACAGAGGGTTGCCTAGACCCGGATGTTAATTTTTGGGGCATGGTGTCTGCCAACGCATTACCTCTGGTTACTGGATTGTTTCTAGTTTGATGTCCTTTATAATGCACAATGGCCACTTCTTTGGGGTCTTGTAGGGCCTGTAGCAGGCAGCTGATAGCCCTACCATTGATGATTGGGGTTCTCTTAGTCGTAAGGAAGCCCCTTTCCCTCTAAATTGCAGCATGAGTGTGTGCAATTAGGAAGGCATATTTAGAGTCAGTATAAATTGTGGCCCTCTTCTCAGCTGCCAGCTGTAACGCCCGGGTAAGAGCTACTAATACAGCTTTCTGGGAGGTGGTCCCAGATGGGAGTAGGTTTGCTTCTATCACCTGTGACAGAGTCACCACTGCATAGGCCGCCCTTCACACCCTGTCACTCCTCTTCACCGAGCTTCTGTCTATGAAAAAGGTCAACTCAGGGTCTTCAAGGGGCACGTCTTGTAGGCCTTCTCTAGGTTTTCTAAGAGCCTCTACAATCTCTACACAGGAATGAGTGGGCTGATCTGCCTGATCGATGATGGGAAGCAAGGAGGCTAGGTTAAGGGGTGAAGAAACTTGTAGGGTTACTTGCGGATGTTCAATAAACAGGAGGTGGAATTCTTGTACTCTTGAAGGACTCAAGGAGGCTAGGGATTTATGACTCAAAAGATTTTGTAACTGGTGTGGGGAATACACAGTAATGGGCTGTTGGAGAGTTAATTTCAGGGCTTCTCGGGCCAGACTTCCTGCAGCTGCCAGGGCTCGGAGGCAAGGCTGCCACCCCCTGGCAGTGGTATCTAACTGTTTGGAGAGAAAGGGAATGGGACAGCACCCTGGCCCCACTGGCTGTACCAGCACTCTAGTGGCCACCCTGCCCTCTCTGCTGTATATAGGGTAAAGGGTTTAGTTAAGTCAGGGAGCATTAACGGGGGGGGGATGAGAGCAACGCATCCCACAATTGATTGAAAGCAGAAGCTACCTAGGCGGGTGAAGTTAGTGGCCCAGTAGGAGTCTCTGTGGCAGCTGCATAGAGTGGTCTGGCCAGATGGGCAAAGTTAGGCACCCAGTGTCTGAAAAACCCCACCAATCCTAGGAAGGATAGTATCTCAGCTCTTGAAGTAGGTGGCAGGAGAGCTCTAATCGCAGCTGCTCAGTCCGCCATCAGGGCTTTAGTGGTGGGAGTTAGAGTTAGCCCAAGGTATGTAACCTGAGGTAGAGACAGCTGTGCTTTGGCAGGGGATACCCTGTATCCCATGTCTGCCAGGAAATTAAGAAGGGATGTGGTGTCTAGGACTGAGGCCTCCTTTGAGGGGCTGCAAAGTAAAAGATCATCCACATATTGGAGGAGAGTACTCTCGCTCTTTGAATGTTGCGAGAGGTTCTCCACCAGGGCCTGTCCAAAAAGACAGGGGCTATCTCTAAAACTTTGAGGTAGAACTGTCCAGGTCAATTGTCTAGATCCACAGGTGTCAGGGTTTTCCCACATAAAGGCAAACAGCAGCTGTGAGTCTGAGTGGAGATGTATAGTGAAAAAGGCATCTTTAAGGTCCAGTACAGTAAAATGAGAGGTACCGGAAGGGATTTGAGACAGAAGAGTATATGGGTTAGGCACTACTGGGTGTAAGGGAGTAACAGCCTCGTTAATTATTCGGAGGTATTGAACGAGGTGATATGCTCCAGAAGGCTTTTTACCGGCAAGATGGGAGTATTGCATGGAGAGTTAGTTGGTACTAAAAGCTCCTACGAGAGTAGACAATTAACAATAGGCTGTAGTCCCCTTCAGTGAGCCTGTGAAATAGGAAATTGAGGCCGAGAGGGGAAGCGGGATGGGTCTTTAAGGCATATTAAAACTGGGGTGTAGTGGGTTGCCACCACAGGGATGGAGATGTCCTACACGACTGGATTGACAGCAGTCCAGGAAGTCGGGAGACTCAGGTTACCGTCGTCTAAGTCCCCTTCGCTGACCAAAGCAATGAGGGAGTTTCTGGCATCCTGTAAGCATTTAAAAGGTGGGAGGGAAATAGAGGTTCCTAACTTATAGAGCAAATCCCGTTCTAACAGAGGGGTAGGACAGGAAGGCATGACTAGAAAGGAATGGGTAAATGGGATGCCTTGGAAGGTGCAGGCCACCGGGCCCACCTCTAAAGGATTGGAGGGGGTTCCTATGACCCCAACTACAGAGATCTGGGCAGGGTTCAAAGGCCCTTTAAACAGAGTAGGTAGCTCCTGTATCCACTAAGAAGGAGATGAGCTTACCTGATACCCACAGCTTGGCCCTGGGCTCGGCGAGGGTGAGAGGGGTGTCCAAGTCCAGGCATCTTCAGTCTTCGAGGATGCCCAGCAGGTCTGAAGGGTAGTCCTTTGAGGGCATCTGCCCCCCACAGGGCTCTGCCGCTGGAGGAGGACTACCCTCAAGTGGACAGTCTAATTTCCAATGAGCTCGCTTACTGCAGCTGGAGCACAGTCTGGTCGGTCTGCACAGTTGGTTGGGGCACTTTCATGCCCAATGCCATTCTTCACTGCACCGAAAGCAAGGGCCTGGAGGTTCGAGTCAATCTTCAGGGACACCCTGATGATCTCCATGAGCTGGCCGCAGAGAAGCTGTTATGGCAAGAGTCTCTTCTGCCATTCGGGCAGCTGACCTCTTCTCGCTCTCATCCTCTCGGGCATGAAAAACTTTAAATGTCATATCTACCAGGTCTCTAAGAGGGGTCTGGGGACCATCCTCAGCATTTTTTTTTTGCTGTCCCTTGCAACTTTATTCTCTTCTCATAGAGACATACATTTTTCTGAGGACTTGGGAGCACTCTGCTTAGTAAGAAAAGGCACTTTATGTTCAGCTATTTGCATGTTAATGCTGCTTTTCCGACCTTCATCTGGATGATGTATGGGTGACACTGGATATTAGATTACTAGCTCTCTTGTACTTTAAATGAAACTGTGAACTGGAGAGAATAGACTCTCCAGTCCGGCTGCAGGTGGGACCGAGGACAACCTTGGAAAAATCACTTTGCTTCTGCAACCTCTCTCTCTCCCTTCGTGAAATTAGGACAGTGGTGCATTTAATCACTTCTTTCCTTGGGGGATCTGACTCATGGGAAGGATGTTTACAAAAGACGCTGGAGCTTTACTAGGCTCCCCCCTTCACCAAGTCCCCCCCACATACCCCTTCACAGTCACTGTCCACAGCATAGTAAGATGCTGTAAAATCACTACTTGTCCTCTCTGTTGCACAGCCCTCCCCGTGTCCCCCCCTACACTATACATGCTAATTGTAATGCCCCCTTTCTTTTTCCCCGCCCTTATCCCTCCCTTCCCACCCATCCTTCCCAGTCCCTTTCCCTTTGGTAAGTGTTAGTTCATTCTTAGGTTCTGTGATTCTGCTGCTGTTTTGTTCCTTCAGTTTTCCCTTGTTCTTATAATCCACATATGAGTGAAATCATTTGGTAGTTGTCTTTCTCCACCTGGCTTATTTCAATGAGCATAATACCCTCTAGCTCTGTCCATGTTGTTGCAAATTGTAGGATCTGTTTTTTTCTTATGGCTGAGTAATATTACATTGTGTATATGCACCACCTCTTCTTTATCCATTCATCTACTGATGGACATTTAGGTTGCTTCCATATCTTGGCTATTGTAAATAGTGCAGTGATAAACATAGGGGTGCATCTGTCTTTTTCAAACTGGAGTGCTGCATTGTTAGGGTAAATTCCTAGAAGTGGAATTCCTGGGTCAAATGGTATTTCTATTTTGAGCTTTTTGAGGAACCTCCATATTGCTTTCCACAATGGTTGAACTAATTTACATTCCCACCAGCAGTGCAGGAGGGTTCCCTCCTCCCCACAACCTCAACAACATTTGTTGTTGTTTTTCTTTTGGATGGTGGTGATCCTTACTGGTGTGAGGTGATATCTCATTGTGGTTTTAATTTGCATTTCTCTGATGACTAGCAATGTGGAGCATCCTTTCATGTGTCTGTTGGCCATCTGAATTTCTTCTTTAGAGAATGTCTATTCAGCTCCTCTGCCCATTTTTTAATTGGATTATTTGATTTTTGTTTGTTGAGGTGTGTGAGCTCTTTATATATTTTGGATGTCAACCCTTTATCGGATCTGTCATTTATGAATATATTCTCCCATACTGTAGGATACCTTTTTGTTCTATTGATGGTGTCCTTTACTGTACAGAAGTTTTTAGCTTGATATAGTCCCATTTGTTTATTTTTGCTTTTGTTTCCCTTGCCTGGGGAGATATGTTCAAGAAGAGGTCACTCATGTTTATGTCTAAGAGATTTTTGTCTGTGTTTTTTTCTAAGAGTTTTACGGTTTCATGATTTATGTTCAGGTCTTTGATCCATTTTGAATTTGCTTTTGTGTATGGGGTTAGACAGTGATCCAGTTTCATTCTCTTACATGTAGCTGTCCAGTTTTGCCAGCACCATCTGTTGAAGAGACTGTCATTTCCCCATTGTATGTCCATGGCTCCTTTATCAAATATTAATTGACCATATATGTTTGGGCTAATGTCTGGAGTGTCTCTGTTCTGTTCCCCTGGTCCATGGCTCTGTTCTTGTGCCCGTACCAAATTGTCTTGGTTATTGTGGCTTTGTAGTAGAGCTTGAAGTTGGGGAGTGAGATCCCCCCAACTTTATTCTTCCTTCTCAGGATTGCTTCCACTATTTGGGGTCTTTGGTATTTCCATATGAATTCTTGAACTATTTGTTCCAGTTCATTGAAGAATGCTGTTGGTAATTTGATAGGGATTGCATCGAATCTGTATATTGTTTTGGGCAGGATGGCCATTTTGACAATATTAATTCTTCCTAGCCAGGAGCATGGGATGAGTTTCCATTTGTTAGTGACCTCTTTAATTTCTCTTAAGAGTGTCTTATAGTTTTTAGGGTATAGGTCTTTCACTTCCCTGGTTAGGCTTATTCCTACGTATTTTATTCTTTTTGATGCTATTGTGAATGGAATTGTTGTCCTGATTTCTCTATTAGTTCATTGTTAGTGTAAAAGAAAGCCACAGATTTCTGTGTGTTAATTTTGTATCCTGCAACTTTGCTGAATTCCGATATTAGTTCTAGTAGTTTTGGAGTAGAGTCTTTAGGGTTTTTTATGTACAATATCATGTCATCTGCAAATAGTGACAGTTTAACTTCTTTTTTACCAATCTGGATTCCTTGAATTTCTTTGTTTTGTCTAATTGCTGTGGCTAGGACCTCCAGTACTATGTTGAATAACAGTGGGGAAAGTGGGCATCCCTGTCTAGTTCCCAATCTCAGAGGAAAAGTTTCAGCTTCTCGCTGTTCAGTATGATGTTGGCTGTGGGTTTATCATATATGACCTTTATTATGTTGAGGTACTTGCCCTCTATACTCATTTTGTTGAGAGTTTTTATCATGAATGGATGTTGAATTTTGTCAAATGTTTTTTCAGCATCTATGGAGATGATCATGTGGTTTTTGTCCTTCTTTTTGTTGATATGGTGGATGATGTTGATGGATTTTCAAATGTTGTACCGTCCTTGCATCCCTGGGATGAATCCCACTTGGTCATGGTGTATGATCCTTTTGATGTATTTTTTAGTTTGGTTTGCTAATATTTGCCGAGTATTTTTGCATCTACGTTCATCAGGGATATTTGTCTGTAGTTTTCTTTTT
This sequence comes from Manis pentadactyla, assembly GCF_030020395.1. Lineage (NCBI taxonomy): Eukaryota > Metazoa > Chordata > Mammalia > Pholidota > Manidae > Manis > Manis pentadactyla. The sequence continues at coordinate 210,771,900 of NC_080020.1, read as the reverse complement.
TGGTGGAGTCTTTGCCTGGTTTTGGTACTAGGGTGATGTTGGCTTCATAGAATGAGTTTGGGAGTATTCCCTCCTCTTCTATTTTTTGGAAAACTTTAAGGAGAATGGGTATTATGTCTTCTCTGTATGTCTGATAAAATTCTGAGGTAAATCCATTTAACCCGGTAGTTTTGTTCTTGGGTAGTTTTTTGATTACCACTTCAATTTCGTTGCTGGTAATTGGTCTGTTTAGATTCTCTCTTTCTTCGTTGGTCAGTCTTGGAAGGTTGTATTTTTCTCGGAAGTTGTCCATTTCTTCTAGGTCTTGCAGCTTGATAGCATATAGATTTTCATAGAATTCTCTAATAATTTTTTGTAATATTGTCGGGTCTGTCATGATTTTTCCTTTCTCATTTCTGATTCTGTTGATGTGTGTTGAATCTCCTTTTCTCTTAATAAGTCTCGCTAGGAGTGACTGCTGTGTTAAAGTCTCCCGAAATGAATGCATTGCATTCTATTTCCTCCTTTAATTCTGTTAGTATTTGTTTCACATTTGTTGGTGCTCCTGTATTGGGTGCATATATATTTATAATGGCTATATCCTCTTGTTGGACTAAGCCCTTTATCATTATGTAATGTCCTTCTTTATCTCTTGTTACTTTCTTTGTTTTGAAGTCTATTTTGACTGATACTAGTATTGCAGTACCTGCTTTTTTCTCCCTGTTGTTTGCATGAAATATCTTTTTCCATCCCTTGACTTTTAATCTGTGCATGTGTTTGGGTTTGACATGAGTCTCTTGTAAGCAGCATATAGCTGGGTCTTGCTTTTTTATGCATTCTATTACTCTGTGTCTTTCGATTGGTGCATTCAGTCCATTTACATTTAGGGTGATTATTGAAAGATATGTACTTATTGCCATTGCAGGCTTTAAGTCTGTGGTTACCAAAGATTCAAGGTTAGCTTCTTTACTATCTTACTGTCTAACTTAACTTGCTTATTGAGCTATTATAAACACTGTCTGATGATTCTTTATTTCTCTCCCTTCTTATTCCTCATACTCCATTTTTCATATGTTGGGTGTTTTGTTCTGTGCTCTTTTTAGGAGTGTTCCCATCTAGAGCAGTCCTTCTAAGATACTCTGTAGAGGTGGTTTGTGCGATGCAAATTCCCTCAACTTCTGCTTGTCTGGGAATTGTTTAATCCCTCCTTCATATTTAAATGATAATCGTGCTGGATACAGTATTCTTGTTTCGAGGCCCTTCTGTTTCATTGCCTTAAATATATCATGATATTCTCTTCTGGCCTGTAAGGTTTCTGTTGAGAAGTCTGATGGTAGCCTGATGGGTTTTACTTTGTAGGTGACCTTGTTTTTTCTCTTTGGCTGTCTTTAACACTCTATCCTTGTCTTTGATCTTTGCCATTTTAATTATTATGTGTCTTGGTGTTGCCCTCCTTGGGTCCCTTGTCATGGGAGTTCTGTGTGCTTCTGTGGTCTGAGTGGCCATTTCCTCCCCTAGTTTGCAGAAGTTTTCAGCAATTATTTCTTCAAAGACACTTTCTATCCCTTTTTCTCTTTTCTTCTTCTTGTTCTGGTACTCCTGTGATGTGAATACTGTTCCGTTTTGATTGGTCACACAGTTCTCTTATTCTTTCATTCCTGGAGGTTCTTTTATCTCTCTCTACATCAGCTTCTCTGCGTTTCTGTTCCCTGATTTCTAGTTCATTAATGGTCTCTTGCATCTCGTTCATTCTGCTTTGAAGTCCTTCCAGAGATTTTTATTTATGTTATATGACTTGTTTTGAATTCTTTTTCAGGAATATTGGTTAAATCTATCTCCCCAGATTCCTTCTCATGGGAGGATGTGGAAAATGTCTGGGTTAGTCTGGTCTGGATCAAATTTTTTTGCCTTTTCATGTTGATAGACGCAGTGGTATGCTATTGACTTGTCTGTCTTCTGGGTAAGCCAAGACCCTTTCCACTTGCTCCTGGCCTTTCTTTACTGGGACAACAGCGACCCCTAGCAGCTTGTGTTGGGCAGTTGTGCATAGACTGGTTCTCTGTTTCTTGCCTGGCCGCTATGGAGGAAGCTCCCTTGCTGTGGGCACGCCAGCCTCAGGCCGCTACTCTGCAATAGTGGGGCACTGGAGGGGGAACAGACTGGGGGGCTGTTTATCACTGTGAGTAGTCTCCGAGCTGCTGCCCAGGGGGTTAGGACACCCGGAGTTCCCCAGGATTCCCACCTGCTCGCTAAGTGTCCTGGGACGCTTCCATCCAGCTGTGGGGTCCTTGTCCCTTTGAGACTTTCAAAAAGCACACACTTTTCTTTGTCCCAGGGGCGTCAGCTGCGGGGACCCACTCACAGGTCTTACTGTCCTGTTTCCCTAGTTTACAACACCCCAGCATGCACTGTATCTGCACTCTGGTGCGGTGGCTAGGGCTGGCTATTTAGCAGTCCTGGGCTCCCTCTCCCTCCCCGCTCTGACTCCTCTCCTCCTGCTGGGAGCTTGGGTGAGGAGCACTAGTGTCCTGCTGGGCTGCGGCTTGTATCTTACCCCCTTTGCCCGGCGCTGGGTTCTCGTGTGTGTGGATGTAGTCTGGCTGTTGTCCTGTGTCTTCTGGTCTCTCTTTTAGGGATAGTTGTATTTGTTGTATTTTCAAAAATATATATGTTTTTGGGAGGAGATTCCCACTGTCCTACTCACGACGCCATCTTTGCTCCGCCCCCCTATCCTCAGCCTTTTTATGCTTGCGCCTGATGTCGGGTGCTGACTGAGTTATAAAATGTATGGCCAGGAGACAGGAACGTAATGCTGAGGCCGGGTCAATCTTAGTAGAAGCTCTTAGAGTTTCTTTTAGGTGCTTGAGGAATTCTGATGGGTTTTTGTCAGGTGTCTGGATAATTTCTCTAAGCTTATCATAATCGATAGCCTTTTGGGCGGTTGAGTTCATACCTGCCAATAAGTAGTGTACCATGCGATCCTGGCATGCTTCACCCTCAGGAGAATTATAATCCCACAGGGGTTCTTGTAGAGGAATAGCTTCTCTGCCCATAGGTTCCCGCTCATCTGTGGCATGGGCTTCATTGGCACAGTGCTGTGCCACCGCCATGACAAGGTCATATTCTTTTGGGGTTAGAGCGGATTGGAGGACTACATGTACATCATGCCAGGTGAGCTTGTATGCTCGAGTGAGATATTTGAACTGTTTAGTGAACATTATGGGATTGGAGGAGAAGGACCCAAATCGCTGTTCTACTTGGGACAAGTCTTCCAGGGAAAAGGGAACATGAACCTGCACTACCCTTTTAGCCCCTGCTACCTCCCTCAGAGGAGCCATCATGTGAGCTTGAGACCACTGTGACTTAAGAGCGGGTTACAGGAGGGCTAGACCATTTTGGCACCAGCTGCTGTGAGTAAGACAGCGGCGGGTTTGAAGGAGGGGACGGAGGAGGCAACCTTGGCAGTGGGGGATACAACCTGGGAATTGATGCGGAGCTTGAAGGCAGGGGACTGGGGTATGGGGGAGTTTTATCTGCTTTATCTCAAGTGTAGTCGGCACCTGTGGAGCAAGATGGCGGCGCAACTGGAAGAGAAGGGTAACAAGATGGTGAAGAAACCAGAAGAGAAGGAGAACAAGGTGGTGGAGAAACCAGAAGAGAAGGAGAACAAGATGGCAGAGAAACTGGAAGAGGAGAACAAGGTGGTGGAGAAACCGGAAGAGGAGAACTAGATGGCAGAGAACCTGGAAGAGAAGGGGAACAAGATGGTGGAGAAACTGGAAGAGAAGGAGAACGAGATGGTGGAGAAACCGGAAGAGAAGGAGAACAAGGTGGTGGAGAAACCGGAAGAGAAGGGGAACAAAATGGTGGAGAAACCGGAAGAGAAGGAGAATGAGGTGGAGAAACAGGAAGAGAAGGGAACGAGATGGAGGAAAGAAACATTGAGGAAGGGAGCTGGCCACCGCGGTGGGCCTGGAGGAATGAGAAGGGGGGTAGCCGAGATCCTCCACCAAGTCCGCCAGAGAAGAGCCTCCCAGTAATAGGAGGGGTAGAGATCGGCAGTCTTTGGTAGAGGCCTGGGCTAATAAAACTTGGAAGGAGTACACTTAACACACAAATCTGGACGGATGCGCTGAGTCCAAAAAGCCTGCACATATGGGATTTCACTCCACTTTCCGCTCTGATGGCAATAATTAGTTAAGTCAGTGAGGAGGCCAAAATCAAAAGTTCCCTCAGGGGGCCAGCGAGATTGGTTGTCCAAGGGATACTAAGGCCAGGCCTGAGAGCAAAGGTTCCATTTGCAAACTTCTCGGGACAAACATAGAGTAGCCAAATTAGAAATGAGACACCGCAATGGGGTCTGGGCCTCCGCTTTTGAGGACTGGTTCCCCATGTCTGCATCACTCCCCAACTAATCCTGCTGAGAGGAGCGCCCAGTGTCCCAAGCGCACCAAGTAAGGGGAGACGTCCTGGGGCCTGGGTTAGGGATGTCTCCCACACCGCAGGGCTAGGGGTGGGCTGGATGCCCAGGGGCCGGATGCCCTGACCTGGACATGGCAACGATTTCGAATGGACCAGGTGAAATGGAGTTAGGAAGGGAAACAGACCAGGGGAAACTGAGGGACTCACCGGAAAATGGTCCACACAGCAGAGAGCAGGCTGAGGTCCCAGGTCGGGGAAGCCCAGGCAGGGCTACTGGTGGCTGGTCGGGGCCCCATGCTCATGCTCTTTCCCGGGATTTCGGCACCAAATGTAAGATAAATTCTAGCCAAAATAAGCAGGCGAAGAGAGGCAACAAAGGGTCAGGTATTTTATTTGAACCCAATTCCCGGGTGATGCTCCCCGGTCTGGCTGTCACAGGCCAGGGAAGTCACGCTCAGCAGGGCAGGCAGCAAGTTTTTAAAGAAGGCAGGGGGAGGGAGAGCAAAGGTACACAGTGGCACGAGGATTGGCTCGCCTAGGGTACGTGGGGGTCTCTCATTGGCCTTTAGCCAGGTACTGGAAAGTTACCACTAATCTTCTAGCTTGCGGGAAGGGCTCTAGTTAGGAATGTTATCCAATCAGGCTCTGGAATGTTGTCAGATCAGAATCTGTTGTTCTCGTCGCCTTGTTTGGTGAGGCCTGAGCTTGTCCAGCAGGCTCACTCCTTCCCCTGGTGCCTCCAGCCTTAGAATTACATTTGTACAGAGTCAACACCAGGCAAAACAGTAACATATTGTTTAGAGATACATACATACATTGCAAATTAAAATGAAAGGCAAAGAAATGATGAGCACAAAATCCAGGATAGTGGCTTCCTTTAGAAGGGGAGAAAAATTGAGATTAGGGAAGGGCTCTGGTTACATTAATTTTTCTTAAAACTGGATGGTGTTTATTACTTTTCTTTATATATATTTTATATACATTTTGTTTACAAGATATATGCATAATAGATTTCACATAACAAAAAGTGTCATGGGGTTCAAAAAAAGACTTTTTCAGGAATTTAGTTAGGAATTTAATCATGTGAAAGAGAGGACATTTAAGAACGAAGAACTCACCAGAGCACAGAGACTGGAAAAGGGGTGGGTAGCAATAGGAGGAAAATGGAGTAGGTAATTTTTGTAGCAGCCTGTATTTATAGGAAGAGTGGTGATAGGGACAATCAGGTTAAGTTGTGGCCAAATGTGGAGATTATTGGAAGCTGGCATGAAACATTTGTAAACATCACACTGTAAAAAAAAATAAATAAATAAATAAATTTTATATCAGTTAGGATTCCTTCTTTCAGGCAACAAGAAACAAGTATGGCCAACACAAGTAAAAAAAGAGCAGAGAGAGAAAAGGAGATAAAGATGGAGATAGAGAAAGAGAGGAGGGAAGGAGAAATGGAGAGGGAGAAGAGATGAGAAGCGAGACAGACTGAATAGTTTATTGGATTGGTTACATTTTCAAGTGAACCCGGCTGCTCTGGGCATCTCAAAGACATGAACTGATTGACCAGCTCTTTAGATCACTAAATTACTACTATACTATTCCTACAATTTTATCCCAGTGGGTCTCCATCCAAGATTTCAGTTCCTAGAATATGATTAACCTGGTGTTTCCACATCTGTGCTAGGGACAGGGTTCTGGGCTTGCTGCTCATCAGAATACAGGCCACAGAGGTGTAGTTTGAGACAAGGACCATGGGTGTAGTCAGAGTAGGGTGAGGGCCTCCAGGAAAAGCAGGGTGGAATATTTACAGTCAGAGCAATATAACAATGGGCAAAGAAGTCCCCATTGAAACTCTGTTAAGCATTATGGAAAGTCAAAGTCACACTAATTCTCTAGGGAAAGATACCTAAGAATATAGACATCTTCAGTGAGATCAGTTAAAGGTCGAAAGGCCAGAAGCAACTTGCCTGGAATGTTTGAGTGTTCTGCAAGGGTATCAGCAAAACCCGTCTGTGACTCCACTGTCAGCCCTAACAATCAGACTTTGATCCAGCCCACCTTGAGGACAGGGCAGGTGATACAAGTCCACATCCCTAAGTTTTTTTCATGTTCTCGAAAAATCCTCAACTGCCTATAAAACCCCCTAGACAACGCACCATTACGGACTCTCTTGTCCCCTCCTGGCGTGAGCCGGGAGCTCTGTCCTTTCACTTTCTCTCTAAATAAAAGCCTGTATCTTGCTCTCTTACCTTGACTGTTTGTGAAGCTCATTCTTCAGCTTCGTGAACAAGAACCCCGGCATCGTCTTGCCTAAGGAAGCGACGTTGAGTAAATTAGGAAAAAATAAAAATAAAAGGCTGGATTCCTCAACAAAATCCAAGAATTCCCTTATTCAAACAAAGTAATTCTTCTGATTGTACATCTAAACGTGTACTAATTTAATTAATCCTCTGGAATCATTGACTTTATTCCACGGAGCCAACATTCTCGTTTTGGGTGACCTTAAATTTGTACGTCTCTACAATCGGTTCCACCTCAAATAACAATTCCCAGATTGGTACCCTTTACTTCTGAGACGGAACTGAGATCATTCTTTGCGGAAGATTGGCACAAAATGCTGAAAGAAATAAAACAAAACGATGACACTGAGAAATAGCAGCCACGTGAACCAGACGAGCCGCAGCTGTGTTCTCCCATGAGCTGAGGACCAAGGTACCCTGGTACAGAAAGCCCAGAGGCTGCGAGGTCAACAGAACGACGGGCCACTGACGACGACGTAAGCCGAACTGCGCACTGGGAACTATAGTTCCGTCTGGAAGGGAAAGAGCGGCAGGCGCCGCACACGCGTACTAGAAGCCCAGGGCAACAAAGACGGTAGCGTGCGTGCGTGCGCGCGCATCGAGAAAAGACATAGTACGGCGTGCGCGTGCTCGCGCGCCTGCGGCTCGGAGCTACCGGGCCACTGAGAGGACGAAGAGGGAGGGGCAGGAGGCACCGATCCCGGGGGGAGGAGAAGGGGTTGTGCTTTTGGCCGAACTAGTAGAAAGGGGCGGGGCCGGCGAGCAGCTCGTGGAGGTACCGAGCGCCTGGGACCGGCGGGCCCGCGGGTGCCTTCCCCGTCCTAGTGGCCGCCGTCGGTCTGCGGGAGGCGGGTTATGGCGGCGGCGGTATTGGGCGCTGTGAATGAATTCTCCGGGTGGACGAGGGAAGAAAGGCTCCCGCGGCCCCAGCAGCCCGGTGCCTCCCAGGCCTCCGCCCCCCTGCCTGGCCGCCGCCCGTCCCGCCCCCAGGCCGGCCCCTCCGCCCGAGTCGCCGCATAAGCGAAACCTGTACTACTTTTCCTACCCGCTGTTCGTGGGCTTCGCGCTGCTGCGTTTGGTTGCTTTCCACCTGGGGCTCCTCTTCGTGTGGCTTTGCCAGCGCTTCTCCCGCGCCCTCATGGCTGCCAAGAGGAGCTCCCGGGCCGCGCCGGCACCAGCCTCGGCCTCGCCGCCGGCGCCAGTGCCTGGCGGGGAGGCCGAGCGCGTCCGAGCCTTCCACAAACAGGCCTTCGAGTACATCTCCATTGCCCTGCGCATCGACGAGGACGAGAAAGGTACCGGGGGCTGGGAGGAGGGGGAGGCAGCGCCAGCAGAAAGTGGTGGGGTCGCCGAAGGAGGGCAACACCTGCGTCCCTTTCCTGCGGGAGGTGGCGGTGCACCCAGGAATTGATCCGCCCCGCGAGACTGCTTCCTGCAGTCAGACCCTCATCCTCTACGAGTCTTAGTTAAACCTTTCCCCTTTCAGGGGACCTTCGCTGTCGACTTTCAGACACCAGCTTTCCCCTGCCACTTCTGCATGACCCAAGTCCCCATGAGACACTCAGACTTGCTGGTGACAGTGACAGTTGTCCTAGAGTAACCACACGGATCCTTTCTAACACTGTAAACAATGTGTGGCTTTTTCTGAGCCATGTTTCCAAAAGATTTTGATACCGAAGAAGGTGCCGTGTTGTAGGCTTTTGGTGACTTAATTTTGAAAGGAGCAGCTGCATATGCTTATAGCTGAATTTGCGTTATTTTTAAGTTTCATCACATTTTATCAATGTAAAGACTCCTAAGTGTTTTCCTGTAAAGTTCTGTTTTAACATGAAATTTTTGTGCCTGTTTGTTTGATTTTTATCTAAGTCAATATCCCAAGATAGCCTCTAAGTTTCTAAATTGAAATGTTAGATGAATGAATAGCAGAAGCATATCATTTTACAGTTAAAGTTCAGAGATTGTTTCTGAATGGAAGCAAGGACACTACATCCTTCAGATTCCTTTTATGCTAGCGTTTTTTCTTCCTATGTGCCAGGCACTATGCTCTGCATGTGTTATCTGTTTAATGTTCACAATTGCACTGTGAGGTGAAGGTATGTAAATATCAGCACTGTACAGATGAACAAACAGGCTCAAAAAATTAAAGCAGATCGTTCTAAAACAATGCACATTGCTAATGCAGAAAAATTTTTATGGAAGGTGATAAATGAAATTAGAAGGAGTCTTACAACATTTTGAAAATCCCTCCTTTTACTCCTATTTCCAGTATGCTGAGGTCTTCTTTTCCCTCTAACTACGGAAGAACACTTTTCCACTACACTTCAATTAGGTACTCAGTTGCAGGGTTCATTAGTGAAATCAAAAGAGCAATCTGCAATTAATTTGTCTCTCTGCACCACCAACTCCAGAAACTCATCTGAAATTGCAGTTTTGTTCAAACCTTACTTCCTTTGTGGAGCCTAGGAATGAGAAGTAGAATATAAGGAAAGAGGCAGGTATTTATAGTTTTAAAGTGTAAGGACAGAGTAGAGGTTAAGAGAGTTCGAGAACGGAGGCATGTCTGAGGAAAGAGTATCATGTGTTTGTGGAAGGAAGATTTTTGTTAGCTGTTTCCTTCTTTACTCTACATCTTAGGAACATCCGAGGATCTCTTGGGAGAGGATGAAGAAGGGTACCATCATCCCTTTCTAGAGGAGCACTGTTTTATTACAGTATCCTATTACAATAGAATCCTCTGAAGCTTACTAATCTTGGTCAAAAGATGTTTTAGAATAGAGGGAATATGTTTGAGGGTAGAATAATTGTTGTACTTAGGAAGAGAATGCCAGAAAATACAACGAAATTTTAGTTAACCCTGGGTGATGGGAGCTGTGAGGTAGGATAAGACGAGAGGTCAAGGAAAACCTAGATGTATGTATATATATATATATATATATATATATATAATATGTATATATATTATAAAAACCCCATGCTCTTAGATTTAAAGAAAAATCAATTCCATGTGAGGAATAAGTGACAGGTAGAATTTAGACCTTGGGTTTCATGCTGTTGACTTATCTTTGAGTATCACATATGTGCCTATATTATAGATTAATCCTCTTAAACATATTTGAAAGTATATTTTCAGCAATCTACCACATATTTTGCCCTCTTTCTACTGACAATGCTTCTATTAAAACTTTTTGCTTTATACTTCAGTTTCTAAAGTGGACATCAAAATGGGCTATGAAAATGCTTTAGTTTGAATTCTACAGCTGATACATATATGCCAAAATAAATTAGTTAAGACTTAAACAAATCATATATTCACTTTCTTTTAACAATGAAGTAAAACTGAGTTTATATTGTCATGGTTCTTTTCTATCTCATTATTTCCTTTAGCATATTGAAAATTTTTGTACTTTAGCCTTAATCCAGTGTTGCCAACAGTTCACATTTGAAGTCCATTTGGCTCTCAGCCATCCTTGATAATCCTTAATTCCAAAAGTATGTGGTTCTCTTGCCCACTACATCAGATAAATGAATTGGATAGGCAGTCTTCAGAGGTATCCTAGCTCTGTGGTACACCAATAAGGAAGGGGCTAATAATATTATGCATTGTCATTCCCTTAGCAATTTGACTTAGCTTTTAAAAAAATATACTGAAAGCCACTTTATTTCATCAGATGAAGTAGGCTATTTCAGTCAGTAGTGGTGTCAGTTAATTGAAAAATTTGGTGCCTTGAAACAATAAAAGCCAAGTTAAATCTTTTTTCAGTAGTGTATATATGTGGTTTATATGGTGACTATTTTGAATTTCATTCTTCCTAATGGCATACTCATCTTTGATGCCAGATTTTAATAAATGCCTAAGTTTGTGTGAAACCAAACTATTTTAAATAGAGAAGAATAGTCAGCAAATTCTATTTACCTGATGTGAGTATATGTGAGTCCTAGTAATTAAAGCAAACATTTATTGGATACCATTTAATTTGCATAGCTCTGCATTTTAATTGTTACTTGAGAAACACTTCCTCTCCAGTGAGATGTAAGACAATATTGTTATGTGATTAATGAATCTGCGTATATTTTCATGTATTTTATATATCCCTCATTTAAAATTATTTAAATAATTTTGTGGGCATTTTAATTGTTAAACATTCTTGGAATGCTAATAACCTATGATAACCATTGTGTATATGGAGAAGCTGAAACTTGACAAGTGAAATCACAACAGAACCAGGAACAGTTTAGGTGAACAAACTAATATTTTAATACTTTTTGTTATATATTAAGCAGGTTCTATGTTTTATGTTAGTACTGGACCTCATGGAATACTTGGGAAAAAGAGGAGGTATAATAGTGGTTCTTTGGATTAGGCAGAACTTGACCTAACATGTTTTGCATGGCTTCTGCAGGTAGACAAGCCTGAGATCTCCTGGGTAGTATAGTGGTACAAGTTCTCTGGGTGTGGTTCGATTATCTCCACTATGTAGGACTTGGTGGTGAGGACCCAATATGTTGTACAGGAGAAAGCCAGTTTCTCAGGCAGTTGTAGGGCTGAAGAATCTGTCATGAAGAGTATAAATTGTCGAAATAAATTCCTTTTCTGTTTCTTCCTAGTCATCTTATATTTTGAAAAGCAAGTTTTTTTTATTGAAGTATTATTGATATACACTCTTATGAAGGTTTCACATGAACAGCTTTATGGTTTCAACATTCACCATACTCTCAAGTCCTCACCCTCCACCAATTGAAGTCACTGTCCATTAGCGTTAAGTAAGATGCTTATAGTAAGATGCTATAGAGTCATTACTTGTCTTTTCCCTGCTGTACCGCCTTCCCTGTGACCTACCTATATTATGATTACTAATTATAGTGCCCCTTAATCCCCTTCTCCCTCCCTTCCCACCCACTTTCCCTAACTCCTCTTTGGTAACTGCTAGTCCCTTCTTGGAGTCTGTGAGTCTACTGCTGTTTTGTTCCTTCAGTTTTGCTTTATTGTTATACTCCACAAATGAGTGAAATCATTTAGTTCTTCTCTTTTTCTGCCTGGCTTATTTCACTGAGCATAATACCCTTTAGCTCCATCCATGTTGTTGCAAATAGTAGAATTTCTTTTCTTTATATGGATGAATAATATTCTATTGTGTATATGTACCACATCTTTGTCCATCTGTTGATGTACACTTAGGCTGTAAAAAGCAAGTTTTCAAAAAACTAATTGCCATACAGTTTTATAATTCCATATAATCCTACTTTGCACTTTATTCAGAACATACACAAAATACTTGCCTATCCACATCTATTTTCAGAAGGTGAAGATAGAAACTAGAATAGAAACTTTGAGAGTCAGATTTTACATTTAAAATTAAAATCTCTTACTCCTAAAAATGACTAGACTCTATTTTGAAATGATTGATTTCAGACAGTTTTCTTTGGCAGAGTCAATTATTCTGCTTTACAATTTCTGTGATTAGAACAAGGAAAGAATTACTCTGATGGATGGATATCAGATAATGATATTCCTAAAGAATAACATTACAGTCTGTTAAATACACAGTAAACATTTCACATTTCTCTTCAAGAATGTTTAGTGGTGGGCTTAAAGATGGAGGCATGAGAGGTGAGACAGAAACCTCCTCCCAAAACCACATATAATATGAAAATATAGCAAATCCATCTAATCCTTAAAGAGCAACAGGAAAGAAGGCTGCAGCAGACTGTCTATACCTGGGAACACAGCAGACCTCAAGGAAAAGGGTAAAGTACCAAAGCCATGATCCAGAGGAAACCAAGCCTTTCCCCCACCCAGCTCACTGGAGGAAGAAAAATGGAGCGGGGAGGAGGTGGACGCCTAGAACTGCTGAACACCCAGCCCTGGAGATATGCTCTGGGAGTACGAACCTGCATTACATGGTACTCTGGTGATTAGTGGGGTTGGAAAGCTAAGACAGGCAGAATACTTGGAGAAAGTGAGATTCCAGCCACTTGTGGAAAAAAGTTATCCACAAATGGCCACTCTGGGACAAAAGAAAGGCAGGCAGTCAGAGACTTCCTAACAGTGAGACAGCTGCTAAAGGGGCAAGGATTGCACAGAGCTTCCTGCTCAGGAGAAGGGACAGGTGGACAAAATATTCCGGGTGCACTCTGCCCAGCAGGTTGGCAACTTTCAGAAGCTTCAAGTGCTCCATCCCCCTGACTGGAAAGCAGCTACGAGGACCCCCACCGTGATACACAGCCTGCTACACCTTCCTCCCGGCTGGCACTGGCTCGTAAAACTGGCTGCCCTGCCATTGCGCCAGGCCAGCCAGAGATGGTACCGCCAATGGCGGCAACAAGTACAAAGCATAGAGGCCTCTCCTTGCATGTTCGGCCCACTGGTCCTGACAGTGGAGACTGGCACTGCAGCCAAAAAGCAGGAAAGACCTCTCTCCTCCCGACAGGCACCAGTGCCGCTCGCCTGCGACACCCCGTCATAGCCCCAGGGGTGAGCAGCTGCAGGGAGTAGAGGTCCTGGGTACTAGAGGGAGCCACCTACAGATATATGAAACATCAAAGGAACCTGGTTCAAATCAAAATACCACAAACACCAGAAAAAGGACCAAGTGAAACTGAACTCATCAATCTTCCTGATAGAGATTTCAAAATACAAATCATAACCATGCTTACGGAGACACAGAAAAATATTCAAGAACAGGGAGGAATTCGGAAATGAGATACAGATGTTCAAGAATACAGTATCTGAAATGAAACATACAACAGAGGGATTTAATGCAGATTAGATTAAGTAGAGGAGACAGTAAATGAAATAGAAATTAGAGAACAGGAATACAAAGAAGCTGAGGCACAGAGAGAAAAAAGGATCTATAGGAATGAAAGAATATTGAGAGAACTGTGTGACCAATCTAAATGGAACAATATTCACATTACAGGACTACATGAGGAAGAAGAGAGAAAAAGGGATAGCAGGTGTCTTTGATTAGGTAATTGCTGAAAACTTTGCCAATCTGGAGAAAGAGATAGTCTCTTGGGCCATGGAGGTGCACAGATCTCCCAACACAAGTGACCCAAGGAAGACAACACCAAGACATATAATAATAAAAATGACAGAGATGAAGGATAAGGACAGACAATTAAAAGCAGCCAGAGAGAGAAAAATATCACATACAAAGGAAAACGTATTAGGACATCATCAGACTTCTCAACAGAAACCTTACAGGCCAGCAGAGAATGGCATGATATATTTAATGCAATGAAACAGAAGGGCCTCAAACCAAGGATACTATATCCAGTAAGATTATTATTTAAATTTGAAGGGGGGATTAAACAATTTTCAGATGAGCAAAAGCTGAAAGAATTTACCTACCACAAACCACCTCTACAGTTCATTATGGAGAAACTGCTATAGATGGAAGTATTCCTAACACTAAATAGCTGTCACCAGAGAAAATAAAACCACAGTAAAGGAAGTAGAACAATCACTAAACAGATGCAAAATCAAGCCAACTACCCCAAAGTCAGTCAAGGAATGATAGACAAAGAGTACAGAATATGCTACCTGCTACCTCCAGGAATGGAGGAGGAAAAAAAAAAACGTTTAGATTGTGATTGTAACAGCACAGTAAGTGAGTTAAATTAGACTGTTAGAGAGTAAGGAAGTTACCTGTGAACCTTTGGCAACTAGGAATCTAAAGCCTGCAATGGCAATAAGTACATACCTAATGATAATCACCCTAAATGTAAATGGTCTCAGTGCACCAATCAAAAAACACATGCACTGAATGGATAAAAAAAATAAGACTTGGCATTATGCTGCCTATAAGAGACTCATTTCAGACCCAAAGGCATACACAGACTAAAAGTGAATGTATGGGAATGCCTACAAGAGACTCATTTCAGACCCAAAGACATACACAGACTAAAAGCGAATGTATGGAAACTAATAGGGAGAAAAAAAGCAAGAGTTGCAGTACTTGTACCAGACAAAATTTACTTCAAAACAAAGAAAGTAAGAAGAGACAAGGATGTTGCATAATGATAAAGGGGTCAGTCCAACAAGAGTATATAGCCATTATAAATATTTATGCACCCAGCACAGGCACACCTACATATGTGAATCAAATACTAACAGAATTAAAGGAGGAAATAGAATACAATGCATTCATCTTAGGTGTCTTCAACACACTACTTACTCCAAAAGACAGATCAACCAGACAGAAATTAAGTAAGGAGATGGAGGCACTGAAAAACAGAACAGCAGGACCCAATACACATCTAAAGACACTCCACCCAAAAGCAGCAGGATACACATTTTTCTCAAGTGCACATGGAACATTTTCAAGAATAGATCATATACTAGGTCTTAAAAAGAGCCTCAGTAAATTAAAAAAGATTGAAATTGTGCCTACCAGCTTCTCAGACCACAAAGGTATGAAACTAGAAATAAATTATGCAAAGAAAATGAAAAAGCCGACAAACACTTGGAGGCTTAACAACACGCCCCTAAATAATCAGTGGATCAATGACCAAATAAAAAGAGAGTTCAAGGAGTATAAGGAGACACATGACAACAATAACTCCACACCACAAAATCTGTGGGACACAGTGAAGGCCATACTAAGAGGGAAGTATATTGCAATACAGGCCTACCTCAGGAAAGAAGAACAATCCCAAATGAACAGTCTAACCTTGCAATTAAACTAGAAAAAGAAGAGCAAATGAGGCCCAAAGACAGTAGAAGGAGGAACATAATAAAGATTAGAGCATAAATAAATAAATGAAGAAGAATAAAACAATAGAAAGAACCAATGAAAGCAGGAGCTGGTTCTTCAAAAAAAATAAACAAAATAGATAAACCCCTAGCCAGACTTATCAAGAAAAAAAGAGTCTACACGCATAAACAGAATCAGAAATGAGAAAGGAAAAATCACTACAGACACCACAGAAATACAAAGAATTATTAGAGAATACTCTGATAATCTATATGCTAACAAACTGGATAACCTAGAAGAAATGGACAACTTCCTAGAAAAATAAAACCTTCCAAGACTGACCCAGGAAGAAAGAGAAAATCTGAACAGGCCAATTACCAGCAATGAAATTGAATTGCTAATAAAAAAAACTACCTAAGAACAAAACCCTTGGACCAGATGGCTTCACTACTGAACTTTATCAAACATTTGGTGAAGACCTAATACCTATCCTCCTTAAAACTTTCCAAAAAAGTAGATGAGGAGGGAATACTTTCATTCATTCTATGAGACCAACATCACTCTAACACCAAAAACAGCAAAGACACCTTAAAAAAGAAAATTAGAGAGCAATATCCCTGATGAACATAGATGGAAAAATACTCAACAAAATATTAGCAAACCAAATTCAGAAATACATCGAAAAGTAATCCATCATAATCAAGTAGGATTTATTCCAGTGATGCAAAGATGGTACAATATTTGAAAATCTATCAACATCATACACCACATCAACAAAAAGGACATAAACCACATGGTCATCTCCATAGATGCTGAAAAAGCATTTGACAAAATTCAACATCCATTCATGATAAAACCTCTCAGGAAAATGGGTATAGAGTGTAAGTACCTCAACATAATAAAGGCCACATATGACAAACCCATAGCCAACATCACACTTAACAGGGAGAAGCTGAAAACTTTTCCTTTAAGATCAGGAACAAGACAAGGATGCCCACTCTCCCCACCTGTATTCAGCATAGTTCTGGAGGTCCTAGCCATGGCAGTCAGACAACACAAAGAAATAAAAGGCATCCAGATTTATAAGGAAGAAGTTAAACTGTGCCTGTTTGCAGATGACATGATATTGTACATAAAAAACCTAAAGTACCTCTGTCAAAACTGGGAGAGGTGGCTATTCTCTCAAATGCACAGAACCCGACAGAGTCAAGGCAATTGAAGAAGTGCTGGAATATGTTTCAAACAAAACTGGATAAAACTCCAAAAAAAAGACCTTAATGAAATGGAAATAAGTGACTTACCTGAGAGTTCAAAATAACAGTCATACAAATGCTCACTGAGGTCAGGAGAGCATGAACAAACTAAGAATTCAACAAAAAGAAAATACTAAAAAGTACCAAAAAGGAGTCACAAAGCTGAAGAATACAATAACTGAACTGAAAAGTTCAAAAGAGGGGCTCAATGACAAACAGATCAAAGGATCAAGCAGAAGAAAGGATCAGTAAATATGAAGACAGGCCAGTGGAATTAATCCAGAGGAGAAGAAAGAAAAAAGAATGAAAAAGAGTAAGATATTTTATGGGAAACCACCAAGTGAACTGACATACACATTATAGAGAACTGTCAAAAGTTAAAGACAAGGAGAGAATCTAAAAAGCAGGAAAAGAAAAACAACTTTTTACATATAAGGCAACCCCCATGAGACTATCAACAGATTTTTCAGCAGAAACTTTGCAGGCCAGAAGAGAGTGGCATGATATATTCAAACTGCCAACCAAGAATACTATACCTAGCAAAGTTATCCTTCAGAACTGAAGAAAAGGGTTTCCAGATACGCAAAAGCTGAAGGAGTCCATCATCACCAGACCAGCCTTACCAGAAATGTTAAAAGAAGTTCTTCAAGCTGAAATAAAAATACTAATTAGCAACAGGAAAACATATCAAAGTATAAAACTCACAGGTAACGGTGAATATATAGTTAAGTTCAAAATACTGTAATATTGTAATGGTGGTGAGTAAATCACTTACAACTCTAGTATGAAGATTAAACAATAAAAGTACTAATAACTAAAAAAAAAAAAAAAACCTAAGTATCCACCCCAAAAGTACTAGAACTAACCACTGAATTGAGCCAACTTACAGGATACAAAATTAATACAACAAAATCTGTTGAATTCCTATGTATATAAAGATGAACTAGCAGAAATAGAAATCAAGAAAACAATTCCATTCACAATTGCATTAAAAATAATAAAATAACTAGGAATAAATAATGAGGGAAGTGAAAGCCCTATACCCTGAAAATTACAAGACACTCATGAGAGAAATTAACGAAGATACAAATAAGTGGAAATACTTCCCATGCTCATGTATGGGAAGAATTAGTATAGTTAAAATGGCCATCCTCCCTAAAATATTCAACAGATTCAATGCAATCCCTATCAATACACCAAAGACTTTCTTCAACAAAGTAGAAAAAATCATTCTAAACTTCATATGGAACCACAAAAGACCCCTAATAGCCAAAGCAATCCTGAGAAGGAAGAAAAAAGCTGGGGTAATTGTGCTTTCTGTCTTCAAGCTCTACTACAAAGCCATAGTAATCAAGACAATTTGGTACTGGCACAAGAACAGACCCATAGATAACTGAAACAGGATAGAGAGCCAAGATATAAACCCAAGCATATATGGTCAATTAATATAAAGTAGCCATCAATATACAATGGGGAAATGACAGCCTCTTCAATCATTGGTGTTGGGAACACTGGACAGTAACATGTAAGAGAATGAAACTGGACTATTGCCTAACTTCATACACAAAAGTAAACTCGAAATGGATCAAAGACGTGAATGTAAGTCATGAAACCATAAAACTCTTAGAAGAAAACATAGCAAAAAATCTCTTGAATATAAACATGAGCAACTTTTTCCTGAACACATCTCCATGGGTATGGGAAACAAAAGCAAAAATAAACAAGTTGAACTACATCAAACTAAAAACCTTCTGTACAGCAAAGGAAACCATCAGTAGAACAAAATGGCATCCTACAGTATGGGAGAATATATTTGTAAATGACATATCTGACAAGGGGTTAACATACAAAATATATAAAGAACTCACACACCTCAACACCCAAAAAGCAAATAACCCTATTAAAAAATGGGCAGCAGAGGAGCCAAGGTGGCAGCATGAGTAGGGCAGTGGAAATCTCCTCCCAAAACCATATACATCTTTGAAAATACAACAAATACAACTAAAACGAGAGATCAGTGGATATAGTACAACAGCCAGGCTACATCTACATATGCGAGAACTCAGCATCTCACGAAGGGGGTAAGATAGAAGCCATGGCCTGGCATGACCCGAGCGCTTCCCCCATCCCAGCTCCCTGGCGGGAGGAAAGGAGTTGGAGCAGGGAGGGAGTGAAAGCCTAGGACTGCTAAACAACCAGTTCTAGTAATCCGCACTGGGAACACAGACACACAGTGCATGGTGTGCTGGATAGTAGAGAAAAGGAAAAGCAAAATCTGTGAGTGGGTCCCCACAACCAGCTCCCCTGGGACAAAAGATAAGTTAGTGCTTTTCAAAAGTCTTAAAGGGACAGGGACCTCACAGCTGGATGGAATTGTCCTGGCAACATTCAACCAAGCAGCTGGGAATCCTGGGGAACTCCAGGCGCCCTAATCCCCTGGGCAGCTGCGCAGCTCTGAAGACCCTCACGGTGATAAGCAGCCTGCCAGTTGTTCCCCTGGTCGGCGCAGCCCCTGACACAGCAGCCCAGTAGCGTGTGCGGCCATGCGAGCCAGCTGTGGAGGTGGTGGAGCGGCCCTGACGTGGAGGAGCGGCCTGGGAGCGACTGTGCGCCTGTGGCAGCAGGGGAGCAGCCACGTGTGCCCATGGCGGAACAGCCCAGGAGTGGCTGCACCGTCAGCAGCAGCCCAGAATCTCCTCTTGGAGCGCAGCCGCCCAGGCCAGACCTAAAGTCTGCCGCCAGCATGCAGCTGCCCAGCACAGGCAGAAAAACCAAGGCAAGGTGTGAAGGGGCGCCGCTCTCGCAGGAGAGCACACCTGGCACGCCTGACACTCCCAGCAGGGCTCTGGACTGCCCAATGGCAACCTCACACATGGCAGCTTGGGGGATTAATCTGGAGGCTGCTCCAGGAGTCTGGGGAACCGACACAGGCAGTGGAGAACGGCAAGGCAACCAGCAAACAAGAAAGGCCTTTGTTCTCCCAGCTGACACACGCGCTACCTGCCTACAGCTACCTCTATTGCCATGAAAAGGCAGAAGAATTTGGTCCAGTCCAGAATTACCCAGACAGCCCCCGAGAGAGGGCCTGAGGAGATATATTTAACCAATCTTCCTGAAAAGGATTTCAAAATAAAGGTCATAACCATGCTGATGGACCTGCAGAGAAATATGCAAGAGTTAAAGGAGCAAGTAGAGAGGGAGAATACAGAAATAAAACAGTCTCTGGAAGGACTTAAGAGCAGACTGGATGAGGTGCAAGAGGCTGTTAATGGAATAGAAGTCAGAGAACAGAAATACAGAGAAGCTGAGGCTGAGAGAGATAAAAGGATCTCCAGGAATGAAAGAATATTAAGAGAACTGTGTGAACAATCCAAAAGGAACAATATCCGCATTATAAGGGTATCAGAAGAAGAAGAAAGAGAAAACGGGAATAGAAAGTGTCTTTGAAGAAATAATTGCTGAAACTTCCCCAAACTGGGGAAGGAAATAGTCTCTCAGACCATGGAGGCCCACAGAACTCCCAACACAAGGGAGCCATGGACGACAACACCAAGACATATAGTAATTAAAATGGCAAAGATCAAGGACAAGGACAGAGTATTAAAGGCAGCCAGAGAGAGAAAAAAGGTCACCTACAAAGGAAACCCCATCAGGCTATCATCAGACTTCTCAACAGAAACCTTACAGGCCAGAAGAAAATGGCATGATATATTTAACAATGAAACAGAAGGGCCTTGAAACAAGAATACTGTATCCAGCACGATTATCATTTAAATATGAAGGAGGGATTAAACAATTCCCAGACAAGCAAAAGTTGAGGGAATTTGCCTCCCACAAACCACCTCTGCAGGGTATTTTAGAGGGACTGCTTTAGATTGGAGCACTCCTAAGGCTGAATAGATGTCAGCAGAGAAAATAAAATCACAGCAAAGAAAGCAGACCAACCAAATACTAACTAAAGGCAAAAAGTAAAATCAACTACCCACAAAAGCAGTCAAAGGAAACACAAAAGAACACAGAATAAAGCACCTAACATATAAAGAATGGAGGAGGAGGAATAAAAAAGGGAGAGAAATAAAGAATCATCAGACAGTATCTATAGTAGCTTATTAAGAGAGTTACTTTAGATGGCTAGATAGTAAAGAAGCTACCCTTGAACCTTGGTAACCAAGAATTTAAAGCATGGCAATAAGTACATATCTTTCAATAATCACCCTAAGTGTAAAAGGACTGAATGCACCAATCAAAAGACACAGAGTAACAGAATGGATAAAAAAGCAGGACCCATCTGTATGCTGCTTACAAGAGACTCACCTCAAACCCAAAGACACACACAGACTAAAGGTGTAGGGATGGAAAAATATATTCCATGCAAACAATAGGGAGAAGAAAGCAGGTGTTGCAGTACTTGTATCAGACAAAAGAGACTTCAAAACAAAGAACATAACGAGATAAAGAAGGAGATTACATAATGATAAAGGGCTCAGTCCAACAAGAGGATGTAACCATTATAAATATATATGCACCCAATACAGAAGTACCAACATATGTGAAACAAATACTAACAGAGTTAAAGTAGGAAATAGAATGCAATGCATTCGTCCCACTGACTTCGACACACCACTCACTCCTAAGGACAGATCCACCAGGCAGGAAATAAGTAAGAATACAAGAGGCACTGAACAACACACTAGAACAGATGGACTTAACAGACATCTACAGAACTCTACACCCAAAAGCAGCAGGATACACATTCTTCTCAAGTGTACATGGAACATTTTCCAGAATAGACCACATACTGGGCCACAAAAAGAGCCTCAGTAAATTCAAAAAGATTGAAATTCTACCACCAACTTCTCAGATCACAAGGGCATAAAAGTAGAAATAAATTGTACAAAGAAAACAAAAAGGTTCACAAACACATGGAGGCTTAACAACATGCTCGTAAATAATCAGTGGATCAATGACCAAATTAAAACAGAGATCAAGCAATATATGGAGACAAATGACAATGACAGCATAAAGCCCCAATTTCTGTGAGACGCAGCGAAGCCAGTTAGTTCTAAGAGGAAAGTATATAGCAATTCAGGCATATTTAAAGAAGGAATAACAATCCCAAATGAATAGTCTAAAGTCACAATTATTGAAACTGGAAAAGAAGATAAAATGAGGCCCAAAGTCAGCAGAAGGAGGGACTTAAAAAAGATCAGAGAAGAAATAAATAAAATTGAGAAGAATAAAACAATAGAAAAAAATCAATCAAACCAAGAGCTGGTTCTTTGAGAAAATAAACAAAATAGATAAGCCCCTAGCCAGGCTTATTAAGGGAAAAAGAGAATCTACACACATCAACAGAATCAGAAACGAGAAAGGAAAAAACACGACAGACCCCACAAAAATACCAAAAACTATTAGCGAATACTATGAAAATCTATATGCTAACAAGCTGGAAAACCTAGAAGAAATGGACAACTTCCTAGAAAAATACAACCTTCAAAGACTGACCAAGGAAGAAACAGAAAATCTAAACAGACCAATTACCAGCAAAGAAATTGAATCGATAATCAAAAAACTACCCAAGAGCAAAACCCCTGGGCCAGAAGGGTTTACCACAGAATTTTATCAGACATACAGATAAGACATAATACCCATTCTCCTTAAAGTTTTCCAAAAAATAGAAGAGGAGGGAATACTTTCAAACTCATTCTATGAAGCCAGCATCAGTCTAATACCAAAACCAGGCAAAGACCCAATGAAAAAAGAAAATTACAGACCAATATCCCTGATGAACATAGAAGCAAAAATACTCAACAAAATATTAGCAAACTGAATTAAAAAATACATCAAGAGGATCATATACCATGATCAAGTGAGATTCATCTCAGGGATGCAAGGATGGTACAACTTTTGATAATCTATCAACATCATCCACCACATCAACAAAATGAAGGACAGAAACCACATGATCATTTCCATAGACGCTGAAAAAGCATTTGACAATATTCAACATCCATTCATGATAAAAATGCTCAAAAAATGCATATAGAGGGGAAGTACCTCAACATAATAAAGGCCATATATGAAAAATCCACAGCCAACATCATACTGAACAGAGAGAAGCTGAAAGCTTTTCCTCTAAGATCGGGAACAAGACAGGGATGCCCACTCTCCCCACTGTTATTCAACATAGTACTGGAGGTCCTAGCCACGGTAATCAGACAAAACAAAGAAATTCAAGGCATCCAGATTGGTAAAGAAGAAGTCAAACTGCCACAATTTGCAGATGACATGATATTGTACATAAAAAACCCTAAAGACTCCATTCCAAAACTACTAGAACTTGTATCTGAATTTAGCAAAGTTACAGAATTCAAAATTAATACATAGAAATCCGTTCTTTCTTATACACTAACGATGAACTAACAGAAAGAAATCAGGAAAACAATCCCATTCCCAATTGCATCAAAAATAGTGAAATACCTATGAATAAACTTAACCAAGGAAGTAAAGACCTATACCCTGAAAACTGCAAGACACTCTTAAGAGAAATTAAAGAGGACACTAACAAATGGAAACTCATTGCATGCTCTCGGGTAGGAAGAATAAATATTGTCATAATAGCCGTCCTGCCTAAAGGAGTCTACAGATTCAATGCAATGCCTATCAAAATACCTACAGCATTCTTCAACAAACTGGAACAAATAGTTTAAAAATTCATATGGCACTACAAAAGACCCCAAATATCCAAAGCAATCCTGAGAAGGAAGAATAAAGCAGGAGGCATCTTGCTCCCCAACCTCAATCTCTACTACAAAGCCACAGTAATCAAGACAGTTTGGTACTGGCAGAAGAACAGAGCCACAGACCAGTGTAACAGAATAGAGAGTCCAGATATTAACCCAAACATAAACAGTCAATTAATATATGATAAAGGAGGCATGGAGAAATGACAGCCTCTTCAACAGCTGGTGTTGGCAGAATTGAACAGCTACATGTAAGAGAATGAAACTGGATCACTGTCTGGCCCCATACACAGAAGTGAATTTGAAATGGATCGGGGACCTGGATGTAAGTCATGAAACCATAAAACTCTTAGAAAAAAACAGGCAAAAATCTCTTGGTCATAAACATGAGCGACTTCTTCATGAACATATCTCCCCAGGCAAGGAAACGAAAGCAAAAATGAACAAGTGGGACTACATCAAGCTGAAAAGCTTCTGTACAGCAAAGGACACCATCAATAGAACAAAAAGGTACCCCTACAGTATGGGAGAATATATTCGTAAATGACAGATCCGATGAAGGCTTGACATCCAAAATATATAAAGAGCTCACACATGTCAACAAACAAAAAGCAAATAATCCAATAAAAAATGGGCAGTGGAGCTGAACAGACAGTTCTCCAAAGACGAAATTGAGATGGCCAACAGGCACATGAAAAGATGTTCCACATCTCTAGTCGTCAGAGAAATGCAAATTTTAACCACAATGATGTTTCGCCTCACACCAGTAAGGATCGCCACCATTCAAAAGACAAGCGACAACAAATGTTGGTGAGGTTGTGGGGAGGAGGGAACCCTCCTACACTGCTGGTGGGAATGTTAACTGGTTAAACTATTGTGGAAGGTAGTATGGAGGTTCCTCAAAAAGCTCAAAATAGAAATACCATTTGACCCAGGAATTCCACTTCTAGGAGTTTACCCTAAGAATGCAGCAGCCCAGTTTGAAAAAGACATATGCACCCCTATGTTTATCACAGTGGTATTTACAGTGGCCAGGTTGAAGCAACCTAAGTGTCCATCAGTAGATGAATGGATAAAGAAGATGTGGTGCATATACACAATGGAATGTTACTTGGCCATAGGAGTAAAACGGGTCCTACCATTTGCAACAACATGGATGGAGCTGGAGGGTATTGTGCTCAGTGAAATAAGCCAAGTGAAGAAAGACAAGTACCATATGATTTCACTCATCTGTGGAGTATAAGAACAAAGAAAAAATTGAAGGAACAAAACTGCAGCAGAATCAGAGAACCCAAGAATGGACTAGCAGTTACCAAAGGGAAAGGGAGTCGGGGGAATGGGTGGGAGAGGAGGTATAAGCAGGAGGGGAAAAGAAAGGGGACCTTACGATTAGCATGTGTAATGTGGGGGGGTACTGGGAGGGCTGTGCAACTCAGAGAAGACAAGTAGTGATTCTGTAGCATCTTACTACGCTGATGGACAGTGACTGTAATCGGGTTTGTGGGGGGGGGGCTTGATGATGGGGAAGTTTAGTAAACATAATGTTCCTTATGTAATTGTAGATTAATGATGCCAAAAAATAAAAAAATGGGTGGGGGATCTGAACACTTCTCCAAGGAAGAAATTCAGATGGCTAACAGGCACACATAAAGATGCTCTACATTGCTGATTATCAGGGAAATGCAAATGAGATATCACCTCACATCATTTAGAATGGCCAAGATTGAAAAGACTAGGAACAACAAATACTCTTGAGGATGTGGAGAAATGGGAACCCTCCTGCACTGCTGGTGGGAATGTAAATTATTTCAACCATTTTGGAAAGCAAAATGGTGGTTCCTCAAAAAACTAAAAATAGAAATACCTAGAAATTCCACTCCTAGGAATTTACCCAAAGGATGTTTCTCAAATCAAAAAGACATATGCACCCCTATGTTTATCACTGCACTATTTACAATAGCCAAGATACGGAAGCAACCTAAGTGTCCATCAGACGATGAATGGATAAAGAAGAGGTGGTACATAAACACAATGGAGTATTATTCATCCATGAAAAGAAAACAAATCTTTCCATTTGCAACAACATGGATGGAACTAGAGGATATTATGGTCAGTGAAATTAGCCAGTTGGAGAAAGACAAGTACCAAATGATTTCCCTCATTTGTGGAGTATAACAACAAAGGAATGAGACAGTGGCAGACCCACAGACTCCAAGAAAGGACTAGTGGTTACCAGATGGGAGGGGCTGGGCAGGGTGAGTGGCTAGGAGGGAGAAGGGGATTGAGGGGTATTATGATTGGTACAAATGGTGTGGGTGGGTGATGGGGAATACAGTGTAGCACAGAGAAGACAAGTAGTGACTCTGTGGCATCTTACTACACTGATGGGCAGTGACTTCAGTGGGGTATGGGGGCACTTGATAATATGGGTGAATGTAGTAACCACAATATTTTTCATGTGAAACCTTTATAAGAGTGTATATAAATGATACCTTAAAAAAATTTAAAAAAAGAATGTTTAATGGGACTTGCACTAAAGAGACAAAAATTTAGCCACTTGTAGAAACTTTTCCCTTGGTTCTATTTTTAGCTGTTTTTATAATTGTAGTTTATATTTTTCCTAATGTAGAATACTCTTATCCCCTATAAAACTCACCTGGTAACTGGATTTCTAAGATTACTGGTAGTCATCCAGATGATATATACTAAACATTAAAATTTGTAGAACGATCTTCTCCAACCCTTCCTGCCTCTTTGCCCCTCATATCTCTATCTCCTCTCAGTAGTAGTTGGATTTTTTTACTTCTGGCAAATTATAGATTCTTTACTTTTCTCTTCATTTCCTCTCTCTTGACCTATAATACTCCTTGACCTATATAATACCAGTACTAATATGCTTAAGTAAACTTTTTTTCTCATTTTGTGAATTGTTAAGAACTGCTCATGCTATACATTGTATAGAAGAAAACATCTTGGAGTCCGCTCACATCTCAACAGTTCATTCTAGTAAATGAAGGAAGAAAAAGGTCAAAAAGTATTATTTTCTCGGAGAGTATTAAATGTTTTACAGTTATATAGGTATAGCACAGATATGCTATACTTAGTCACATATCTTTTCTGCTCTTCTGCACATTCATGCTACAAAGAGGGAAAGAATGTGAAGTTTTGTGAAATTATTTATATTCAAGGGAACACTAAGGCCTAGGTATACCAGCCAGCTCCTAAATGTCAGAGACTCTCTTTCTTAGGGTTGAGGGTCTAATTTTATCCTTTTTGAGTTGCAGTGCCTCTTACCCAAATTGACATTTGAATTTTGACTTTTTAATAAGACCATGGACAAGTTACTCGCTACACTGACACAATGTAAAATACTTAGTGCATACTCCTGGTAGGTCCTTAAAAAATGGGAAATACTGTTACTAACTCAACACTCCATTTAGATTACAGTTCCTAAAGGTAATGTTAGAACATTGTTAATCCTTGATACCTAGTTTCTATTACCCTTCTTAGGATTCAGCAGCAGCATAAATGAGATTTGGGGGAAAGGAGAATTACCTAAAGAGAGAGATAAAAATAATCTTGCTTACCTTAGTTCAGAAAAAAACAGGCATAAGTTTCTTCCTAACCTAACAGTATCCTAGCTTTTCATTATGAAACAGATAAAATGAATATTTGTATTCATATATAGATATAATGTAAGCTCTTAGTAGACAATTCGGAAAAATACAGAAAAGGAACAGAAGAAAATAAAAACTACCCACCACCCATAGTAAATATAAAAGATTTTAAAGAAGATAAGTTAATTGACATTCTTAAGGTTTAAAGAAAATGTACAAAACTGAAATGATTTCTTTTTGTGGGATTCAAAACATTCCCAGTTAGATGGGGAAATGAATCTTTATAGTTCAGAAGTAAACCTTGAAGTTTGAAAATGAAAGCCAACATCATCTTTTTGCTGAATAAAACAGTAGAAAGCATTCTTGTTACATACCCTATTTCATTTGAACTTTGTTACAACTCAGAATTAGGTATAAGAAATGTCGTCTTGTTTTTAGGTAATGAGCCTGAAGCTCAGAGATTAACTGACTTGTGCAGTCATACAGCTATGAAATAATGGAGCAAGGATTTAAATCTCTGTCTTAAAACTCACATACTTGGGAACACACCTCTCTCTCCACTCCAAGCTACTCGTTTTGACCCTTGTGGCACTCTGAGTACTGTTTCTATGTGAATAAGAAGATGTAGTAGATAATTCACAAATTAGTCCACTATACTTATCTCGATTTCAAGATGGATATTATTAATGTTTCTATTGCTTATACAGTAACACATACTCAAAAAATATTACATGAATCTCAAAAGTGAAAATCCTAAGGGTAATCTTTACCTGCAGGAAGATGATTACTGATAAATTTCTTGACTTTGTCTACTTAAATAAGCATAATTATTCATTAGAGGGAATAAAACACATACATACAAACTAATCTGTAACCCTTTTCATTTTATTTATTGGACTCTTTCCATTTCAATATATTTGATCTTCATCTTCTGTTTGTCAGTTTTTAAGTACACTTTTATTAAAATACATATATAGTGTACAATTGGTGTATTAATGAATATTCAAACTGAGTACAGCCATCTGAAACTCCCAATGGGTCAAGAAATAGAATATTGCTCTAGCAGGCTTCCTTTCTCATGCTCCCTTACATTTACTGCTTTTCCCCATACTTGCGAAGTATCTGTAAATCCTAACTTCTAACACCATATATCAATTTTTTGCCTTTAAATGAAATCATACAGTATATGTTGTTTTTGCTCAACATGTGTTTGTCAGATAATCCATGACATTACTTGTTGCAGTAATTTGTTCATGTTCACTGCTGTGTACCAGGGGTACAAGTAGCATGTAATGAATGGGTCATTAAGTAATTTTTTTATTGTGGTAAGACATAGATAACAAAAATTTTTTTAAATTTTTTATTAAGGTATTAGTGATACATGCTCTTACGAAGGTTTCACATGAAAAAACAATGTGGTTACTACATTTACCCATATTATCAAGTCCCCACCCATACCCCAATGCAGTCACTGTCCATCAGTGCAGCAAGATGCCACAGATCCACTATTTGCCTTCTCTGTGCTACACTGTTCTCCCCGTGACCCCCACACCATGTGTACTAAACATAATACCCATCAATCCCCTTCTCCATCCCTCCCCACCTGCCCTCCCACAGCCCTCCCCTTTGGTAACCACTAGTTCTTGGAGTCTCTGAGTCTCCTGCTATTTTGTTCCTTCAGTTTTGCTTCATTGTTATACTCCACAAATGAGGGAAATCATTTGGCACTTGTCTTTCTCCGCCTGGCTTATTTCACTGAGCATAATGTCCTCCTTCAGATAACATTAAAAAAATTTTTTTTCTTATTTATTTCTATAGCTTTGATTACTGTTTTATGAACATAAGATAACATCATATAATGTAGTGATTTAAATTTTGTTTAAAGCAACTCTACTCATTTTCAGATTAAATCTTAGATGATATTCCACTTTCTTTGTGGTTGTTATCATTAATCTACAATTACATGAAGAACATTATGTTTACGAGGGTCCCTCCTTCACCAAGTCCCCCCCCACAAACTCCATTACAGTCACTGTCCATCAGATAACATAAAATTTTAAGTGTACAGTTTAGTGTCATTAAATAGTTTCACAGTACAACCATCACCATTGTCCAGTTCTAGAATTTTTCATCATCCCAAACAGAAACTATACCCATTAGACAGTAACTCCCTGTTTCTCCTTCATGCTCTCCTCTTCCTAGACCCTGGTAACTTCTGTTCTACTTTCTGACTATGAATTTGCCTGTTAGGTAACTCATGTAACTGAAATCATACAGTATTTGTCCTTCTGTGTCTGACTCATTTCACTTAGTATAACACTTTCAAGGATCATCTGCCGTGTTATAGCATGTATCAGATTTCATCCCTTTTTAGGCTGAAAAATAATCCATTGTATTTGTATACATTTTGCTTATCTGTTCATCTATTCATGGACATTTGGGTTTCCACCTACTGTGAATAATGCTGCTATAAACATTAGTACATAAATATCTGCTTGAGTCCCTGCTTTTCATGCTTTTGAGTATCTACCTAAGAGTAGGATTTCTGGATCATATGGTAATTCTGTGTTTAATTTTTTAAGTGACTGGGAAACTCTTTTTCATAGTACTGGTGCCATTTTTACATTCTCACCACCAGTGCACAAGGTTCCCAGTTTCCCCATATTTGTTCAGGTTTTTAAATAAAAGCCATCCTAATGAATGTGAAGTGGTATCTCATCATGACTTTGATTTGCACTGCCCTGAGCATCTTTGCTTGTGCTTATTGGTCATTTGTAAATCTTCTTTGGAAAAATGTATTTTCAAGTCTTTCTCCCACTTTTTGGTTGGGTTTTTGTTGAGCCATTTAGTGAATATTTTAAGCTCTCTGTCACAACTACTACTCATATAGTGGCAATAGCTTTGAGCAGAAAAGTACCCTAAATGCAGGCTCACCTTTGTTGTTTTTCTCCTTTCCAAATTTTGTTATTTTCACTATATAATTCCTTCAAATGGATGTTTTAAAAAATATTTTTCTTTTCTAATCTGATCTTACTCTCGTAAGAAAAAACTGAGTTCTGGTATTAGAATTTAACATAATTATGAATATCCTTATATATAAATATTGGAGTATTACACTTCATAAAAATCAGATATATTAAGGTATAATTTACATACAGTATAATTCTGCCCCTTTTAGGGGTGTGTATTTCAGTGACACAGCTGGGTAACCATCACCACAGTCAATATATCGAATATTTTAATATTTTATCACCCTAAAACTCTCTTGTGCCTCTTTGTAATCAGTCTTCTTGTCTTCCTCTTAGCCCCTAGTAATCACTGATATGACCTGTCTCTATAGTTTTATCTTCACTGAGTCATATAAATGGAATCATACATTATATAGCCTTTTGTGTCTGTATTTCACTTAGCATGTTTTTGAGATTTATCCATGTTCTACATGTATCAGTAGTTCGTTTTTATTGCTGAGTAGTAGTCTGTGTATGGATGTACTACAATTTGTTAATTCATTCATTAAATGTGGGACATTTGGGTTGTTTTCAATTTTACTTTTATGAATAAAGCTGCTATAAACAGTCACATATAGGTCTTTGATATTTTTCTTTCTTTGGGTATATACAAAGAAGTGATTTCTGGGTCATGTGGTAAATATTGGTAATGTTACAAGAAACTACCAAACACCTTTTCCACACAGTGGTTGTACCATTTTGTATTCATACCTGCAAACATCTGCAGGGTCCATTTATACTTAGTCTTGTAGTTTTTTTTTTTTCTATTCTAAATTAAGTGTATAGTGATATCTTTTGGTTTTAATTTGTAGTTCCTGCCCTTGTCTTTTGAAGGGCAGGAACTATCAATTTTAATGAAGTCTAGTTTTATCAGTTTTTTTCCTTTTAAGGTTTGTGATTTTTATGTTCTAAAATGTTTCTGCCTAAACCAGGATCACAAAGAATATTGTCTGTATTTTCTTCTATAAATTTTATGTTTTTAGGTTTCACATTTAAATCTGTGATCCATTTCAAGTTAATTTTTGTAAGTCATGTGAAGTTTTCTTTGCATTTGGATGTCCATTATTTCAGCATACTTTTTTTAAAAGACTTTTCCTTTTCCATTGAATTACCTTGTTATTTTTGTCAAAGTCAATGGTATCTCTGTGGGTCTATTTTCTGGACTTTCTCTTCAGTTCTTTTGACCTGTGTGTCTATCTTTTCTTCAGTAGTCTGTACTTTCAGGTAAGAAATATTTATGCATTTTCTACTATCATACTTGTAAAATTGAAATAATGCAGTAGATCAGCTGTTACCCAAGAATGTTAGGCAATCAAGTAATTATTGAACATGTGAATTTGTTTGTAATCATTCATTCATTTGCCTATAGTAATGTACTGAAACCCCTTAAAACATTTTGTTCAGATGTTGCCAGTAAGAACTGTCATACATTGCTACAAGTGTAAATCAGTACAAGTGCTCTCACAAAGCAGTTGGTTAGCTTCCGATCAAAGAAGAGTATGTGATAAGCTGTGACTCATCAATTCTACTTCTTAGGCATATGCCCTTGAGAAACTGGCATGAGTATGTACTTAGGGGGATAGATACAAGAATGTTTATTGGACCATTATTTGAAATATTGCAAAACGGGAAACAACCTAAATATCTTTCAATAGGAAAATAGTGGAATAAATTAAAGGATGATGTAAGATACTATAAAGAAATCAAAATGAATAAATTAAATCTCTACATAGCAGCGTAAATCTCAAAAGCCATGCAAATTTTTAAAATAAAACTACAAACAAAATAGGAACAATAGAGAAACGTTCTAGAAAGAGATAAACTGAATTCATAATAATGGTTTCTGGGAAGGAAAGAGGCATGGGAATGGGAAGAGGCACAAAAAAGGAACTTCTCTTATATCTGTTAGATTGTACTTTTTTTTTTTTTTTTTTTTTTTTAATAATTATTTTTTATTGAAGGGTAGTTGACACACAGTATTACATTACATGAGTTTCAAGTGTACAACACAGTGGTAGAACATTTATATACATAATTCTAGGTTCCAGCTATCACCCTACCAAGCTGTTACAATATCTTGACTATATTCCTTATGCTATACATTACATCCTGGTTACTAATTTATTTTACCATTGGAAGTCTGTCCTTTTTTTTTTTTTTTTTTTTGTGAGGGCATCTCTCATATTTATTGATCAAATGGTTGTTAACGACAATAAAATTCTGTATAGGGGAGTCAATGCTCAATGCACAATCATTATTCCACCCCAAGCCTAATTTTTGTCAGTCTCCAATCTTCTGAGGCATAACAAACAAGTTTTTACATGTAGAACAAATTCTTACATAATGAATAAGTTACATAGTGAACAGTACAAGGGCAGTCATCACAGAAACTTTCGGTTTTGCTCATGCATTATGAACTATAAACAGTCAGTTCAAATATGAATACTCATTTGGTTTTTATACTTGATTTATATGTGGATACCACATTTCTCTCTTTATTATTATTATTTTTAATAAAATGCTGAAGTGGTAGGTAGATACAAGATAAAGGTAGAAAACATAGTTTAGTGTTGTAAGAGAGCACATGTAGATGATCAGGTGTGTGCCTGTAGACTATGTGTTAATCCAAGCTAGACCAGGGCAATAAAACATCCACGTATGCAGAAGATTTCTCTCAGAACGGGGGGGTGAGGTTCTAAGCCTCACCTCTGTTGATCCCCAATTTCTCACCTGATGGCCCCCCTGCGACTGTGCCTGTCTTAGGTTGTTCCTCCCTTGAGGAATCTTACCCGTCTCTGGCTAACCAGTCATCTTCCGGGGCCATAGAGGGAAATGTGAAGTTGGTAAGTGAGAGAGAAGCCTTATTGTTTGAAAAAGTTAGCTTTTTACTTCTTTGCATATTTATGCCCTGTGGCTTCTATGCCCAGCATTTGTCTTGAGGTATCTTTACCACTTGGAAGAATTATGATACTCGGTAAATTTGATATGAGGCACGAATTCTATTTAAGGGTTGTAATTAGGAAGGAAGAAGAAAAGCTATAGAAGTAGCAGGTGGCAGAAAACTTGGGAAGATTGATTATTTCTTTGACATATCTCCTTGTAGAGTAACTTCAGCATGTATAGGTTTTAAGCTACTAGTTAAATTGCGCACACACATTAACATAATAGGAGTATAGTTACATAACCAAAGCATATCTGTAATTACCAGCCATCTCCAGTGAAACCAAGAAAACCAGTTAGGCACCTTAGGCATTTGTGAAAACTTATCTATGATATGGTGGATATTGTCCAACTGAACTTGAACAGTCTGAGAGAAATCAGACAAATTAAAACAACCCATTCCTGGGGAATGTTCACATCCCTTATGTTCTTTTAACAGTAAATAGTCTGTAGTTGTAGGATTTTGGAGCGCTACAATTTGCACTTCTCCTAATTCTTGGTTGAGTTCCAACAGTATAGATCCAGTCAAATTTGTTGTTTTACTGTATGCACAGGCCAGCTTAGATATCTCCTTCATTCCCATGGCAAGTCCAGGAACTGGTGGGATGAGTGCATCTACAGCTGTAGCAGTGCGTGGATCTTTGTTGGGGTTTTTTGATGATCATCTTCTGGCATGAGTCTTCCAGAGAGTGCTGATGTTGGAAGTTCTCTTTCATATCATATCTTAGTTCATTTTCGGGGTAGCCCAATTAGGCTTTGATCCTCTGTATAAACGCAAACAGACCCTTTGTCTACACTTTTATAAGCCCTTTATACCCTTGTGTAGAACTCATTGGAGGTTACCACACAGGAACTGCCCTTTTTGTTTGTTTGTTTGTTTTGTATTGTTTTGTTTTTGGTATCACTAATCTACACTTACATGACGAATATTATGTTTACTAGGCTCTCCCCTATACCAGGTCTCCCCCATAAACCCCTTTACAGTCACTGTCCGTCAGCATAGCAAAATGTTGTAGAATCACTACTTGCCTTCTCTGTGTTGTACAGCCCTCCCTTTTCTCCTACCCCCCATGCATGTTAATCTTAATACCCCCCCACTTCTCCCGCACCCTTCTCCCCCCCCCACCAATCCTCCCCAGTCCCTTTCCCTTTGGTACCTGTTAGTCCATTCTTGAGTTCTGTGATTCTGCTGCTGTTTTGTTCCTTCAGTTTTTCCTTTTTTCTTATATTCCACAGATAAGTGAAATCATTTGGTATTTCTCTTTCTCCGCTTGGCTTGTTTCACTGAGCATAATACCCTTCAGCTCCATCCATGTTGCTGCAAATGGTTGGATTTGCCCTTTTCTTATGGCTGAGTAGTATTCCATTGTGTATATATACCACATCTTCTTTATCCATTCATCTATCGATGGACATTTAGGTTGCTTCCAATTCTTGGCTATTGTAAATAGTGCTGCGATAAACATAGGGGTGCACTGATCTTTCTCATACTTGATTGCTGCATTCTTAGGGTAAATTCCTAGGAGTGCAATTCCTGGGTCAAATGGTAAGTCTGTTTTGAGCATTTTGATGTACCTCCATACTGCTTTCCACAATGGTTGAACTAATTTACATTCCCACCAGCAGTGTAGGAGGGTTCCCCTTTCTCCACAGCCTCGCCAACATTTGTTGTTGTTTGTCTTTTGGATGGCAGCCATCCTTACTGGTGTGAGGTGATACCTCATTGTAGTTTTAATTTGCATTTCTCTGATAATTAGCGATGTGGAGCATCTTTTCATGTGTCTGTTGGCCATCTGTATTTCTTTTTTGGAGAACTGTCTGTTCAGTTCCTCTGCCCATTTTTTAATTGGGTTATTTGTTTTTTGTTTGTTGAGGCGTGTGAGCTCCTTATATATTCTGGACGTCAAGCCTTTATCGGATGTGTCATTTTCAAATATATTCTCCCATACTGTAGGGATCCTTCTTGTTCTATTGATGGTGTCTTTTGCTGTACAGAAGCTTTTCAGCTTAATATAGTCCCACTTACTCATTTTTGCTGTTGTTTTCCTTGCCCGGGGAGATATGTTCAAGAAGAGGTCACTCATGTTTATGTCTAAGAGGTTTTTACCTATGTTTTCTTCCAAGAGTTTAATGGTTTCATGACTTTCATTCAGGTCTTTGATTCATTTTGAGTTTACTTTTGTATATGGGGTTAGACAATGGTCCAGTTTCATTCTCTTACATGTAGCTGTCCAGTTTTGCCAGCACCACCTGTTGAAGAGACTGTCATTTTGCCATTGTATGTCCATGGCTCCTTTATCAAATATTAATTGACCATATATGTCTGGGTTAATGTCTGGATTCTCTAGTCTATTCCATTGGTCTGTGGCTCTGCTCTTGTGCCAGTACCAAATTGTCTTGATTACTATGGCTTTATAGTAGAGCTTGAAGTTGGGGAGTGAGATCCCCCCTACTTTATTCTTCTTTCTCAGGATTGCTTTGGCTATTCGGGGTCTTTGGTGTTTCCATATGAATTTTTGAATTATTTGTTCCAGTTCATTGAAGAATGTTGCTGGTAGTTTCATAGGGATTGCATCAAATCTGTATATTGCTTTGGGCAGGATGGCCATTTTGACGATATTAATTCTTCCTAGCCACGATCATGGGATGAGTTTCCATCCGTTAGTGTCTCCTTTAATTTCTCTTAAGAGTGACTTGTAGTTTTCAGAGTATAAGTCTTTCACTTCTTTGGTTAGGTTTATTCCTAGGTATTTTATTATTTTTGATGCAATTGTGAATGGAGTTGTTTTCCTGATTTCTCTTTCCATTGGTTCATTGTTAGTATATAGGAAAGCCACAGATTTCTGTGTGTTGATTTTGTATCCTGCAACTTTGCTGTATTCCGATATCAGTTCTAGTAGTTTTGGAGTGGAGTCTTTAGGGTTTTTTATGTACAGTATCATGTCATCTGCAAATAGTGACAGTTTAACTTCTTCTTTACCAATCTGGATTCCTTGTATTTCTTTGTTTTGTCTGATTGCCGTGGCTAGGACCTCCAGTACTATGTTAAATAACAGTGGAGAGTGTGGGCATCCCTGTCAAGTTCCCGATCTCAGAGGAAATGCTTTCAGCTTCTCGCTGTTCAATATAATGTTGGCTGTGGGTTTATCATAGATGGCCTTCATTATGTTGAGGTACTTGCCCTCTATTCCCATTTTGCTGAGAGTTTTTATCATGAATGGATGTTGAACTTTGTCAAATGCTTTTTCAGCATCTATGGAGATGATCATGTGGTTTTTGTCCTTCTTTTTGTTGATGTGGTGGATGATGTTGATGGACTTTCGAATGTTGTACCATCCTTGCATCCCTGGGATGAATCCCACTTGGTCATGGTGTATGATCCTTTTGATGTATTTTTGAATTCGGTTTGCTAATATTTTGTTGAGTATTTTTGCATCTACGTTCATCAGGGATATTGGTCTGTAGTTTTCTTTTTTGGTGGGGTCTTTGCCTGGTTTTGGTATTAGGGTGATGTTAGCTTCATAGAATGAGTTTGGGAGTATCCCCTCCTCCTCTATTTTTTGGAAAACTTTAAGGAGAATGGGTATTATGTCTTCCCTGTATGTCTGATAAAATTCCGAGGTAAATCCATCTGGCCCGGGGGTTTTGTTCTTTGGTAGTTTTTTTATTACCGCTTCAATTTCGTTGCTGGTAATTGGTCTGTTTAGATTTTCTGTTTCTTCCTGGGTCAGTCTTGGAAGGTTGTATTTTTCTAGGAAGTTGTCCATTTCTCCTAGGTTTCCCAGCTTGTTAGCATATAGGTTTTCATAGTATTCTCTAATAATTCTTTGTATTTCTGTGGGGTCCGTTGTGATTTTTCCTTTCTCATTTCTGATACTGTTGATTTGTGTTGACTCTCTTTTCTTCTTAATAAGTCTGGCTAGAGGCTTATCTATTTTGTTTATTTTCTCGAAGAACCAGCTCTTGGTTTCATTGATTTTTGCTATTGTTTTATTCTTCTCAATTTTATTTATTTCTTCTCTGATCTTTATTATGTCCCTCCGTCTGCTGACCTTAGGCCTCATCTGTTCTTCTTTTTCCAATTTCGATAATTGTGACATTAGACCATTCATTTGGGATTGCTTTTCCTTTTTTAAATATGCTTGGATTGCTATATACTTTCCTCTTAAGACTGCTTTTGCTGTGTCCCACAGAAGTTGTGGCTTAGTGTTGTTGTTGTCATTTGTTTCCATATATTGCTGGATCTCCATTTTGATTTGGTCATTGATCCATTGATTATTTAGGAGCGTGTTGTTAAGCCTCCATGTGTTTGTGAGCCTCTTTCTTTGTACAGTTTATTTGTAGTTTTATGCCTTTGTGGTCTGAAAAGTTGGTTGGTAGGATTTCAATCTTTTGGAATTTTCTGAGGCTCTTTTTGTGGCCTAGTATGTGGTCTATTCTGGAGAATGTTCCATGTGCACTTGAGAAGAATGTATATCCCGCTGCTTTTGGATGTAGAGTTCTATAGATGTCTATTAGGTCCATCTGCTCTACTGTGTTGTTCAGTGCTTCTGTGTCCTTACTTATTTTCTGCCCAGTGGATCTATCCTTTGGGGTGAGTGGTGTGTTAAAGTCTCCTAGAATGAATGCATTGCAGTCTATATCCCCCTTTAATTGTGTTAGTATTTGTTTCCATATGCTGGTGCTCCTGTGTTGGGTGCATATATATTTAGAATGGTTATATCCTCTTGTTTGACTGAGCCCTTTATCATTATGTAGTGTCCTTCTTTATCTCTTGTTACTTTCTTTGTTTTGAAGTCTATTTTGTCTGATATTAGTACTGCAACCCCTGCTTTCTTCTCACTGTTGTTTGCTTGAAATATGTTTTTCCATCCCTTGACTTTTAGTCTGTACATGTCTTTGGGTTTGAGCTGAGTTTCTTGTAAGCAGCATATAGATGGGTCTTGCGTTTTTATCCATTCTGTTTCTATGTGTCTTTTGCTTGGTGCATTCAACCCATTAACATTTAGGGTGACTATTGAAAGATATGTACTTATTGCCATTGCAGGCTTTAAGTTTGTGGTTACCAAAGGTTCAAGGTTAGCCTCTTTAGTATCTTACTGCCTAACTTAGCTCGCTTATTGAGCTGTTATATACACTGTCTGGAGATTCTTTTCTTCTCTCCCTTCTTGTTCCTCCTCCTCGATTCTTCATATGTTGGGTGTTTTGTGCTGTGCTCTTTCTAGGAGTGCTCCCATCTAGAGCAGTCCCTGTAAGATGTTCTGTAGAGGTGGCTTGTGGAAAGCAAATTCCCTCAGCTTTTGTTTGTCTGGGAATTGTTTAATCCCACCATCATATTTGAATGATAGTCGTGCTGGATACAGTATCCTTGGTTCAAGGCCCTTCTGTTTCATTGTATTAAATATATCATGCCATTCTCTTCTGGCCTGTAGGGTTTCTGTTGAGAAATCTGACGTTAGCCTGATGGGTTTCCCTTTATAGGTGATCTTTTTCTCTCTATCCTCTTTTAACACTGTTTCCTTGTCCTTGGTCTTTGCCATTTTAATTTTTATGTGTCTTGGTGTTGTCCTTCTTGGATCCTTTCTGTTGGGGGTTCTGTGTATTTCCGTGGTCTGTTGGATTATTTCCTCTCCCAGTTTGGGGAAGTTTTCAGCAATTATTTCTTCTAAGATACTTTCCATCTCTTTTCCTCTCTCTTCTTCTTCTGGGACCCCTATAATACGGATATTGTTCCTTTTGGATTGGTCACACAGTTCTCTTAATGTTGTTTCATCCCTGGAGATCCTTTTGTCTCTCTCTCTGTCAGCTTCTGTGCGTTCCTGTTCTCTGATTTCAGTTCCATCAATGGCCTCTTGCATTCTATCCATTCTGCTTATAAACCCTTCCAGAGTTTGTTTCATTTCTGCGATCTCCTTTCTGGCATCTGTGATCTCCCTCCGGACTTCATCCCATTTCTCTTGCGTATTTCTCTGCATCTCTGTCAGCATGTTTATGATTCTTATTTTGAATTCTTTTTCAGGAAGACTGGTTAGGTCTGTCTCCTTCTCTGGTGTTGTCTCTGTGATCTTTGTCTGCCTGTAGCTTTGCCTTTTCATGGTGATAGGAATAGTCTGCAGAACTGGGACGAGTGACGGCTGGAAGGACTTCCTTTCTTGTTGGTTTGTGGCCCTCCTCTCCTGGGAGAACAGCGACCTCTAGTGGCTTGTGCTGCGCAGCTGCGCGCAGACAGGGTTTCTGCTTCCTGCCCGGCTGCTATGGAGTTAATCTCCGCTGTTGCTGTGGGCGTGGCCTGGCTCGGGCAGCTACTCCAAAGTGGTGGAGTCGCGTAGGAGCAGGAGCGGCTGTGAGGCTGTTTTTCTCCGTAAGGGGCCTCCCTGCTCCCTGCAGCCCAGGGGTTAGGGTGCCCAGAGATCCCCGGATTCCCTACCTCTGGATTAAGTGTCCCGCCCTGCCCCTTTAAGACTTCCAAAAAGCACCCGCCAAAACAAAACAACGACCACCAAGAAAAAAAAAAAAGAAAAAAGAAAAAAAAATTTTTTTTAGTTAAAAAAAAAAAAATTTTTTTTTTTAATTAAAAAAAAAAGGTGGGCGCTCGTTTTTCTTTATTCTAGGGTGCCAGCCTCAGGCCTCTGCTCACCGGTCTTGCTGCCCTGTTTCTGCAGTATTGGGGTCCCTATCCCTTTAAGACTTCCAGAAAGCGCTCGCCAAAACAAAACAGCAAAACAAACAAAAAAAAAATGGTCGCGCGCTTTTCTTATGTCCTCTGGCACCCGGCCTCCAGTGCACACTCACTGTTCTTGCTGCCCTGTTTTCCTAGTATCGAGGGCCTTGTACTCTGGCCCGGATGGCTGGGGCTGGGTGTTCGGCAGCCCTGTGCTCCGTCTCCCTCCCGCTCTGCCTATTCTTCTCCCTCCGGGTGTTGGGGGGTATGGGCGCTCCGCTACCGCCGGGCCGGGGCTTATATCTTACCCCCTTCGCGAGGCGCTGGGTTCTCTCAGGTGCGGATGTGGTCTGGATACTGTCCTGTGTCCTCTGGTCTTTATTCTAGGAAGGGTTGTCTTTGTTATATTTTCATAGATATATGTTGTTTTGGGAGGAGATTTCCGCTGCTCTACTCATGCCGCCATCTTCTGCCCCTCTCCTTTACAACATTTTTAAGCAAATGTGGCATTATCAATATTCCCATCACTCAAAGTGAATACACTGTCTTCCTCTTTTCTGTTATTTCCCCATGTCAAATTAAATAAACAAAAATACATAAATTCTTTTTTAAAAAAAAAGGAGTATAAATGTCCAAACAGTTGATTTACAACATATTTTTAATAATTTCTTCATGTATCATTATCAAGTGCTTACTAAGCACTTCCTGTGGACTAGACACTGTGTAAAATACTAATGGGACTGTAATAATTAAGAAATTATCTTGTCTAAAAGACTGACTCTAGTTATCAGTATATATCAGGGATGAGGGAAAGGGTAGGTAGTATACACTCATAAAGGGAACAGCATTTCTTAGTTGTTGTGGTATTGGTAACAAGACTTCATCTATTCTCTGTTATCAAGAGAGTAATAATATTTTATTGATTTTGAAATTTCAAATATTAAAGAATGACATGGGTATTTTTTTAAATAAAATTAGGACATGAATTTGAAAAAAATGAAATACACACTACTGTAGTTGATTTCCACCTTTGCTTTACTGCATTTCTGTAATAGCTTCTACAGGCTTTGTAGATTCTAAGGACTAAGAAATTAATTTTCAAAAACAATGAGATTTGCATGTAATTATTGTCACCTTACAGAAATACTCAACACACATTTTGATTATGCTGAATTTTTTAATCCTTTTTAAGCTTAACTTGAGCCAGTAATTAATGTAAACCAGTCATTTGTTTCAACGAAAATAGAAACGTGTTGCTAAATGCCACACTTGTAATCTCATATACCAATTCCTATGATGCAATCATTTGTATTAAAAAAAACTCTAGAAAGGAGGTACCCAACAATGAACATATTACATATTACATCAGATTTGAATAGATTAAACAGTGCTTTTTTTTCTTTCTCACTATTATTGAAATCATGTTTGTATTTTCTAACAATGTATATTTTAAAAATTATTTTTAAAAATTTTCCTTAAGTAAAATTTCTCTTACTATAGCATATCAGTACCTACAAGCATCAATAAGATGAGGTGATAAATAAAGGACTCATAGCCTTAAATTTTTGAGGCATGTTGAAGTCTATATTCCTCTCTTGGAGATTCACATGTATATTAAAATGCTAGAGGTATAAGAAGTCATATAGTAGTATTTCTCTGACTTATTTGATCATAACCCTCATTTTCACGTATCACCTAATAGCGTGCTTTAGGAAATGTTTAGGGTATTCTTCATACTTGTAATATATACAAATAATTATTTCTACTTTAAAGCAGGACAAAAGGAGCAAGCTGTGGAATGGTATAAAAAAGGTATTGAAGAACTAGAAAGAGGAATAGCTGTCATAGTTACAGGACAAGGTAAGGTTATTATTATTTTTCTAAGTATTGTTGATATACAATTATATATTGGTTTCAAATATATAACACAGTGGTTCAACAGTTACCCATATTATTAAATCCTCACCCCTTCTAGTGCAGTTAATGTCAACATAGAAAGATGTTAGAGAATCATTGACGATATATTCCATGCTATACTACCATCCCCATGACCAACTTATGTTATGATTTTTGTGCCTCTTTATCCCCCTCACTTTTCCCACATACCCATCCCAGCTTCTCCCCACGGTAACCACTAGTGACTTCTTAGTGTCTGTGAGTCTACTGTTGTTTTGTTCATTCTGTTTTGCTTTGTTTTTATATTCCACAAACAAGTGAAATAATATGGTATTTGTCTTTCTCTGCCTGCCTTATTTCACTGAGCA
The DNA here is from genome assembly GCF_030020395.1 of Manis pentadactyla. Taxonomy (NCBI): domain Eukaryota; kingdom Metazoa; phylum Chordata; class Mammalia; order Pholidota; family Manidae; genus Manis; species Manis pentadactyla. Next base: position 210,730,023 of record NC_080020.1, on the reverse strand, counting down.
TAATACCCTCTAGGTCCATCCATGTTGTTGCAAATGGCAGGATTGCTTTTCTTTTTATGGCTGAATAATATTCCATTGTGTGTATATACTACATGTTTATCCATTCATCTATTGATGGAGACAGGTTGCTTCCATATCATGGGTATTGTAAATAATGTGGTGATAAACATAGGGGTGCATATATCTTTTTGAATCAGGGATTTTGTTTTCTTCAGGTAAATTCCTAGAAGTGAAATTACTGGGTCGAATGGTATTTCTATTTTTTTACTTTTTGAGGAACGCTACTGCTTTGTAAAGCAGTTGTACCAGTTTATATTCCCACTAACAGTGTAGGAGAGTTCCCATTTCTCCACATCCTTGTCAACACTTGTTATTTTTTGTCTTTTGTGTAGTGACCATTCTGACAGGTGTGAGGTGATATCTCGTTGTGATTTTGATTTTCATTTCCCTGATGATTAACAATGTGGAGCATCTTTTCATGTGCCTGTCAAGCATCCATATTTCTTTGGAGAGAAATATCTGTGCAGGTTCCTCCACATTTTTAAATCAGGTTCATTGTGTTTTTGGTGTTGAGGATTATGAGCTCTTTGTATATTTTGGATGTTAACCCCTTATCAAATAAATCATTTACAAATATATTCTCCCATACTGTAGGTTGCCTTTTTGTTCTGCTGATGGTGTCCTCTGCTGTATAGAAGCTTTTTAGTTTAATGTAGTCCCACTTGTTCATTTTTAATTTTTTTTCCCTTGCCCAAGGAGATGTGTACAGGAAAAAATTGCTCATGCTTATGTTTCGAGAGATTTTTGGTTTCATGACTTAGATTCACATCTTTGATCCATTTCAAATTTATTTTTGTGTGTGGAGTTAGACAGTAGTCCAGTTTCATTCTCTTACCTGTAGCTGTCCAGTTTTTCTATACACCAGTTATTAAAGAGGCTGTCTTTTCCCCATTGTATATTCATGACTCTTTTATCATATATTAATTGACCATATATGTATGGGTTTCTATCTGGGCTGTCTATTCTGTTCCATTGATCTATGGGTCTGTTCTAGTGCCAGTACCATCCTGTTGATTACTGTAGCTTTGTAGTAGAGCTTGAAGTCAGGGAGGGTAATTCCCCTAGCTTTGTTCTTCTTTCTCTGGATTGCTTTGGCTATTTGGGGTCTTTTGTGGCTCCATATGAATTTTAGAACTATTTGTTCTAGTTCATTGAAGAATGCTGTGGGTGTTTTGATAGAGATTGCATTGAATCTGTAAATTGCTTTAGGCAGGATGGCCGTTTGACAATATTAATTCTTCCTGTCCAAGGTAAGGTTGTATTTACATTCATTTAGTAGCCACCTCAAATTATATTCACATGATTGCCCTGATTTCAGATACATTTATCTCAAAAAAAGGTGTTCAACAGATTTTTAGATGTTATTGTTAATGTTCATAGACTTACAGTTAATACTTTATTACCTATGCTAAAAATTAAGTTATAACCAGATATGCTGAAATCTGATTACCTGTAGCAATTAGGCAAAAACTAGTACATTTTTGGTTCTTCTTGGACACACAGTTGGTGATACTTTTGCTCTATTTTTAGCCTATGTCTGAAACCTGGTCCTTTCCTCATTGTCGAGGCAGAGAAGGGGTCGTTAATTCACAGACTTCCCTTTGCACTTGTGGGTAATGCTTGACTACATGTAAGAAAGTGAGCAATAAATGTCTTAGTTTGATTTACACTTGACTTTTTAAAACCAAAGTAATTATTTCTCATCTTTATTTTCCTATTATCTCAAATTAAAAGTTAGAGTCTAAAATATCTTTAAATATATAGATAACGTTTATTATACACTTAATTTTGTGCAAAAGTATCATTGTATATCTCTTCATTATCTCTCTTAATTTTCATAACAATCCCATACTTTGAGGCTACAGTTTTTATCCTTATTTTCCAGTTGAGTAACCTTAAATACAAAGAAGTTAAGTATCTTGCCTGAGGTCTCAGTGCCACGTGAGTGGTAGAGTCAAGATATCCAGACAGTCTGACTTCAGAGCCTGAATTCTTAAATAGTATGCTGTAAATATTGTGTAGTTCCTGGGTGGCACTCTTGAATAAGTAAAGTACCCAGTTTATTATAGCTAAAATAAATTCAGAAACATAAATTATAATATGTAGGCTAAGAATCTTAGCTTTATGGATCAATTTACCCAGTGGAAGTTTGTTGTCTGGCTGATGTTAGTATTTACATTAGCTAATCTCCGATAATTACAGTGTGTTCAGTAATGTGTCCAATATTTACCATGTTTTTTTTTCTCCCCTTTTTATTTTGACTTCTTATCTAGCTACTAATCTCCTGCATAAAAGAAAGCAGAATAGAATAAGTAAATATGGGAAGTTGGGCCCTTGAGACTTGCATGAGTTGATAAGCATGACTTTATGAATTATGTAGAAAATGTTTGCTATTCATTGTCAGTTGCATAGAAGAGTTAAAAAAAAGTGAGTTGGTTATAAGAAAAATAGCATTTCACTGAATCAAAAATGCCTTTGTTTTTACCACTAAGATGAAAGACAATGTCAATTAAACTATGATACATTCTCATTCTCTTCTTATCACTTAGAATTTGTATTTTAACTTAATTGAATATGCTGTCTTAATCTTATTTAGACATAGTTGTAACAGCAGTATTAATATATTTGTATAGGCACAGGCAAAGACAAACTGTGTCATGACTGCACTTTAATAATAGCAGTAGTAAATTGGCACTGTTGTAAAACACATCCCAATTTCAAAGACTTTAAAATACAGGGGAAAAAATATGTCTGAACATCCATGAAATACACATGAAATCCATGAAATACCACACACAGTAGGTCTGAAACCTTCAGAACGAACTGTAACTGATTTTTTAAAGATAATATTTGAAAATAATATTAATGTTTTTTGTAAATACTATGACTCCCCATGATATTAGTTGGAGTGATATTTTATCTTGAAGCAGTATTAGTAGGGAAATGCAGATATTTTAATTCTTTTTTTTTGTCCCTGTGTTTTCTTTCAGGTGAACAGTGTGAAAGAGCTAGACGCCTTCAGGCTAAAATGATGACTAATTTGGTTATGGCCAAGGACCGTTTACAACTTCTAGGTATCAGTTAATGAATTGTATAATGGGAGTAAGATTTATTTGAAAATGTATGTTCAAAGAAACTTTAAATGTAGAATGAAACTCTAAATGTATGTAGAAGTAGATCACTGATCTTGAAAATGTGATCTAGGCTTTTTTTAACTTATAGAAATACCTTACATATACAGAATAGAAGAGTATAATGAAATTCTTATCCATCACTCAGCTTTAATAATTGTCAACGCATGGTCAGTCCTGATTTATCTGTACCAGGGGCTGGCAAACTAAAGCCCTTTGGCTAAATCCAGTTCAGTGCCTGTTTTTGCAAGTTAGCACACAGCTTCTCTTATTCCTTTATATATTATCTGGTTGCTTTCATACTATAGTGACAGAATTGACTAGTTAATACAGAGATCATATAGCCCTCAAGGCCTTTTAACATACAGTTTAAAAAATTATTTTACTATTTACTATTTGGGTATTTACATAAAATTTTGCCAACCCTACTTTATATCCCAGCCCACTTTCCCCTACTTCATATTATTTTGAAACAAATTCTTGACATCTTCTTATTTCATTTATAAGTATTTCATAGTGTATCTGTAAAAGAGAAAGATGCTTTAAAAATAAAATTGCCAAAATACCATTATCATACCAAAAATATTTAATATTAACCAAATGAGGCCCAAAAAGGTCAGTGTCCAAATACAATTGATATATAAGGTAAATAATGTCCATTTTCTCATATCTTACTATTTTTTATAATTTAATTGAAAAAGGATCTCAAGAAGATCCATGCACTATGTCTCTCTTAATATACAAGTCCCAACTTTTTTTGTTTCTCTTGCAATTTATTTGTTGATGAACTAGAATTTTGTCATGTGGTTGACTTACGCTGCATTCATTTCCATGGTATCTTTTAATATTTTCTTCTGTTCTCCCTGTAAATGGATAGTTGGCTATAGAGCCTTAACTGGAGTGGAAGTTGTTTTTTATTTTTTGATAAGACTACTTGTTAGGGGCTTATGTGTCTACCCATCAGCAGTTCCTACGTCTTGTGATATTAGCAGCAGTTGATGACTGATATCTAATGATATTATGATTTTGTCATTCTTTCTGTATTCATCAGCTGGAATAGGCCTATAAAGAGAAACAACTCATCTTTTTGATGGGATAGATTTTAAAGATATATTCTTAAGGTAAATCTATGACCCTAAAATAAAGAGAAACTAAAACCCACCATTTTTTGGTGGTTCTCTAATAGCTTGATGTGAGAGAAACAGTAGATAACTTGGTAAACAAGCAGATCTTATTTATGTGTTGCTCTTTGATTTGTGTTAAGTTATTTAGCATGCCTGGGCATATTTTTTTTCTAATTAAAGTATTATTGATACACAATTTTACGTTGGTTTCAAATAAACAACACAGTGGTTCAACAGTTACACATATCATTAAATCATCACCCTCTCTGGTGTGGATACTATCTCTCAAAGAAGTAAGATGTTACAGATGCATTGGTTGCATTCTCCATGCTGTACTACCATCCCTGCAACCAACTTATATTGTGATTGCAAATTATTGTGCCCCTTTAACCCCTTCACCCTCTCCCAGCCACCCACCCCAACCCCTCTCCCTTGGTAACCACTAGTCACTTCTTGGTGGTGGTGAGTCTACTGCTATTTTGTTCCTTCTGTTTTGCTTTGGTTTTATACTCCACAAATAAGTGAAATCATATGGTATTTGTCTTTCTCCACCTGGCTTATTTCACTGAGCATAATACCCTCTAGATACATGCATGTTGTTGCAAATAGGAGCTTATCTTTTCTTTTTATGGCTGAATAATACTCTATTGTGTATATGTACAACATTTTTTTAAAGTAAGGTATCATTGATATACAATCATTTTTTATATTTTATTTTTTTATTAAGTTATTGATATACAATCTATTTTTAAATTATTTATTTTTATTAAAGTATAATTGATATACACTCTTATGAAGGTTTCACGTGAAAAACATTGTGATTAGTACATTCAACCATATTATCAAGTCCCCCCATACCATTTGAAGTCACTATCCATCAGTGTAGTAAGATGCCACAGAGTCACTACTTGTCTTCTCTTTCCTACACTGTCTTCCCGGTGACCCCCCTACATCATGCATACTAATCATAATAGCCCTCAATCCCCTTCTCCCTCCCTCCCCACCTGCTGCTCCCCAACCCTCCCCTTTGGTAACTGCTAGTCCCTTCTTGGAGTCTTGGAGTCTGCTGCTGTTTTGTTCCTTCAGTTTTGCTTTGTTATTATGCTCCACAAATGAGGGAAATCATTTCCTACTTATTTTTCTCTGCCTGGCTTGTTTCATTGAACCTAATACCCTCTAGCTTCATCCATGTTGTAGCAAATGGTAGGATTTTTCTTTTTATCGCTGAATAATTCGATTTTGTATATGTAGCACATCTTCTTGTACCACATCTACTTTATCCTTTCATCTATTGATGATGTCCAAGCCTTTTTATCTCATATAATACTAGGCTAATAGATATTTATCTTACTATATTCGTGACCATTGAATTATTGAAAGAATGTTACCATAGTAAGTGCTCAAAATGCCAGTTTTTGTTCATGTTCTTCCCTGTCTGTAATCTCCCCACCTGCTTTTGTGAAAACATATATTTACACATGCATACATATGTATTTTACTCATTCATTCATTCATCATTCTTATATGGTCCATTGTATCTAATAAGTTTTTTGCCCTACATTGTTGAAAAAGAAACCCTTACTATTTCTAGGTCACTAATAAAGTAGTGTTCCTTGGCTTCTGTGGCTGACAGTTTGCTTCCAAGTGAACTGCATCAAATAAAATTAAATGTTATATCAAAGTTTATTGTAGTAAATATCTAATTGTTGTAATTGGTACTTGCTATGTGTTTTAGCTATAACACCTTTCAGTATATATACAAGGTATCATATATATATATATATAATGCAGAGTAAGTTTGATTATGGAATATTTTATGAAATGTTTCAAACTGAATAATTTTTTCATCTTTTATTTGAAGTGATATGGTAAAACATTGGAAGCATCTCATCGATTATAGACTTGCCTTTAAATGCAACTTTATAATTCCTTATTTGTGTTCTTAGAGGAGAGGACAAAAAGTACATGAAGCTAGGCATAAATAGTAAATGTTTGGATGTTACTGTTGTCTGTTGTCACTGCTTAAAAGTGCTGTGTGCACATTAGTGAAAGATGTTACTTTAAAGAAGAGGGGCAGTAATGGGGTGTGTGGCGGGGAGTTGGTGAAGGGGGGAGTCTAGTAAACATAATGTTCTTCATGTAATTGTAGATTAATGATAACAAAAAATAAATAAATTATAACTAAATAAATAAAAATAAAAAAGAGGGGCAGGATAGAAGGCATCAATATACTTCTGTCAAGGCAGTCTGGGAGTATATGTACACCAAAAACACTGAAAAAGAGTTGTGCACAAGTGCATAGTAGAGCATATTTGTGTATTATATGCTGATTAAGAAATAGAATTTTCAGAATTGGGATGCCTGAGAGGAATCTAACTGGGTTGGATGTAATACTGGGAGTGTCAGACTGGTTGGAGAAGTTGCAGTCTCTATGCTAAAGATAGGAAGAGTTCATACATATATTATGATCTTCATTTTAGTGATAGTATAATCTTCAATTTAGTGATAGTAAACCTTAGAGCAAAGCTTAACTGTAAAACCTGCCGTGGTTGACAAGATGATTTTAGTATCAGCATCTTGGTATACCTGGTTACCTGGTCGTTACCTTTATTATTATTTTTTAAATTTAGCTTTATTCAATGCCCATTTATTAAGTCCTTACTACATAACAGGTACAGTGCCAAGGGATATAAGCTGAATTATTAACTCCACAAATAGTTATTGGGTGAATACCATGTTCTAGGCACTTAGGATATAGATAAGGATCCCTTCATAGTTTTTTGGGGGGGCTGAAAGGGTTATACCCAAGTTTATTTCCACAATGGCAGGTCAATCACTAGAATCCTGTCCACTTAGAGCAAGTCTGCATGCAGCAAGCTGGTCTCTGCCTCTGGGCCTTTCTACCCCTGCACCCGTCTCAGTCTCTGTCCTCAGTGCTGCCACCACTTCAGCCTCTGCTCTCCTGTAGACTTGCAGCTGTGCAGCAGCTGTGCCACTGTGTCACCCAGAGCACTGGGTGGAGCTCTTTATATAGTCAGTAATGACATATTGCCCACACATGTGTAGTGAGCAAGCCAACCAGAGCCAGGTGAGAATCCTGGCCACAGGAACCTTCACTTTATCCACAGTTACCCCCTTCACAGTTTCTATTCCAGCAAGGGAAGACTGACAGTAGACAATAAACTTAAAAAACAAATAAGTTATATAGTATGTTAGAAGGTAATAAATATATGGAAAAATGGGAAAGTAAAGCAACAGTAAGGGGGATTAGGAATGGACAGGAGGTGGTTAGGGCTTTTAAGTGTTAAATAGGATGGTTAGGGCCTGCCTTTTTGAGAAGTTGACATGAATTAGCCATGCAGGTATCTGGGAGAAGAATGGTTCAGGTAGAAGTTAAGAGCCATTGCAAAGCCTTAAGAAAACCCACCTGCTCTGTTGGAGAAGCAGCAGAGTTCAGTGTACCTCAGTAAGGACAGTGTTGTAGAGATGAGATCAGAGAACTAGTGGGGGCAGATGTCATCACAACATGTAGGTCCTTATCATTTTCCATGAAGAGTTGAGCTTTTGCTACATGAAATGGGGAGCAGTTACAGGATTTTTAGGAATGGAATGATATAATCTGACTTAAATTTTAAGTCAGATTAAAATTTAAGGCTGGTTGGTAATGTTGCATAGAGACTCCAAGGGTAGATAGAACTAGGAGAACAGGTAGGACCACTGTTGCATCAAGCTAGAAGAAAAATGGTGGAAGCTTGGACCAGGGTGATAGGAGAAATAGTGACACATGGTTGGATTATGATTATATTTTTATATTTTAAGGTTGAGGGAACTGATTATTGATAGGCTAGATAAAATGTTTCTCTTCTTAAGGCTACCATTATATAGTGGGGGAGGCAGATGCATAATGGAGATATACAGATATTTTGTAAGGGTGGGAAAACAGGTGTCTGAGAAATATTCCTTGAAGAAGTGAAACCTAATGTGGGAATTTAAAAAGATGAGAGCTTTAAAGAATGTTTGGGAATAAAATGTTTCAGGAAGAAATAACAGCGTTAACAAAAACTTGGGCAAGAATAGTATGACAGTTAGGGTTTAGTAGAGACATGAATGTGGGATTGCTCAGGCATGAGAGATGTAGGCAAATCATGGAGGGTGTTTTTTGTCACATTAAGGAGCTCAAATGCTTATCTATGGGCAGTTGGAACCTGCTAAAGGGTTTTAAGCAGAAGAGTTTTGTGGTAAGAATTTTTTTTAGGTAGATCACTTAAAGGTTTATGTGGGGATTGCATGTGAGAGGATCAAGAAGCGAGGTGCCTGTTTAATTTTAAATTTTGTTAATTAATCTTATACATAACTTTTAGAGGTGCCTGTTTAATTTTAAATTTTGTTAATTAATCTTATACATAACTTTTAGGTGTGAACATTCTAAAAGGAAGCATTAAACTAAGTCTGCTTTCTTTAACAAAAATGAATCAGAGCAGGTTCACAGTAGCAGTGTGTATGTGTTTCCACACATATAAATCTAAACCCTACACACCTAAAGTATGCCTTTGTGTATGTGTTTCCACACATATAAATCTAAACCCTACACACCTAAAAAACAAGTTCTATGGTTTTTATTCCTAGTTATTAGTTATAAGAATTAAGGATTTAATTGCTGTTTATCTTTGCTATGTAATGAATGCTTATGTGAATTTTTTGTTATATTTCACTGAAGAGAGTGTCAATTGATAAAGAAATTTACAAATCAGTTTTTTTTCAATTTATGCCTTTTACCAACACAAGTAGTTTCTTTCTCAGTATGGTGATTTAAAGAGTATTATCATTGGGAAAAATCAGATGACCTACCTGTTAACTAAAAACAACAATAAAAAAGCTCCAAGATATATTGTATCAGCCAGTTCTAGGATACAAAAGCTGTGTAGTACTTTGTGCTTTGTGCAAAAAGGGTAGCTGCTATTTAACCTGTCCCGAAGGCATGTGTGGCTGGACCATCAACCAAGCATGGCACCTGCTTTTCTGACCTTAGAAATGAAAGTTTAGAAGAGTTAGTATGTTATGTATTACATTTTGCATATATTCATTGACTTTCTAAACTGAAGAAAAGAATCCGTTAATGACTACTTGAAGTATTCTAACAAAATAGGTATGGTAAAAATTGAGCCCCTGTAATGAATGAGTCACAGAGCAGGTACTATATATTACTTTACTTAGTCCTGAAGTCCCTTGGGAAACTGAGGCTAAAGCAAATTCATCCTAAGAAGTAAGTGGTAGAGCAGGGTGTTTGTCAGCTAGCTTTATGGATAACTTGAATGGAGAAAGAGTGCAGCAGTGGTGTAGAGTGGCAAGGAAGCCCTAAGGGCTGCCCTCTTGGCTTCAGGTGCTAGACATACAGACCCAAATCTTGAGAGGATTTATCATATTTTGAAGTGAGGGTAGGGCTGAAATAATTCTTTTAAGACTGATTAATTTTTTAAATAGGTAATATAGGTACATGCCATGAAATTTTAAAAGTTTAAATATGAAAAGCATCCATCCTGTACTATTCCCCAGCCACTCATTTCCCCTTCCCAGAGGCAACTGCTCTTACCAGTTTCTCTCGGTTCTTTTTAGAGATAATCTTCATGTATGTAAGTAAGTGTGCACATGTATGTATTTTAAATAAATGGTAGTGTACTGTACACCACAGTTCTGCAGCATGCTTATTCCATTCTGCTTTTTTGCCTGACACATGTTAATATGACTGAATATGGCATTTCCTAGATACTCCTTATAGTTCCCTTCTATGCCATTTTAAATGTTGTTTTCCTTTCCTGGAATGTCCTTTGTTTTTATCTTTTCAAATCCTAGCCAACTCAAGCCCACTTCCTCTCTATAGCCTTTTTAGTACTCCCATTCTTATTTGCCATCCAACTCTTAAAAATATATATTTGTGTTTTAAGTTGCCAACCATATTTATTAAGTATCTGGATGGTAGAGACTATATTCATTTCTTTCTCTCCATGCTGTTCTCCTGATACAATGATCTGGGCATATTAGATATTCAGAAAATATTTGCTGGTGATAGTGATATGGAACTGCTTCCAGTTACTAAACCTGAATAAGGCATTATTTTGAACATAGCCATTCATTTGTTAGTATCTGTTGCTATTTTAAAGTCTGACTTTTTACTAATTATATTTTTTAAGAGAATTTTTTATAAATGCAAAAACCCTTCATCATCTAACAACCTTGTAACACCTTGAATAATTTTCATTTTCACATGTAGATTTTACTTTTCTATTGCCTCTTTTTTCTTTTTGTTTATTTTGTTCTTTTTTACTCCCCTCTGTTGCATAGAGAAGCTGCAACCAGTTTTGCAGTTTTCCAAGTCACAAACGGACGTCTATAATGACAGTACTAACTTGACATGCCGCAATGGACATCTCCAGTCAGGTGGGTTTAGGTTAACTAACATGTAAAACAATAAAGCTTGCATGCAAAGTAGAGTCCTACTTAACCTGAAAATGTTGACTGTTTTTATTGTGGTAGATTTGATTGTTTTTGTTTTCAGAGGGCTATGTTGAAAATACAGTAATCCCTATCATTCATGGTATATAAACATGTAACAAATATAGCCATTCTCAACATGCTTTATTTGCATGTTTTGCAACCTCTAAGTTTTGAGATTATAAAATATGAAGGTTTATTTTCCTAAACTATTAAAATATTCTTTAGTTTCAATTGTATTTCCAGTTTTATATATACCAAGTTTTTATTAAGTAATGTTTTTTTTAAGACAGAATATGTAATAACAGTTTTTCTCTGCTGTATATCAATTTTTGTTGCATATCAATTTGCATATATACTGTATATGAATGTTCTATCATGGTACCTATTAGAAAAAATTTGAAGCTGAGTTCACATAGGAGAAACATTAGAATACTATTATTATTATATTACTATATAATAATATGTATATTAGTATTATATTAGAATACTATTGTTATAATACTATAAATATTATTTATTATGGGTAAAATTTGTTTTCCATGAACTTCTGGGTACCAATTCCTATAGATTTTGTGCTGTTTTTTTTGTTTTTGTTTGAATCAGGGAAATCATTTTTTAAGTTCTTTGGCATATTGGCTATTTTTATTTGACTTTTTTCAGTATTAGTTTCAGGTCCAGGGCTTAAATTTATTAAATATTACTTTGTTCAAATTGTAGCAGAAAAACCTTACTTTAGACTATAAGACAACTGCTTTATTTATATGTAATGTAAAGCTTTTAAGATTTCAGTAGGAAAGAGATAGTAAGTGGATTTTTATGGACAAATGAGACTTGGTCATCAGCGCTTTCCACCAGTGCTTCACCTCTCCCTCAGGAGTCCTCACTTTTGTTTTCCAATGCAGTGTCCCATGTCATTGGCTGTATTCCTTTTCTTATTCCTTCTTGTACCTGATTTAAAATACCATTTCAAGTACAGAGATAAATATTTTACATGTTTCTCGTGAGCACAGCTGTGAGGGGCTGACATTTTCCTAAGAAACTTTTTTAAAAAGCAAAGAAATGTAAGAATGCACCATGTATAGAAATAGTTAAGTTTCCAAAATACAAATCTGAAATCCTCATAACCCAACCAGGATAAATAGCAAAGATTTTCTAGCCCTGAGGAGCTGGTATGCCTTTCCCTTGTTATTTTTATGCTCTTCTACTTCATTCCACCTGTGAGATCCCATTGTATTGTCCTGCAATGCAAAAAAAGAAAAACAATTTTCTCTTCTTGGGACCCATTAAAAAAAAATCAGACTATCTTACTTCAAATCCCAGTAATCTATCTGTTCTATTAATTCTGTTTTCTGGTTGAGGGACATACTGACTTCACAGCTAATTCATGCAGCACTGGTGTTTGATACTCACTGGGCCCTAGTAAACTCACTCAGGCCTAGTTTATTAGTGTCACAAACTCCTGGAAGATTCTGTGATGTTTCACTTGGGTTGGTTATGTTATTTCTCTTAGGAAATAGTTATGCCAAAATCTACTTATTACTTCAGTGTGTTATCTGCTATGTCCAGTTTTCAACTCAAATTTACTAGACGTGCAAAGAAATAAGAAAAAAAATTGGTGTATAGAAACTGACTTCTGATTGGGCTCAGATGTTGAATTGAACATGCGAAGATTTCAAAGCAGCTATTATAAATATGTGCAAAGAATTAATAGAAAATATGGCATCAATAACAAATCTGCAGTCTTAGCAGATAATATAAACTACACAATAAAAACAATGGATATTCTTAAGTTGAAAAGTACAGTTGCTGAAATAAAAAAAATATAGTAGATAGCCTCAGCAGCAGATTGTCAATGTCAAACAAAGTATTCAGTAACCTTGAATCTAGACCAATAGAAGTTACCAAATCAGATGACCTCTATATTGTCGGAAAGCAGATTAGTAACTGCTTAGGACCAGGGGCAATAAAAGGAATGGAGTACAAATGGATAGAAAGAAACTTTTCTCTATCATGGTAACATTTCGTACCTTGATTTTAGTGCCTGTCTCCCTGTTACATACATCTTTATAAACAAGTCAAATTGTGCATTTTAAATGGATAGAATTTATCTTAGATTATACCTCACAAATTGATTTAAAAATAAATGCTAAAAGGTTTATGGAGAAAAATAATATTCTCCTTCCTACCTTTCTTCTGCATTCCTTACCTCTATTCCTTCTTTGTCTCCTCATACAATGTTTTATTCATTTTGCTACTTTTTCTTATGCTTCCTAACATATTTTCAGATATTATGCTTATATTACTATTCTTGATTTATCAGTTTTTGGATATGTATTGACTAGTTATTCAGGTGGAAAAAGACTTAATTGTCTTGTGCCACCATTATGCCTTGTCTCCCAATATATTTATGCTATTTTTAGTTACATTGAAAAATATTGTAATATTATTATGATTTTGTAAATAGTGCTTACCCAAAGCCAAATAGTATATTCTAATTATAGTTCCTTTTTTGAGTCTTTTCTCTCCACGTTTTCTTTTTCTTGTTCTCTAACTTAATAATAATTTTTTACTGCTTTTTGTATTTAAATTTGCTTTTTAACTAAAAGACCTCCTTTAGTTCTTTTTTTCTTGTAAAATAATACTATATGCTTAAATATCTAAGCATATAGTACTGATTTTTTTTAATTGAAGTATTATTGATAGAAAATCTTATGTTGGTTTCAAATATACAACACAGTAGTGCAACAGTTAACCCATATTATTACATCCTCACCCCGTCTAATGTGGTCACTATCAATGTAGTTAAGTAGTAGTTCTTTTAATGAGGGTTTGTATAGAGTAAATTCTCTTAGTCTTTTAAATATCTCAAAATACCCTCATTCTTTTGAGCACAATACCTGGATATAGAATTAATACAGGTTAACACTTTTTTTTCCTTCAGCATTTTGAATGCACTCCGTTGCCTATTGACCTTTTGTTGTTTTTTTTCAGGAAAACTCTGCTGTTATTTTCATTGTTCCTAGTGGAAACTTATATCCATTTATAGCCTCAGGAATGTATATTTTCTGTCCAAAGAAATTCTTCTCCAGGCTCCCTTTTTCCTCTGAAATGAATGATTTTTGACTACAGGCTAGATAGATCTTGCTTTTCTCAACAATCGGTTTTATTTATTCACATTTTCTTTTCTGGATTGCTTTCATGCTTCTTTCCTTATGGTTGCTATGCCTTAGTTTCTTGAAAATATGATTCAATACTTCACATTTATTTACTGGAAAACCGCCTTGATCACCTTACTCTACTCTGAAGTTCTCATCTTTTGAGTTAAACAATACTAAGGAATTTGATGACAAAAGCAAAACGGCTTTTTGTCTTTTCTACAGGCTGCTCTAATTTGCTGATTTGACATTTGTCTTCACAGTAAATATTGTTATTAATAAACACTGATGTTATGTAGTACATAAAAATGTTATTTAGAAGCAGTGAAATTTGAACATTTAAGACTCAAATTTATGTAAAAGAGCCTTGTAGGTATGTCATGTATCCTCTTAGACTTAATTGAAGGTGTTTTATGTATATTTATATAGTACATAAAATACTTGGCTTATTAAAAACCACATCTTTATACCCTTTAGGTTAAAAATTGATTATTTAAAAAATCTCTTTTGGTGGGCACAGACTGTGTATTTTCTTCTTTTTTTTTTTTTGGTATCATTATAGTACACTTACATGAGCAACATTATGGTTACTATGTTTACTATTATCAGTAGTAAACCACCACATACCCCATTACAGTCACTGTCCATCAGTGTAGTAAGATGCTATAGAATCACTACTTGTCTTCTCTGTGTTGTACTGCCTTCCCCATGCCCCCCACACACATTAGGTGTGTTGATCGTAATTTTTCCCCCTTGTCCCTCCCTTCCCACCCATCCTACTCAATCCCTTTCCCTTTGGTAACTGTTAGTCCATTCTTGGGTTCTGTGATTCTGCTGCTGGTTTGCTCCTTCGGTTTTCTTCTTTGTTATTATACTCCACAGATGAGTGAAATAATGTTATGGTTGTCTTTCTCCACCTGGCTTTTTTCACTGAGCATAACACCCTCTAGTTCCATCCATGTTCTTGAAAATGGTAGGATTTATTTTCTTCTTATGGCTGAATAATATTCCATTGTGTATATGTACCACATCTTCTTTATCCATTCATCTACTGATGGACACTTAGTTTGCTTCCATTTCTTGGCTATTGTAAATAGTGCTGCAATAAACATAGGGGTGCATCTGTCTTTTTCAAACTGGGCTGCTGCATTTTTAGGGTAAATTCCTTGAAGTGGAATTCCTGGGTCAAATGGTATTTCTATTTTGAACTTTTTGAGGAACCTCCATATTGCTTTCCACAATGGTTGAACTAACTTACATTCCCACCAGCAGTGTAGGAGGGTTACCCTTTCTCCACAACCTCGCCAACATTTATTGTTGTTTGTCTTTTGCATGGTGGCGATTCTTACTGGTGTGAGGTGATATCTCATTGTGGTTTTAATTTGCATTTCTCTGATGACTAGTGATGTGGGGCATCTTTTCATGTGCCTGTTGGCCATCTGAATTTCATCTTTGGAGAAGTGTCTGTTCAGCTCCTCTGCCCATTTTTTAATTGGATTATTTGCTTTTTGTTTGTTGAGGTGCGTGAGCTCTTTATGTATTTTGAATGTCAAGCCTTTATCAGATCTGTCATTTATGAATATATTCCCCCATATTGTAGGGTACCTTTTTGTTCTATTGATGGTGTCCTTTGCTGTACAGAAGCTTTTCAGCTTGATTTAGTCCCACTTGTTCACTTTTGCTTTTGTTCTCCTTGCCCGGGGAGATATGTTCATGAAGAAGTCGCTCATGTTTATGTCCAAGAGATTTTTGCCTATGTTTTTTTCTAAGAGTTTTATGGTTTCATGACTTACATTCAGGTCTTTGATCCATTTCGAATTTACTTTTGTGTATGGGGTTAGGCAGTGATCCAGTTTCATTCTCTTACGTGTAGCTCCCAGTTTTGCCAACACTAGCTGTTGAAGAGGCTGTTATTTCCCCATTGTATGTCCCTGGCTCCTTTATCATATTAATTGACCATATATGTTTGGGTTAATGTCTGGGGTCTCTGTTCTGTTCCACTGGTCTGTGGGTCTGTTCTTGTGCCAGTACCAAATTGTCTTGATTACTGTGGCTTTGTAGTAGAGCTTGAAGTTGGGGAGCAAGATCCCCCCTGCTTTATTCTTCCTTCTCACTATTGCTTTGGCTATTCGGGGTCTTTTGTGGTTCCATTTGAATTTTTTAACTATTTGTTCTAGTTTGTTGAAGAAAGCTGTTTGTATTTTCATAGGGATTGCATTGAATCTGTAGATTGCTTTAGGCAGGATGGCCGTTTTGACAATATTAATTCTTCCTACCCAAGAGCATGGAATGAGTTTCCATTTGTTAGTGTTCTCTTTAATTTCTCTTAAGAGTGTCTTGTAGTTTTCAGGGTATAGGTCTTTCACTTCCTTGGTTAGGTTTATTCGTAGGTATTTTATTATTTTTTATGCAATTGTGAATGGAATTGCTTTCCTGATTTCTCTTTCTGTTAGTTCATTGTTAGTGTATAGGAAAGCCTCAGATTTCTGTGTATTAATTTTGTATCCTACAACTTTGCTGAATTCAGGTAATAGTTTTGGTAGTTTTGGACTGGTGTCTTTAGGGTTTGTTATGTCCAGTATCATGTCATCTGCGAACAGTGACAGTTTGACTTCTTCCTTACCAATCTGGATATCTTTTATTTCTTTTTTTTGTCTGATTGCCTTGGTTAGGACATCCAGTGCTATGTTGAATAAAAGTGGGGAGAGTGGATATCCTTGTCTTGTTCCTGATCTTAGGTGAAAAGCTTTCAGCTTCTCGCTGTTAAGTATGATGTTGGCTGTGGGTTTGTCATAAATGGCCTTTATTATGTTGAGGTACTTGCCCTCTATACCCATTTTGTTGAGAGTTTTTATCATGAATGGATGTTTAATTTTGTCAAATGCTTTTTCAGCATCTATGGAGATGATCATGTGGTTTCTGTCCTTTTTTTCATTGTTGTGATGTATGATGTTGATGGATTTTCGAGTATTGTACCATCCTTGCATCCCTGGGATGAATCCCACTTGATCATCGTGTATGATCCTTTTGATGTATTTTTGAATTCGGTTTGCTAATATTTTGTTGAGTATTTTTTGCATGTATGTTCATCAGGGATATTGGTGTGTAATTTTCTTTTTTTGTGGGGTCTTTGCCTGATTTTGGTATTAAAGTGATGGTGGCTTCATAGAGTGAGTTTGTACGTATTCCCTCCTCTTCTATTTTTTGGAAAACTTTAAGGAGAATGAGTATTATGTCTTCTCTAAATGTCTGATAAAATTCAATGGTGAATCCATCTGATCCGGAAATTTTGTTCTTGGGTAGTTTTTTGATTACCAATTCAATTTCATTGCTGGTAATTTGTCTGTTTCAGTTTTCTGTTTTTTTCCTTGGTCAGTCTTAGAACGTTGTATTTTTCTAGAAAGTTGTCCATTTCTTCTAGGTTATGCAGTTTATTAGCACATAGATTTTCAGAGTATTCTCTAAGAATACTTTGTATTTCTGTGGTGTCCATCGTGATTTTTCCTTTCACATTTCTGATTCTGTTTATCTGTGTAGATTCTCTTTTTCTCTTAATAAGTGTGCCTAGGGGTTTATGTATTTTGTTTATTTTCTCAAAGAACCAGCTCTTGGTTTCATTGATTTTTTTCTATTGTTTTATTCTTCTCAATTTTATTTATTTCTTCTCTGATCTTTATAATGTCCCTCCTACTGCTGACTTTGGGCCTCATTTGTTCTTCTTTTTCCAGTTTCAATAATTGTGACTTTAGGCCATTCATTTTGGATTGTTCTTCCTTTTTTAAATAGGCTTGGATTGCTATGTAGTTCCTCTTAGGACCACCTTTGATGCATACTACAGAAGTTGGGGCACTGTGCTTTTGTTGTCATTTGTCTCTGTAGATTGCTTGATGTCTGTTTTAATTGGGTCATTGGTCCATTGATTGTTTAGGAGCATGTTGGTAAGCATCCATGTGTTTGTGAGCCTTTTTGTTTTCTTTGTACAGTTTATTTCTAGTTTTATACCTTTGTTGTCTGAGAAGTTGGCTGGTAGAATTTCAGTCTTTTTGAATTTACTGAGGCTCTTTTTGTGACCCAGCATGTGGTCCATTCTGGAAAATGTTCCATGTACACTTGAGAAGAATGTGTATCCTGCTGCTTTTACGTGTAGAGTTCTGTAGATGTCTATTAGATCCATCTGTTCTAGTGTGTTGTTCAGTGCATCTGTGTCCTTACTTATTTTCTCTGTGGTTGAACTGTTCTTTGGAGTGAGTGGTTTGTTGCAGTCTCCTAAAATGAATGCAAATGCGTTGCATTCTATTTCCTCATTTAATTCTGTTAGTATTTGTTTCACATATGTCGGTGCTCCTGTGTTGTGTGCATAGATGGTTATATCCTCTTGTTGGAATGACCCCTTTATTATTATGTAATGTCCTTCTTTATCTCTTGTTACTTTCTTTGTTTTGAAGTCTGTTTTGTCTGATACAAGTACTGCCACACCTGCTTTTTTACCCCCTGTTGTTTGCATGAAGTATCTTTTTCCATCTCTTGACTTTTAGTCTGTGTATGTCTTTTCGGTTTGCGGTGAGTCTCCTGTAAGCAGCATACAGATGGGTCTTGCTTTTTTATCCATTCTATTACTCTGTGTCTTTTAATTGTTGCATTCAGTCCATTTACCTTTGGGGTGATTATTGATAGATATGTACTTATTGCCATTGCAGGCTTTAGATTCGTGGTTACCAAAGGTTCAATGGTAGCTTCTTTACTATCTAACCGTCAAACTTTAACTCACTTACTACACTATTATAAACACTGACAGACTGTTTTATACTATTTTATAGTCTTAAAAAGTTTGAAACCAAAGTAGTTCAGGGCTATTTTTTTTCCCCTCTGTAGAACCTATCCCCAATACCTTTACTGAATTTTGGTTCTTAAATATCTGGCAAATTATTTGTTTTATAACCTTTTCATAGCCTTCCCCTGTACCCACAAATAAAACTGTTTCTTCTTATTAAAAATACATATTCTTATAAGAAAATGAGAATACATGTCAGAAAAAGAAAAAAAATATAAATAGTAGTCTTGTCCATCCAGTGGCAACCTCTGTGAACATCCTTGTGTGTATTCTAATTGAAATCTCATTTTGAAATATTGCTAACGTTAAAAAAATAGCAGTAGCTTAGTTTTGCAAATTTGCACTGGTCTTTATTACTTTTAAGTTTAGCCACAGTTTTCTAACCATGATGATTTTACTTTTTTCTTAATAGAAAGTGGAGCTGTTCCAAAAAAAAAAGATCCCTTAACACACACTAGTAATTCACTGCCTCGTTCAAAAACAGTTATGAAAACTGGATCCACAAGTCTTTCAGGCCATCACAGGGCACCTAGTTGCAGTGGTTTATCCATGGTTTCTG
Source organism: Manis pentadactyla (assembly GCF_030020395.1). Classification (NCBI taxonomy): domain Eukaryota; kingdom Metazoa; phylum Chordata; class Mammalia; order Pholidota; family Manidae; genus Manis; species Manis pentadactyla. Next base: position 210,710,671 of record NC_080020.1, on the reverse strand, counting down.
GAATGAGACAGGGACCTAGTCCTTCAACTGCCATTCATAAGGTATTTGGAAACAGTACTTTTATTGATATGCTTTTGCAAACAGAAAATTTTGAACATAATATGCTTGCTTAAGTTTATTACAAGTACTTTATAATGCCTTACAGAACTTCTGAGTTTCCACAAATTTGAATGTAATTTTTCTTTCTTAAAATCTACAAGGTCAACTTGTTATTGAAAAGAAAATTGTGTTTTCATTCTTTTTGAGCCTAATCAGGCTTTTAATAGTAAGTTTGTTTATCCAATCTGATTTATATAATGCTATACAGTTCATTTTAATGTTGTTATTCTTTTACTTATTTAAATCTCATAAATGTTTTATACTGTTAAATATACCCAGAATTTTGTTACAGTTCTAGCAATAATCAAAATTATATGACTGCATTGTCATGGGGCCTTTTAATTTAATAGTACATAAATCTCTCTGAATAAAATCCTCTATAAATTCACTTTATGTCAAATGTAGTTCTATAGTGAACACCATTTTACCTTGGAGTAAATATACAATTTTGGGGTTTTTGTGTCCTTTTTTCCCCTTTTCCACCTTTAATTCTGTGATCTTTAAGGTTAATTCACTTGTGAAAAGTATAAATATTACATTGTGTTTTCACTTTAAAATTTCATGTCATTGAAGAGTACACCAAAACCAAATAGAACAAACAAACCTTCTACCCCTACAACTGCTGCTCGTAAAAAAAAAGACTTGAAGAATTTCAGAAATGTGGACAGCAACCTTGCCAACCTTATAATGAATGAAATTGTGGACAAGTAAGTTTTGCCATATGAAGTATTTTATTTTACATTTTAATTTTAAATTTCTCAAAAATATATCATGTGTGCAGTAGATAATACTTTGTCTAATTTACATACTTAAGTTTTATGACAGTTTTCAGTTACTGTAAATGTAGAAAAAAAACCTTTGCTTTCCTGACTTAACTGTAGTTTCACTATTAGCATAAGAATTACTGCATTTTGTAGAGCTTAGACTTCATAGTGTAGTAACTAAACCCTATTTCTGGTGTGGAACTAACTGAAACTATGTTTCTTAGTGGGACAGCTGTTAAATTTGATGACATAGCTGGTCAAGAGTTAGCAAAGCAAGCATTGCAAGAAATTGTTATTCTTCCTTCCCTGAGGCCTGAGGTAAGGACTTTGTATTTTCATTTTCCTATAATATCATCCGTTGTTGAATATGTAGTAGCAGTAAAGAAATGTTTAAGCTATGCTAGAATGATTAATAATTCATTTAACACTAAAATTAATGTTTTTGAAAAGAAAAATCAGTAACAGTTAATGTTAAATGTTATTAAAGGAGCGGAGGATGACAGTAAGGGTTCCTAATTCCCAATCCATTTTATTGTTTATAGGAGAAATAGGTAACAGGAAATAATTTTTATATCAAGGTATGAGGGACTTAAAATTAAGCAATAGAAATCATGCTAGAGAAAGGGAAATTAAGATCAAATTATTCTTTAAGTCTAAGTTTGAAGAACAGTTTTTAAAAGAATTATTTTCAAGGTATTAAGTCATCAAAGTAAGTAGGGAGCCAGTGAATGATGGGTGAGGACTTAACTTTCCATCCCATAATTTTAGGTTTGGTAAGGAAATTGGGTAATTGTGAAATTGATGATAAATATTTGATTTTCCAGAATTAGCACCATTTTGGATTTTTCACAATTCACAGACTGCATATTTGGTGGTGTTCTGATAATATGGCAAAAAATAAATCTGAGGGTCCACTTCTGGCTCAGTTATTTTTCTTCTTCTTGAACATTCAAGTCTTACAGACTCATTTACAGCATTAGTGAAAATGAAAATAGATTGTATGGTACATTGTAATGAATGTGCTTTTAAATGAATATGTAAATGTTGTATGGCTGTTCCCTGTAGTCTCAGTCATTCTCATACTACCTTCATGCTGTATGTAATTCACGAGTGCCAATTATACTGGAACTTACTGAATACTTTTCAATTCTGCTTTCCTTATTTTACTTCTTACTCATTCTAAGTACATGAATCACTGCTTTGATACACTAATTGAAATTTTGTTAGTACACAAAAAAACTTAGAGAATATTCAAATAGAAAGCATTTGTCCTTATATGAACCAAATCTATCTCCTGTACCACTTCAGGCCATGCTTTGGGGAAACATACTGTAGTATATATACTGAACTGACTTTTTGCTGGAGTTATAGAAGAGTAGTAAATGTAGCCGAATAAGTTATGACAAAAATGCTAGTTGAAAGGATTCCTATTATTGTAGACCTGAACAGAATCTTACTGAACATCTAATCCTTTTGTGATAAACTAATCCTAAAACCTAAATTACTTGCTCAAGATTATAGTTAAGTGGTAGACCTAGGAAATGAAATAAAAATAAAATACCTAGATTAAGTTTAGGACTGCTTCCTCCTCAGTGCTGTAGATGCCCCTAATTCTTAAGTGTGGGTTTTAGTATTTATTAAGTGCCATGCTTTTTAGTGTACAAAAATATATCTAAAAGTGTAAAGTTAAGTACTAAGGAAATAGTTGGACTATACTCAAAGTTATTCAGCTTCCTCTTTACCTGTACCTTTAGAGAACACAGCTAAAGTGGAAAGTGAGGTCAAACAGCAGGTGAATTTGCATTTTAGGCATATTTCCATAGTAGTGATATAATGTGCACTTAAGCTGGAATAATGTGGAAATGTTAGTTGAAAGTTATTTCAAATAAACTTAAATAACCTCAGGAAAGGCAGAAACCTCAGTAGATGAGGTCTGAGGAAGAGCAGGATCTGAGGTAGAGCCAGACCTCAGGGTTTGGACCATTTATCTCTGAACCTCCATACCTGCCAATTGAAACATTTTTTTTTCCTTGCAGTTCAGATTCCCAAGAAAGGGAATATGATTTTCTTATCTCATCTTTTCACAGTAGATCTATAAAATGGATCATGGTAGGCCTGTGAAATGGGTCTAATTTATCCCATCAAGCACCTCCATTGTGCAAAAATTAGCTTTATTTTTAATTCTCTACAATGGGAAGTTTGCATGGACCACAATGGGGACATTATTAGACTAGATTGGAAAATTGGGTATGACAAGCATTGTGATGAACTTACTCATTCTTCAGTATACTAGAATTTTTTATTTCTTTGTAGAAATACAGAATCATTGCTAATCACTTAATACTACAATTGGTTTTAAGGAGGTGATTAATATTAAAGATAAATTCTTGAGATAATTTGTCCTCAGAGGTACTCAAAACAAATGTTTTAATCCTTACTCATTCATGAAATCATAGACCTAGGAAGGATATAACTCTTGTCCATCCATCTCCCTGCCATCAAATAGGACTATTCTTAATTATATTTTAATATTAAAAATAATTTTTTAATTACAAATGTTAATCTTTGAAAATATTCAAACTATACAGAAGAATATAAAAGTTCCCACTTTCAAAAACAACACTCAGTTTCAAAATACATCACAGTGATCTAAGTTTCTTCTCAAAAAGTTTACAAGGACAATGTATGTTCTTCTGTATTTCATAGACCTCTTCCATATGCATGTCATCTGTCAGCATTATCTTGAGCTCTTGTGTTTATTCTGTTCTCTTGCTACTTAATAACCATTTTCTTACAGCTTTGTAGAACAATGTGACTTTACTTCAATTTAAAAAGGCTCTTCTCTACCTACCACTAAAATTTCCATGAATTTCTAAATATGATGTTGTCTTTGATATACCAGTTTGAATATGTGCCTTTTAAATACATTTCAGAACTTAACTCTTTATTTTTTTTATTTTTAGCTCTTTATTTTTAACTAGTAATCTTATAAAGCTGATTCTTTAGAATCAGCTAAATATAGAATCTAGCTAAAGTTAGGGTATTAACTTGATGAGTCCTTAGCTCTTTTATGCCACACTTCCCTACCCCTGTCCTCCCAGTATAGTTATTGCACCACTGTACGGTAAGTCAGTATTCTGTGCTTGTAAGTGTTATTCACCAGCAAGCAGAGTAGAGTACTATGGTTTTGTTTTTTCCTTGTATAGCTGTTTTCTCCCCTAGAGTAAATAATTGTGTTTTTCATTTGGTTAGTTTTTACCTACCAACTGATAATTCTTCCTACACCCTATCAATCTGTTTTCCATATGGCCATGCTAATTTGGAAATCTGTTAAGCTCAGTTTCTTGATTTTTGTTTTTTCTTGGAACTCTTTTTTTCTAGAGCCACCTCCTGTTCCATTCAGACTATTGCCCTCTATGCCTGTTTCAAAGCTGTTATATAACCTCTCTTCACCATCATGAAATTGTACTTTGTCTTTCTGCTATATTGGATCTCTTGGGGTTTTTTGGATTCCATATTTTCTACTTTCATAGTTATTTTCTCATTTTGATTGCATACATCCTCCATCAAGTTCCTAAGAAAGGACGATGTGAGACAGTTTTTGAGATTTCACAAATCTGAAAATAAGTTTTTTCTGCTGTTTTGCTTGTTGCTAATTTACATGTCAAGATTTAGGTTGGAAAGTATTTTCCCCTTAGCATTTGAAAGGCATTGTCCATTATTGCTTCTTAGAAGGTACAAAGAATCAGTAATCAGAACAACACTGGACTTGTTATTTTTATTTCTCAAAGCTTTTGGGATCTGCTCTTTACACCTGCTATTCTGATATTTCACAGTTTGCTTCATTCATTTTATTTTCTTCTTTTTTTCTCAGTGGACATCTGTGTAGATACTCATCCTTTAATTCTGAAAAAGTTTCTAGATTTCTTTGCATTTTTGTTCCATCTTTCTAAAACTTTCAAGATGGTTCTGAAACCTACTAAATTGATCTTCTGAGATTTTTTTCATCTTTCCTCTTTAGTCTTTATTTCTTTGTCCTTTGTAGTACTTGCTGGGAAATTTTATCATACTTATTTTCCAACTATTTCCCTGAAATTTGATATACTGTGTCTTAGCTTCTAAGTATTCTTTGTTGTCCTCTGGTTAGCCCTTTTATATAGTTTCCTATTCTTTTCATAGATGCATTATCTTCCTGTATATAAGAATATTAATTATAGTTTTTCTGAAGTTTCATTTTATATACTGCATTCTCTGTTTTTTCCTTTTTTCTTTTGAACTGTTTCATGTTGGAAGCTTCACTCAAATATCTGGTTATCTGGTTTTCCATTTATTCTAGAGAGAAACCATAAAAATGTTGATTAGCAACTCGCTACATTCTATAAGCTCCGTTTTTCCAACAGCATTCACTCACTTCGTGCTTCAGTGTCACATTTTGGAAATTCTTGAAATATTTCATACTTTTTCATTTTTGTTATATTCTGCTGTTTTGTGACTAGTGATTATGACTTGCTGAAAGTTCAGATGATGGTTACCATTTTGTAACAGTGAGGTGTTTTTTTTTTTGTTTTTTTGTAGATAATTATTTTTTATTGAAGGGTAGTTGACACACAGTATTACATTACATTAGTTTCAGGTGTACAACACAGTGATTCAACATTTATATACATGATAATTCTAGGTACCAGCTATCACCATACCAAGTTGTTACAATATTTTGACTATATTCCTTATGCTATACATTACATCCCGGTTACTTATTTATTTTACAATTGGAAGTGTGTACTTTTGTTTTTTGTTTTTTGTGAGGGCATCTCTCATATTTATTGATCAAATGGTTGTTAACAACAATAAAATTCTGTATAGGGGAGTCAATGCTCAATGCACAATCATTAATCCACCACAAGCCTAATTTTCGTCAGTCTCCAATCTTCTGAAGCATAACAAACAAGTTCTTACATGGAGAACAAATTCTTACATAGTGAATAAGTTACATGGTGAACAGTACAAGGGCAGTCATCACAGAAACTTTTGGTTTTGCTCATGCATTATGAACTATAAACAGTCAGTTCAAATATGAATACACATTTGATTTTTATACTTGATTTATATGTGGATACCACATTTCTCTCTTTATTATTATTATTTTTAATAAATGCTGAAGTGGTAGGTAGATACAAGATAAAGGTAGAAAACATAGTTTAGTGTTGTAAGAGAGCAAATGTAGATGATCAGGTGTGTGCCCGTAGACTATGTGTTAATCCAAGCTAGACAAGGGCAATAAAACATCCACATATGCAGAAGATTTCTCTCAGAACAGGGGTGGTGAGGTTCTAAGCCTCACCTCTGTTGATCCCCAATTTCTCACCTGATGACCCCCCTGCAACCATGCCTGTCTTAGGTTGTTCCTCCCTTGAGGAATCTTACCCGTCTCTGGCTAACCAGTCATCTTCCGGGGCCATAGAGGGAAATGTAAAGTTGGTAAGTGAGAGAGAAGCCTTATTGTTTGAAATGGTTAGCTTTTTATTTCTTTGCATATTTATGCCCTGTAGCTTCTATGCCCAGCATTTGTCTTGAGGTGTCTTTACCACTTGGAAGAATTATGATACTCGGTAAATTTGATATGAGGCATGAACTCTATTTAAGGGTTGTAATTAGGAAGGAAGAAGAAAAGCTATAGAAGTAGCAGGTGGAAGAAAACATGGGAAGATTGATTATTTCTTTGACATATCTTCTTGTAGAGTAACTTCAGCATGTATAGGTTTTAAACGACTACTTAAATTGCACACACACATTAACATAATAGGAGTATAGTTACATAACCAAAGCATACCTGTAATTACCAGCCATCTCCAGTGAAACCAAGAAAACCAGTTAGGCACCTTAGGCATTTGTGAAAACTTATCTATGATATGGTGGATATTGTCCAACTGAACTTGAACAGTCTGAGAGAAATCAGACAAATTAAAACAACCCATTCCTGGGGACTGTTCACATCCCATATGTTCTTTTAACAGTAAATAGTCTGTAGTTGTAAGATTTTGGAGCGCTACAATTTGCACTTCTCCTAATTCTTGGTTGAGTTCCAACAGTATAGATCCAGTCAAATTTGTTGTTTTACTGTATGCACAGGCCAGCTTAGATATCTCCTTCATTCCCATGGCAAGTCCAGGAACTGGTGGGATGAGTGCATCTACAGCTGTAGCAGTGCGTGGATCTTTGTTGGGGTTTTTTGATGATAGTCTTCTGGCATGAGTCTTCCAGAGAGTGCTGATGTTGGAAGTTCTGTTTCATATCATATCTTAGTTCATTTTTGGGGTAGCCCAATTAGGCTTTGATCTTCTGTATAAACGCAAACAGACCCTTTGCCTACACTTTTATATGCCCTTTATACCCTTGTGTAGAACTCATTGGAGGTTACCACACAGGAACTGCCTTTTTTTTTTTGGTATCACTAATCTACACTTACATGACGAATATTATGTTTTGAAGTGTTTTTTAATTAAGGTATTTATATTGTTTCTTTAGACAGGGCTATTGCACATGTAGTAGACTACACTAGAGTATAAACGTAACTTTTATATGCACTGGGAAACCAAAAAAATTCATTTGACTTGCTTTATTGTGATATTCCATTTATTGTGATGGGCTAGAACCAAACCTGCAATATTACTGAGTATGCCTGTGCAGGTAAGCAGGGCTGATCAAGCGGCAAGGCTGCTATTTATTTGATTTCTCCAAATGTCTGTAGCTGTAGTTCTTTTTCTTCTGGGGTTCTTCATATTCTCTAGAAAAGGATTTTCCAGTCTCTTGTTTGGAAAATATAATCTTGACTGTTGGTGTTCTAGAAACTGGTTGAGAGAAGAGGACTTAGTTTACTTCAAGATTGAGCTATTGCAAGTACTGTTCTTATAGGTCAAAGTAGTTGAATGTCTTTGTTCTCAGATGACATGATTGTCAATGTAGAAAATCCCAAAGACTCAACAAAAAATCTCCTGGAATTTACAAGTGATTATAGCAAAGTTGCAGGATATGAAGTTAACATACAGAAGTTAATTGCTTTCTTTATATACCAGCAATGAACAATTGGAATTTGAAGTTTAAAAAAAATAATACTATGTACAGTAAGACCAAAAAAAAGAGAAATATTTAGGTATAACTACAACATATGTCACACAACATCTATTAAAAAAAATACAAAATTCTGATGAAAAAGATCTAAGTAAATGAAGAGATATCCTACATTAATAGATAGGAAGACAATATTATCAAGATGTGAGCTCTTCCTAAGTCAATATATGGATTGAACACAAAAAAGTCAAAAGTCCAGCCAGTTACTTTGTGGATATTGGCAAACTGATTCTAAAATTTATATGGAGAGAAGACCCAGAAGAGCCAACACGGTATCAAAGTAGAAGAACAAAGTGATAGAGGACTGACACAACCTGACTTCAAGACTTACATGGAGCTACAGTAATCATGCAGCATTATTCACCATAGCCAAGACATGAAAACAACCTAAATGTCCATCACTGGGTAAATGGAGAAAGAAAATGTGATAGGTAGAGAGATGAGGAATATTATTCATCCATAAAAAAGGAGAACTTCCATTTGTGACATGAATAGACCCTAAGGGCATTATGCTAAGTGAATTAAGTAAAACAGAGAATGCCAAATACTGTATGATCTCACTTATATGTAGAATCTAAGAAACAGAGTAGAAAGCTGATTGTGAAGGGTGAGAGGTTGGGGAGACAGAGGTGTTGTTTAAAGCATACAAACTTTGAGTTATAAGATAAATAAGTCTGAGCATCTAAAATATAGCATGGTGGCTATAGTTAACGATACTGAAAGTTGCTATGAGAGTAGAGCTTTAAAGTTCTCACCATAACAACAGAACAAATGGTAATTATGTGAGGTGAAAGATGTGTTAACTAACCTTATTGTGGTAAACATTTTTGCAATATATATGTGTATCAAATCATTACACAGCTTATATAATTGAGCATAATACCTCTAGATCCACCCATGTTGTTGCAAATGGCAGGATTTCTTTTCTTTTTATGGCTGAATAATATTCCATTGTATATATGTACCACATCTTCTTTATCCATTCCTCTACTGATGGACACTTAGGATGCTTCCATATCTTGGCTGTTGCAAACAGTGCATTGATTAACATAGGGGTACAAATAAAAAAACAAGACCCATCTATATGCTGCCTACAAGAGACTCACTTCAAACCCAAAGACATACACAGACTAAAAGTGAAGGGATGGAAAAAGTATTTCATGCAACTAATAGGGAGAAAAAAGCAGAAGTTGCAGTGCTTGTATCAGACAAAATAGACTTCAAGACAAAGAAAGTAACAAGAGATGAAGAAATACATTACATATTGATAAAGGGGTCAGTCCAACAAGAGGATATAACCGTCTATGCACCCAACACAGGAGCACCTATGTATGTGAAACAAATGCTAAGAGAATTAAAGGGGGAAATAGAATGCAATGCATTCATTTTAGGAGACTTCAACACACCACTCACTCCAAAGGACAGATCAACCAGACAGAAGATAAGTAAAGAGACAGAGACACTGAACAACATATTAGAACAGATGGACCTAACAGACATCGACAGAACACTCCACCCAAAAGCAGCAGGATACATATTCTTCTCAAGTGCACATAGAACATTTTCAAGAATAGATCATATAGTAGGCCACAAAAAGAGCCTCAGTAAATTAAAAAAGATTGAAATTGTACCGACCAGCTTTTCAGACCACAAAGTTATGAAACTAGAAATAAATTATGCAAAGAAAACAAAAAACGCTCACAAACACATGGAGGCTTAACAGCATGCTCCTAAATAATCAGTGGATCGATGACCAAATAAAAACAGATCAAGCAGTATATAGACAAATGACAACAGTAATTCAACACTGCAAATCCGTGGAACACAGTGAAGGTCGGGCTAAGAGAGAAGTATATTGCAACACAGGCCTACCTCAGGAAAGAACAGTCCTGTATGAGCAGTCTAAACTCACAATTAATGAAACTAGAAAAAGAAGAACAAATGAGTCCCAAAGTCAGTAGAAGGACGGACATAATGACGTTTAGAGCATATAATAAATAAAGTTGAGAAAAATAAAACAATAGAATCAATGAAAGCAGGATCTTGTTCTTCAAGAAAATTAAATAGATAAGCCCAGGGAGGCGGAGCCAACATGGCGGCGTGAGTAGGACAGTGGGAATCTCCTCCCAAAAACATATATACTTTTGAAAATACAACAAACACAACTAGCCCTAAAAGAGAGACCAGAAGACGCAGGACAGTGGCCAGACTGCAGCTACACCAGCGAGAACCCAGCGACTGGTGAAAGGGGTAAGATACAAGCCCCGGCCCGGCGGGACCCGAGCGCCCCTCCCCCCAGCTCCCGGCGGGAGAACAATAGGCAGAGCGGGAGGGAGACGGAGCCCAGGACTGCTGAACACCCAGCCCCAGCCATCCGGGCCAGAGCGCAGACACAGTACATGCCCAGGGGGCCCTGGATACTGGGAGAACAGGGGGTAAGACCTCAGAGCGGGTGCTGAAGCTGATGCCCCTGTGACAAAGAAAAGCGGGGGCTTTTTGAAAGTCTTAAAGGGACAGGGACTTAACAGCTTGACGGAAACAACCCAGGTCACAGTACAGCAGCTGGAAATTACAGGGAAAACCGGGTGCACTAACCCCCTGGGCAACAGCTCTGAGACCCCTCACGGAGGCAAACAGTCAAGCAGCCCCCCCATCCATCACCCCACCGGGCGCTGCGAAAGCAGAGAAGCAGCCTGAGACAAATTCCGCCCACAGAAAGGGAAATTTCTCCCTCCCGGCCAGGCAAGACACAAAGACCCACTCTACACGCAATTACCCAACACAAGCCACTAGGGGTCGCAGTTGCCCCAGTAAAGAAAGGCCAGTAGTAAGTGAAAATTTTGGCCCTCCCAGCTGACAGTCAATAGCACCTGTCAACATGAAAAGGCAAAAAAATATGATTCAGACAAGACTAACCCAGACAGCTTCGGCATCTGCTACATCTTCCCCTGAGAAGGAATCTGGGGAGATAGATTTAGCCAGTCTACCTGAAAAAGAATTCAAAACAAAAGTCATAACCATGCTGATGGACTTGCAGAGAAATATGCAAGAACTAAGGAAGGAGAATTCAGAAATAAAACAAGCTCTGGAAGGACTTCAAAACAGAATGGACGAGATGCAAGAGACCATTAATGGACTAGAAAACAGAGAACAGGAACGCAGAGAAGCTGATGCAGAGAGAGATAAAAGGATCTCCAGGAATGAAAGAATTTTAAGAGAGCTGAGTGATCAATATAAAAGAAATAATATAAGAATCATAGGCATTCCAGAAGAAGTAGAGAGAGAAAAGGGGATAGAAAATGTCTTTGAAGAAATAATTGCTGAAAATTTCCCCAAACTAGGGGAAGAAATGGCCTCTCAGACCACAGAGGTACACAGAACTCCCATGACAAGGGATCCAAGGAGGGCAACACCAAGACACATAATAATTAAAATGGCAAAGATCAAAGACAAGGACAAAGTATTACAAGCAGCCAGAGAGAAAAAAAAGGTTACCTACAAAGGAAAACCCATCAGGCTATCATCAGACTTCTCAACAGAAACCCTACAGGCCAGAAGAGAATGGCATGATATACTTAATGCAATGAAACAGAAGGGCCTCGAACCAAGACTACTGTATCCAGCACGAATATCATTTAAATATGAAGGAGGGATTAAACAATTCCCAGACAAGCAAAAGTTGAGGGAATTTGCCTCCCACAAACCACCTCTACAGGGCATCCTACAGGGACTGCTCTAGATGGGAGCACTCCTAAAAAGAGCACACAACAAAACACCCAACATATGAAGAAGGGAGGAGGAGGAATAAGAAGGGAGAGAAATAAAGAATCATCAGATTGTGTTTATAATAGCTCAACAAGCGAGTTAAGTTAGACAGTAAGACAGTAAAGAAGCTAACCCTAAACCTTTGGTAACCACAAACTTAAAGCCTGCAATGGCAATAAATTCATACCTTTCAATAATCACCCTAAATGTAAATGGACTGAATGCACCAATCAAAAGACACAGAGTAATAGAATGGATAAAAAAGCAAGATCCATCCATATGCTGCTTACAAGAGACTCACCTCAAACCCAAAGACGCGCACAGACTTAAAGTCAAGGGATGGAAAAAGATATTTCAAGCAAACAACAGAGAGAAGAAAGCAGGTGTTGCAATTCTGGTATCAGACAAAACAGACTTCAAAATAAAGAAAGTAAAAAAAGACAAAGAAGGACATTACATAATGATAAAGGGCTCAGTCCATCAAGAGGATATAACCATTATAAATATATATGCACCCAATACAGGAGCACCAACATACCTGAAACAAATATTAACAGAACTAAAGGAGGAAATAGAATGCAATGCATTCATTCTAGGAGACTTCAACACACCACTCACTCCAAAGGACAGATCCACCAGACAGAAAATAAGTAAGGACACAGAGGCACTGAACAACACACTAGAACAGATGGACCTAATAGACATCTACAGAACTCTACATCCAAAAGCAACAGGATACACGTTCTTCTCAAGTGCACATGGAACATTCTCCAGAATAGACCACATACTAGGACACAAAAAGAGCCTCAGTAAATTCCAAAAGATTGAAATCCTACCAACCAACTTTTCAGACCACAAAGGCATTAAACTAGAAATAAACTGTTCAAAGAAAGCAAAAAGGCTCACAAACACATGGAGGCTAAACAACACGCTCCTAAATAATCAATGGATCAATGACCAAATCAAAATGGAGATCCAGCAATATATGGAAACAAATGACAACAACAACACTAAGCCCCAACTTCTGTGGGACGCAGCAAAAGCAGTCTTAAGAGGAAAGTATATAGCACTCCAAGCATATTTAAAAAAGGAAGAGCAATCCCAAATGAACGGTCTAATGTCACAACTATCAAAATTGGAAAAAGAAGAACAAATGAGGCCTAAGGTCAGCAGAAGGAGGGACATAATAAAGATCAGAGAAGAAATAAATAAAATTGAGAAGAATAAAACAATAGCAAAAATCAATGAAACCAAGAGCTGGTTCTTCGAGAAAATAAACAAAATAGATAAGCCTCTAGCCAGACTCATTAAGAGGAAAAGAGAGTCAACACAAATCAACAGTATCAGAAATGAGAAAGGAAAAATCACAACAGATCCCGCAGAAATACAAAGAATTATTAGAGACTACTATGAAAACCTATATGCTAACAAGCTGGGAAACCTAGGAGAAATGGACAACTTCCTAGAAAAATACAACCTTCCAAGACTGACCCAAAAAGAAACAGAAAATCTAAACAGACCAATTACCAGCAACGAAATTGAAGCGGTAATCAAAAAACTACCAAAGAACAAAACCCCCGGGCCAGATGGATTTACCTCGGAATTTTATCAGACATACAGGGAAGACATAATACCCATTCTCCTTAAAGTTTTCCAAGAAATAGAAGAGGAGGGGATACTCCCAAACTCATTCTATGAAGCTAACATCACCCTAATACCAAAACCAGGCAAAGACACCACCAAAAAAGAAAACTATAGACCAATATCCCTGATGAACGTAGACGCAAAAATACTCAACAAAATTTTAGCAAACCGAATTCAAAAATACATCAAAACCATCGTACACCATGACCAAGTGGGATTCATCCCAGGGATGCAAGGATGGCACAACATTCGAAAGTCCATCAATATCATCCACCACATCAACAAAAAGAAAGACAAAAACCACATGATCATCTCCATAGATGCTGAAAAAGCATTTGACAAAGTTCAACATCCATTCATGATAAAAACTCTCAGCAAAATGGGAATAGAGGGCAAGTACCTCAACATAATAAAGGCCATCTATGAAAAACCCACAGCCAACATTATATTGAATAGCGAGAAGCTGAAAGCATTTCCGCTGAGATCGGGAACTAGACAGGGATGCCCACTCTCCCCACTGTTATTTAACATTGTACTAGAGGTCCTAGCCACGGCAATCAGACAAAACAAAAAAATACAAGGAATCCAGATTGGCAAAGAAGAAGTCAAACTGTCACTATTTGCAGATGACATGATACTGTACATAAAAAACCCTAAAGACTCCACCCCAGAACTACTAGAACTGATATCAGAATACAGCAAAGTTGCAGGATACAAAATCAACACACAGAAATCTGTGGCTTTCCTATATACCAACAATGAACCAACAGAAAGAGAAATCAGGAAAACAACACCATTCACAATTGCATCAAAAAAAATAAAATACCTAGGAATAAACCTAACCAAAGAAGTGAAAGACTTATATTTTGAAAACTACAAGTCACTCTTAAAAGAAATTAAAGGGGACACTAACAGATGGAAACGCATCCCATGCTCATGGCTAGGAAGAATTAATATCGTCAAAATGGCCATCCTGCCCAAAGCAATATACAGATTTGATGCAATCCCTATGAAACTACCAGCAACATTCTTCAATGAACTGGATCAAATCATTCAAAAATTCATATGGAACCACCAAAGACCCCGAATAGCCAAAGCAATCCTGAGAAAGAAGAATAAAGTAGGGGGGATCTCACTCCCCAACTTCAAGCTCTATTATAAAGCCATAGTAATCAAGACAATTTGGTACTGGCACAAGAACAGAGCCACAGACCAATGGAACAGACTAGAGAATCCAGACATTAACTCAGACATATATGGTCAATTAATATTTGATAAAGGAGCCATGGACATACAATGGCGAAATGACAGTCTCTTCAACAGATGGTGCTGGCAAAACTGGACAGCTACATGTAGGAGAATGAAACTGGACCATCGTCTAACCCCATATACAAAAGTAAACTCAAAATGGATCAAAGACCTGAATGTAAGTCATGAAACCATTAAACTCTTGGAAGAAAACATAGGCACAAACCTCTTAGACATAAACATGAGTGACCTCTTCTTGAACATATCTCCCCGGGCAAGGAAAACAACAGCAAAAATGAACAAGTGGGACTATATTAAGCTGAAAAGCTTCTGTACAGCAAAAGACACCATCAATAGAACAAAAAGAAACCCTACAGTATGGGAGAATATCTTTGAAAATGACACATCCGATAAAGGCTTGACGTCCAGAATATATAAAGAGCTCACACGCCTCAACAAACAAAAAACAAATAACCCAATTAAAAAATGGGCAAAGGAACTGAACAGACGGTTCTCCAAAAAAGAAATACAGATGGCCAACAGACACATGAAAAGATGCTCCACATCGCTAATTATCAGAGAAATGCAAATTAAAACTACAATGAGGTATCACCTCACACCAGTAAGGATGGCTGCCATCCAAAAGACAAACAACAACAAATGTTGGCGAGGCTGTGGAGAAAGGGGAACCCTCCTACACTGCTGGTGGGAATGTAAACTTGTTCAACCATTGTGGAAAGCAGTATGGAGGTACATCAAAATGCTCAAAACAGACTTACCATTTGACCCAGGAATTGCACTCCTAGGAATTTACCCTAAGAATGCAGCAATCAAGTATGAGAAAGATCAGTGCACCCCTATGTTTATCGCAGCACTATTTACAATAGCCAAGAATTGGAAGCAACCTAAATGTCCATCGATAGATGAATGGATAAAGAAGATGTGGTACATATACACAATGGAATACTACTCAGCCATAAGAAAAGGGCAAATCCAACCATTTGCAGCAACATGGATGGAGCTGGAGGGTATTTTGCTCAGTGAAACAAGCCAAGCAGAGAAAGAGAAATACCAAATGATTTCACTCATCTGTGGAATATAAGAACAAAGGAAAAACTGAAGGAACAAAACAGCAGCAGAATCACAGAACTCAAGAATGGACTAACAGGTACCAAAGGGAAAGGGACTGGGGAGGATGGGTGGGTAGGGAGGGATAAGGGGGGGAGAAGTAGGGGTTTATTAAGATTAGCATCCATAGCGGGGTGGGAGAAAGGGGAGGGCTGTACAACACAGAGAAGACAAGTAGTGATTCTACAACAGGTTGCTACGCTGATGGACAGTGACTCTAAAGGAGTATATAGGGGGGACCTGGTATAGGGGAGAGCCTAGTAAACAAAGTATTCGTAAGTATTCGTCATGTAAGTGTAGATTAATGATTAAAAAAAAAAAATGCAATTCCTATGTGGTGACCTCTAATGAGTTCTACACAATGATATAAAGGACATATAAAAGTGTAGGCAAAGGGTCTGTTTGTGTTTATACAGAGGATCAAAGCCTAATTTAGCTACCCCGAAAATGAACTAAGAAACGATATGAAAGAGAACTTCCAACATCAGCACTCTCGGGAAGACTCATGCCAGAAGATGATCATCAAAAAACCCCAACAAAGATCCACGCACTGCTACAGCTGTAGATGCACTCATCCCACCAGCTCCTGGACTTGCCATGGGAATGAAGGAGATATCTAAGCTGGCCTGTGCATACAGTAAAACAACAAATTTGACTGGATCTATACTGTTGGAACTCAACCAAGAATTAGGAGAAGTGCAAATTGTAGCGCTCCAAAATCTTACAACTACAGACTATTTACTGTTAAAAGAACATATGGGATGTGAACAGTGCCCAGGAATGGGTTGTTTTAATTTGTCTGATTTTTCTCAAACTATTCAAATTCAGTTAGATAATAACCATCATATCATTGATAAGTTTTCACAAATGCCTAAGGTGCCTAACTGGTTTTCTTGGTTTCACTGGAGATGGCTGGTAATTACAGGTATGCTTTGGTTATGTAACTATACTCCTATTATGTTAATGTGTGTGCGCAATTTAAGTAGTAGCTTAAAATCTATACATGCTGAAGTTACTCTACAAGAAGATATGTCAAAGAAATAATCAATCTTCCCATGTTTTCTCCCGCCTGCTACTTCTATAGCTTTTCTTCTTCCTTCCTAATTACAACGAATTCTTAAATAGAATTCGTGCCTCATATCAAATTTACCGAGTATCATAACTCCTCCAAGTGGTAAAGATACCTCAAGACAAATGCTGGGCATAGAAGCCACAGGGCATAAATATGCAAAGAAATAAAAAGCTAACCATTTCAAACAATAAGGCTTCTCTCTCACTTACCAACTTAACATTTCCCTGTATGGCCCCGGAAGATGACTGGTTAGCCAGAGACGGGTAAGATTCCTCAAGGGAGGAACAACCTAAGACAGGCACAGTCGCAGGGGGGTCATCAGGTGAGAAATTGGGGATCAACAGAGGTGAGGCTTAGAACCTCACCCTCCCTGTTCTGAGAGAAATCTTCTGCATATGTGGATGTTTTATTGCCCTTGTCTAGCTTGGATTAACACATAGTCTACGGGCACACACCTGATCATCTACATTTGCTCTCTTACAACACTAAACTATGTTTTCTACCTTTATCTTGTATCTACCTACCACTTCAGCATTTTATTAAAAATAATAAAGAGAGAAATGTGGTATCCACATATAAATCAAGTATAAAAATCAAATGTGTATTCATATTTGAACTGACTGTTTATAGTTCATAATGCATGAGCAAAACCAAAAGTTTCTGTGATGACTGCCCTTGTACTGTTCACCATGTAACTTATTCACTATGTAAGAATTTGTTCTCCATGTAAGAACTTGTTCGTTATGCTTCAGAAGATTGGAGACTGATGAAAATTAGGCTTGGGGTGGATTAATGATTGTGCATTGAGCATTGACTCCCCTATACAGAATTTTATTGTTGTTAACAACCATTTGATCAATAAATATGAGAGATGCCCTAACAACAACAACCAAGAAAAAGTACACACTTCCAATTGTAAAATAAATAAGCAACCGGGATGTAATGTATAGCATAAGGAATATAGTCAAAATATTGTAACAACTTGGTATGGTGATAGCTGGTACTTAGAATTATCATGTATATAAATGTTGAATCACTGTGTTGTACACCTGAAACTAATGTAATGTAATACTGTGTGTCAACTACCCTTCAATAAAAAATAATTATCTAAAAAAAAAAAAAATAAATAAATAAATAAATGAATAGATAAGCCTGTAGCCAGACTTGCCAAGAAAAAAAGAAGAGAGTCTACACACATAAACAGTATCAGAAATGAGAAGATTAACATAGGGGCACATATGTCTTTTCAAATCAGAGATTTTGTTTTCTTCAGGTAAATTCCTGGGTCAAATGGTATTTCTATTTTTAATTTTTTCAGGAACTTCCATACTGCTTTCCACAATGGTTGCGCCAATTTGCAGTCCCACCAACAGTGTAAGAGGGTTCCCATTTCTCTGCATCCTTGGCTGCATTTGTTGTTTCTTGTCTTTTTGGGTAGTGGCCATTCTAACTGGTGTGAGGACATATCTCATTATGATTTTAATGTGCATTTCCCTGATGATTAGTGATGTGGAACATCTTTTCATTAGCCTGTTGGCCATTTGTATTTCTTCTTTGGAGAAGTGTCTGTTCAAGTCCTCTGCCCAAATACTTAAATGATTTCATTTATTTGTGGAATACAAGAACAAAGCAGACAGAAGGAACAAAACAGCATTAGACTCATAGACACTAAGAAGTGACTAGTGGTTACCAAGGGGGAGGGGAGTGGGCAGAAGTCAGGGGAGAGGGAGACTGTTGAACCACTGTGATGTACTTTTTTTTTTTTTTTTTTTTTTTTTTAATTGAAGGGTAGTTGACAACAGCATTGCATTACATTAGTTTCAGGTGTACAACACAGCGACTCAACATTTATATACATGATATTTATAGGTACCAGGTATCACCATACCAAGTTGTTACAATATTTTGACTATATTCCTTATGCTATACATTACATCCCGGTTACTTATTTATTTTACAATTGGAAGTGTGTTTATATATATATATATATATATATATATATATTGTGAGGGCATCTCTCATATTTATTGATCAAATAGTTGTTAACCACAACAAATCTCTGTATAGGGGGGTCAATACTCAATGCACAATCATTAATCCACCCCAAGCCCAATTTTCGTCAGTCTCCAATCTTCTGATGCATAACGAACAAATTCTTACATGGAGTACAAATTCTTACATAGTGAATAAGTTACATGGTGAACAGTGCAAGGGCAGTCATCACAGAAGCTTTCGGTTTTGTTAATGCATTATGAACTATACACAGTCAGTTCAAATATGAATATTCATTTGATTTTTAAACCTGATTTATATGTGGATACCACATTTCTCTATTATTATTATTTTTAATAAAATGCTGAAGTGGTAGGTAGATACGAGATAAAGATAGAAAACAGAGTTTAGTGTTGTAAGAGAGCAAATGTAGATGATCAGGTGTGTGCCTGTAGACTATGTGTTAATCCGCGCTAGACAAGGGCAATAAACATCCATGTATGCAGAAGATTTCTCTCAGAACATGAGGGGGGAGGTTCTAAGCCTCACCTCTGCTGCTCCCCATTTTCTCACCAGATGGCCCCCTGCGACTGTGCCTGTCTTAGGTTGTTCCTCCCTTGAGGAATCTTACCCGTCTCTGGCTAACCAGTCATCTTCCGGGGTCATACAGGGAAATGTTAAGTTGGTAAGTGAGAGAGAAGCCTTATCGTTTGAAAAGGTTAGCTTTTTACTTCTTTGCATATTTATACCCTGTGGCTTCTATGCCCAGCATTTGTCTTGAGGTGTCTTTATCACTTGGAAGAATTATGATACTCAGTAAATTCGACATGTGGCACGAGTTCTATTTAAAGGTTGTGATTAGGTAGGAAGAAGAAAAGCTACAGAAGTAGCAGGCAGAAGAAAACCTGGGAAGATTGATTATTTCTTTGACATATCTTCTTGTAGAGTAACTTCAGCATGGATAGGTTTTAAACGACTAATTAAATTGTGCACACACATTAACATAATAGGAATATAGTTACCTAACCAAAGCATACCTGTAATTACCAGCCATCTCCAGTGAAACCAAGAAAACCAGTTAGGCACCTTAGGCATTTGTGAAAACTTATCTATGATATGGTGGATATTGTCCGACTGAACTTAAACAGTCTGAGAGAATTCAGATAAACTAGAACACCCCATTCCTGGGGACTGTTCATATCCCATATGTTCTTTTAACGATAAATAGTCTGTGGTTGTAAGATTTTGGAGTGCTACAATTTGCACTTCTCCTAATTCTTGGTTGAGTTCCAACAGTATAGATCCAGTCCAATTTTTGTTTTACTGCATGCACAGGCCAGCTTAGATATCTCCTTCATCTTTCCCATGGCAAGTCCAGGAACTGGTGGGATGAGTGCATCTACACCTGTGACAGTGTGTGGATCTTTGTTGAAGTTTTTTTTTTTTTTTTTTTTTCTGATCATCTTCTGTCATGAGTCTTCCCGAGAGTGCTGATGTTGGAAGTTCTTTTTCATATCGTATCTTAGTTCATTTTCGGGGTAGCCAAATTAGGCTTTGATCCTCTGTATAAACACAAACAGACCCTTTACCTACACTTTTATATGTCCTTTATATCATTGTGTAGAACTCATTAGAGGTCACCACATAGGAACTGCATTTTTTTTTTTTTTAATCATTAATCTACACTTACATGACGAATACTTTGTTTACTAGGCTCTCCCCTATACCAGGTCCCCCCTATATACTCCTTTACAGTCACTGTCCATCAGCGTAGCAACCTGTTGTAGAATCACTACTTGTCTTCTCTGTGTTGTACAGCCCTCCCCTTTCTCCCACCCCGCTATGGATGCTAATCTTAATACCCCCCTACTTCTCCCCCCCTTATCCCTCCCTACCCACCCATCCTCCCCAGTCCCTTTCCCTTTGGTACCTGTTAGTCCATTCTTGAGTTCTGTGATTCTGCTGCTGTTTTGCTGTGATGTACTTTTGATAATTAAAAATCACATTGTACACCTTAAACTTACACAATGTTATATCAGTTATATCTTAAAGTTGGAAAAAATAGTAAAAAAATTTCAAAAAACGCTACAGTAATCAAGACAGCATGTCATTGTTGAAAGAACAGACAAATAGATCAATGGTACAGAATAGAGAGTCCAGAAATAGACCCACAGAAATGTATTCAACTTGATAAAGGAGCAAAGGCAATTTGATGAAGAAAGGATAGCCTTTCCACAAATGGTGCTAGAACAGCTGAACATCCACATGCAAAAAACATGAATGTAGGCACATACTTTACACCTTTCACAAAAAATTAATTCAAAATTGGGCACAGACCTAAATGTAAAGCCAACTGCACTGTATTAACTGCTAGAAGATAACAGGAGAAGATCTATATGCTCTTTGGTTTGAGGATGACTTACAAGATACAACACTAAAAGCATGAATCTTGAAAGAAAAAAAATCGATACATTGAACTTTATTAACATTTAAAACTTCCCTGTGAAAGACATTATTTAGAGAATGAGAGACAAGCCACAGACCTGGAGAAAATCTTTGCAAAACATATTATGAAGAACTGGTATCCAAAATATACAAGTAAATTTTAAAACTGAACAGTAAGGAAACAAGCACCCCAATTAAAATGCAGGAAAGATCTGAACAGACGCCTTACCAAAGAAGATATACAAATGACAAGCATATGAAACTATTCAGAATCATTTGTCATTAGGGAATTGCAAGTTAAGAACAGTAGTAAGATTCCACTACACACTTATTAGAAAGGCTAAAATCCAAACACCAGCAACACCAAATGCTGCTTTGGATATGAAGCAACATGAACTGTCATTCATAGCTGGTGGAAAGGCAAAATGGTACAGCCACCTTGGAAGACAGTTTGACAGTTTGTTACAAAACTGAACATACATACTCTTACCATGCTATCCAGTAGTTGCTTTCTTTAGTATTTACCCAAATGAGTAAAAAACTCATGTCCACACAAAACCCTGCACATGAATGTTTATAGCAGCTTTATTTGTACTTGCCAAAACTTGGAAGCAAGCCAGATGTTATTCACTAGGTAAATGGGTGCATATAATATATTCACATAACAATATACTATTAAGCACTAAAATGAAATGCACTAGAAAGCCATGAAAATACACAGAGGAATCTTAAGTGCTTATTGCTAAATCAAAGAAGCCAATCTGAAAGGGCTAATGCTTTATGATTCCAACTATATGACATTCTAGACTAGCAAACTCTGAAGACAGAAAAAATACCAGTGGTTGCTAGGGGTTCATGGGGATGGAGGGAGAGAGGAATGAATAGATGGAGCACAGGTGATTTTTTTGGGCTGTGAAACTATTCTGTATGATACTGTGATAGTGGATACCTGACACAAATAGTAAACCCTAATGTAAACTATAGAGTTCAATTAATAATTATCAGTATTGTTTCATCATTTATAATAAATGTGCCACACTAATGCAAGATGTTAATAATAGGGGAAATTGTGGAGGTGAGGAGTTAGATGGGAACTCTGTATTTTCCATTAAATTTTCTGTAAACTAAAACCACTAAAAAAAAGTTTTTCTTTTAAAGTTGAATATAAGCTATTTCATATGGTTCACCTTAAAAATACGTACACTTTCACTATTAAGTAAGGTGTTGTCAGTCTAGTGCTTCACACTCTATTCCTGCCATTCCTGGTGTCTCTGAGTCTGGAGATTCTGTCTTAATATCTCTAGAGAATAAAACTTCTTCCTTTGGTTGTGGAAGAGGAGTACTTGCCCGAGTGCCCTTGGGTGGGGCCAGGAACATGGTTTAGGTTGTTCATCATACAAATTTTAAATCTGTTCATCTGGTTTTGGCCACTTAACTTACTGCTGCTTTCCCTGGCACCTGAGGCCTCCAGTTCCGGAGCTTTTCCAGGGTTTTTCATTGACATCAATTTGCTTCTTCCCTCTGGTTTCTCCCTTTACAGGCAGGCTCTTTGATTTTAGGTCCCTCAGTTCTGCTAAATAATTTACCATCCTGTATCAATTTTCTGTCTACAGAATTTGTGTCCTATGTTGTCTCCTTTGACATTCTTTTTGTTTTCAATATTTACACCTTTTTTATTCATTTACCATTATTTTGGTGAGATTTCTAAAGGAGTGGAGAAACATACCTATATTCAGTGTATATTGTTTAAACAGTCTGCTTTTGTTTTGGTTAGTGAGGATTTGGTTTTATTTATTTTGTTTTCTTCTGTTTTCATTAATTATACTAATTTATTGATAAAGCATTTTCTTTAGAGCTCTGGACAGTTCTGTTGGGGAGGATGCTACTGAAAAATGATGCTTTTTAGATGACAAGTAATACTTAAATGTCTGGGAAAAAATATCTCCAGAATCATAGTTGTAAACTAAAATACGTGTTTTTAAGTTGTTTACAGGGCTTAGAGCACCTGCCAGAGGATTGTTACTCTTTGGTCCTCCTGGAAATGGGAAAACAATGCTGGTAAGAATTCTTTCTAAATTTGAAAGTTTTATATAGATATTAGGGATAATAATGTGCAAAAAAGAAACTTTACATTATCCCTGAGTCTGTTATTTATGATTTGTATTTTGCTATAACCTACTTTTAAATTTCCAAACCAGTTTTCAATGACAATAGATGAAAAACCATATTTATTATCTTCAGTAATATGTTTTGGGCTGGTTAAATTTAACAGTGTAATTTTCATTATTTTTCCCAAGTTAAATAATGAAATTTTCACCTTAAAGGAGTTTACCTTACTATATTAAGTATCTTCCTAACTATTAACTTTACTATCTTAACAGCTTTATTTAATCAGCATGATACAGATTTTTTTTAGTTGAGACACAATTGACATAAAACAGATTTTTAAAAAATAATATTCTTTGCCAGAACTTTTTACTAGGATCTGGATACCTCTTTCTCTTCGATAGTTCTTATAAAGGGAAAAAATAAATAGGGAAATAATTACTTTTTCCTTAGCTGTTTATCTTTCTCCAGCCAGCTGTCTTTCTATCACTAAGAAAAGAATAACACCTTTCTTTTTAACCTCTCCATTTCCATTCTCCCTTAGCAAACAAAAAGCTTGGAAAGAAGCACAGCCAGACCTTTCTTTCCTTATTGCTAAGATGGAAACACATTGATTGCTGTACATTGGGAATTGTGTCATACCTTTTATTTTTAGAAAATCTTTTCCAATACTTTAAATTGATTACATGTTGTTCTTTTTTTAAGCAAGATATTGAATTAATATAATATTTGCCCTTGTGAATTTTAAAGGCTAAAGCAGTAGCTGCGGAATCTAATGCAACATTCTTTAACATAAGTGCTGCAAGTTTAACCTCAAAATATGTGAGTATTCTTTTCCTAGTATTGTTATGTTTTAAGTTACTGTCTAAATGTTACTGTGTTAAGTATAAATAGCAATAACATTACACAAAAATATTATTCTATGAGTTTTATATTATTTAGATGGGAGGAATATCACTCTTCAAAGTAGAAAGTTATATGCATTTGTTGGGCACTTTTAAGATTAGAATTGTGCTGTCAAATACTGTATTAGTTTGCTAGGCTGTGTAACAAAGTACCATGAACTAGCTGGTTTAAACAACAGAAATTTATTGTCTGACAGTTTTGGAGGCTGTAGAAGTCCTAGTAAATTGGCAAGTTTCTCAATTTTGTAAAAATAATTAAAAATAAATATAAAGTGATACCTCTGTTCCTGGTTACATTTTGTTACCTTGTGAAATTTTATAACTAAAATTGTTATTAAAGTAGGTGAACCCACATTATACACATAACATGATGGGAAACACTGTCTTGGAAGTTAGGAGATAGGGATTCCAACCTAACTTTTATATTCTGAGTTGGCCTTAGAAAGTATCACTTTAGGCCTTAGCTCATTTATAAGATGTTGATGTCATAAGAGGTGATCTCTTTCAGTTTCTTCCAGCTCTGAGAATATTTGTTTTGACGGTTTTAAATCGTGCCGTTCTTTTTTTTCTTTTTTAAATAAAATTTTCAATTCAAAGAATAGATGCCACCTAGAGGACAGAAGAGTTTTTGCAATACATTACCCCAAGTTTATGACCCTTTTTTCATTAGAGCCTTGATGCGTAGATTGGTTTTAGTATTGTCTCAAGGGGTATTCATAGACCTCCTGGACTACCTGGAAATATTTTGATATTTATTGACAGTGATAATGTAAGAATGAGTTTTCAAGGTGCTCTTGATAAAGCAAGTTTTATTTAGGAGAGCACTTTCCAACTTACCTCTTCTGTAAATACAGCCTGTAGCCTAGGGCTTACAGAATGTGTTTAGCATCTCTTTCTCTCCCCTAGTATTCCCTCTTCTCACTACTAATAGCTGTAACAGTCTCAGGTCTTAGGAATGCAGCGTGAAGCAGAACAGATATATTTCATTTAAAGATGTACCTACCAGACTACTAAGTAATAAATAGCCTATTTTCTAAAATAATGAGGGATAATTCAGTAATACCCCCCCTTCCTTAAACCAAAGTTTTGGTTGTTAAAACTTTTAATTATGAAATTTAAAAAGCTGGACTAATACTGCATTTTATGTAACAGTGTGTAATGCCTGTTTTAGGTGGGAGAAGGAGAGAAATTGGTGAGAGCTCTTTTTGCTGTGGCTCGAGAACTTCAACCTTCTATAATTTTTATAGGTAAGAACATGTCTTACTAACTACGTTAGTTGAACATTTGTGAAATTCCCCTCTTCAAATATGAGAGGTATGATAGGAAAGATTATTCAGGAGGAAAAAAGTTTTAAAGAAGTACAAAGTTAAAAACTAATGAATTCAGTAGGACCAACTGTATTAATAATTTGCTGGATTAATCTCAGATGACTCATATTGCTTGGGATTTAATTATTTTAATTAAAGTCTTTTCCTTGTATTTCCCCTAGATGAAGTTGATAGCCTTTTGTGTGAAAGAAGAGAAGGAGAACATGATGCTAGTAGACGTCTAAAAACTGAATTTCTAATAGAATTTGATGGTGTAAGTATTGATTATGACATTTTAACTTCATAGCATTTTAATGTATTATTTACCTATTAAATGACCCAAACTAGAAATATAGATTATGTTTATTATGTTTTATTACTGTATCTAAAAGTATTAAAACAATGTTTGGCTTATAGGTACAATCTGCTGGAGATGACAGAGTGCTTGTAATGGGTGCAACTAACAGGCCGCAAGAGCTTGATGAGGCTGTTCTCAGGTACGGAGATTTATGTAGGATCACACATTTATTGTAAGTATATGCCTACTCATGTGTTCATTTCATGTTTTTATTTCTTTCACTCTTGATTTGGAGACTAAATTCAGCATTTTCCCTCATGTATCCACCCTCTGGCCTGTTGTCACCAACTGCAGATTTTGATGAGAGGGCCAGTGTGCTGTCAGGAAAACTAGTATTCACTTTATGGTTTTAGGCAAATTACATTTCTTCTGGTTTGTGTTAAATCATCTTGAAACTCTAAAATTAGTTCTTCCCTCTTTTACTGGGCTATATGAGAAGCTAATAAAAGCAGGACTAATGGGAACTATGTTATCTTTTCTTATACTTTGAACAAATTTGTTCCCTTTGCATTGGGAGGACAGTTTGATTCAGCATAAAATTCTTGGGCCTCCTTTTCTTTTCCTGAGGAATTTATAACAATGCCCCATTGTTTCTAGGATTGGTTGTTGCAGTGTAAAAGTCGGGAGCCAGCCTGCTTTTATTCAGAGTTATGGCCTAACTTTATTTATTCTCTTTGCTAGATTCAATTTTGAACCATTGAAATCTAGTTATTTGAAAAATATATTGGTTGATCTGTGTTCATTTTTCCTGGGATTTGTTGTTTAAATTGCTAGTTTGGAACCTCTTTTGTTTTGGTAAAGTTATTTAAAATACTATTTCCTAATTCATTTTTCTGGGTTTTTTCCTTCTATGCCCAATTTTTTCATTATGTTACATCTTTTTGCCTTCCATATCTGTAATTTCCTTTCTAATCCTTTTTGATTGTTAGGTCTCTCTTTTTGTTCCATTTTGTCTGTCTTCCCACTTGTCCTTATTTCTTACTGGGTTAGTGTCTCACCTCCTTTCTGCTACTATATTTTCCTTAATGGGTGGTTTTCTTTTTCTTTTTCATTACGTTCTTGATCTTTATGACCCCATTTTTCATTTTCTGTTGTCTTATTCCCTTTAGCTTTTGTTTGTCATTGCCCTGAACCTTTTTATCTCACTAAGCTCTAACTTCATAGAAGATTTTTTTTCATTATTTTATTTCATGGAAAGATATTTGGTCTATGGCAAAATCTGTGCATGTCCTTCAGTTTGTCTATTTTACATTTATTATTTTCCCTTGTCAAGGGGCACTACTTTTTTTTTAAATTACTCCTGTGCTTTTGCCTGTTTTGCTCATTATTTTGGAGTAAGGGGAGTTTTCTTGGAAAAACCAGTTTTGGAAGGGCATTTTAGGAGAAAAGCTCAAAAAGTAAGATGAGAGCAAATAACTTGAGTCATTCTATAAATTCCCTGGACTAACAGGCAATCTTCCTGACTCATAATAAAGCCCTACCTAATAGAAGTGTATAAATAAAAGAGATAGGTTGATTTAGTCTCCTTCAACTAAAAAAGACTGGTCAATGCAGGAGAACTTGTCAACTTGCCAGGGTGATTGACTTCTTCTTACAAAGAAGATGCGTCTTTGAGTTTCTTTGTTCAGCCTCACCTTCCTTGCCATTCCCCTGCTGCTGACTAGGGGCCACGTGTTCTATAGAGCCAATCCTCATATGCTTGTTTAAATATGGGGAAGTTGATTTTATTACCCCTCACAGTGTGCTCTGTTTTCTTTGGAAAAACTTGATGTTCTGACAGCCATGTCTAGAATCTGCAGTAACAGATCCTGTGTGTATCCTCCTTTGGTAGTGTGATTTTCACTGCCCTAAAAAGCCCTTCATATATTTTAATTCTGTAAATGTTGTGCAGTTTGTTAATAATGTAGTTTACGTTTTGCTTCTTTTGTCCTTGATGATTTTACTTATTTTCAGTTTCAAGAAGACAGCAGAGATCTCTTTATTCCACTTCTTATGTCAAATATTTTGTTTGTTTAAAGCATTATTGCTATTAAAAACATATACATACATAAATGGCTGATTTAATTCTGACAATACTGAATTAAGGATTTTTTAACATTAACTAGAGAATTTTAAAAGAGTAACTCTAAAAATAGCTTTTCTCATTGATGTCTACTAAGACACATTCAAGTGCTGTGAGCATTATACTTAAATCTTTCTCTTATCATATGCTTCTTGTACTGAGTTACCTTTAAATTCAAAACTTTATTTCTGAAATTGCTTGAATCCTCTTTTTTTAGGCGTTTCATCAAACGGGTATATGTGTCTTTGCCAAATGAGGAGGTATGTATATCTTTGCATTTTTTTCTTTTTTTTCTTTTAAGCAGAAACAAGAACTGCCATCTTGCCAGTATTGAATCTTCCAATCCATGGTACAGCCACACTGGAAAACAGTTTGACAATTTCTTAACAATTTCTTAAAAAATATAAACTTACTGTAGGAGCCAATGCCTAAGAATCTACTAAAGAGAAATGAAAACATGTCTACACAAAGGCATGTACAAGAATTTTTATAGCAGCATTATAAATAATAGCCAAGAACTGCAAAGAATGTAAAATATTCATCAGATGGTGAATGGACCAACAAATGTGGTATATCCATTTAATGGAATACTATTCAGCAAAAAAAGGATTGCAGTATTTATACATGCTATAATATGCAAAAACCTCAAAACCATTATACTAAGTGAAAGACACCAGATGCAAAAGATAACATGATTCTGTTTATATGAAACATCCAGAAAAGACAAATTTCTAGAAACATAAAGCAGCTTGTGGTTTGCTCGAAGGCTAAGGTCGGAGGGAATGGGGATAAACTCCAAACAGGCTTGAGTGAACTTTTGGGATAATAGAGATGTTCTTAAACAGGCTGACAGTAATGGTTGCACAACTCTAAATTTATTAAAAGTCATTGAACTATACACTTACAGTGGGTGGGTTTCATGTTATATGAATTCATACATCTATAAAACTGTTTTTAATAAATTATAGTTTTCTAGTTCAGACCTTAACATCCTTGGTAATAACAGCAGCTACCTCCTTAGTGCTTTATTTGGATTATCTTTAATTTTCTCAGGAACTCTCAAAAAATGGTAGTTTTAGCTCTATTTAACTGACATGAGTATCTTATATATAAGAGGTAGAGTAATTTGTGTAAGATTATTCAGTTGATAAATCAGAGTCAGTATTTGAGCCTGATTCCCGGATATTTTATTAAGTTAATTCTTAGGACTGATAATTCTTTAATACTTCTTTTCAGACACGACTACTTTTACTTAAAAACCTGTTATGTAAACAAGGAAGCCCATTGACCCAAAAAGAACTAGCCCAACTTGCTAGGTGAGTAATTTGATTTGGTCTATCTTACAACTGTTTTTTCAAAGAGTTCTTTTTCTGTTTTGTTTAAAGTAAACTCAAGAATGAAATGAGTAATTCATTTATCAGAAAACTTGTCTCATCCTGTATTTCCTTTACCTTCCTCTCTTATTTATGTGGTTTCTAAATTTCAATTTCTATGTACTCTACAAGATGTGATGATGATACTATATTAAATAGCTAATGATGGTACAATATTCTTTTTATAAACTTATTAAACTTAGTGATATTAAAGTAGCTTTAAAACTCTAAAACATATCTGTCCATACCAACACTTATTATCATATGAATTTTTTCTTTTTGTATTACACATAATTTTTTTACTTTTACATCTTCAATTATTTTTATGAGTGGTGTACTTACTTAGAAACTGAATTGCAAGGTACTTAAGTAGAAGCTGAATTAAGGAGAGGCATTGGGAATTTTAATCACTGAAAAAATCTTATAAAGTAATTTAAAATATTTAACAGGTACATGAATAGCTAGTCATTTTAGTAAAAACTCTTGAGTTCCCAGGTACATATGAAAAAAACCCAAATTCAGTACTTGGAAATATTGAGGTCTTTCTTCTTCATTCCAATAAAGAATTCAACTAATAATGTTTGATCTCTATAGTTATTTTTTAACATAGTATACAATAAGTGAATGCTTTTTGTTGCTGTTTTATTTTCCTCTTTCCCTTGCCTCCCCAGTTCTAGTTCCCTTTGTAATCTCTCTTGGCTGCCCAGGATTCTCCACTGTGGCATCTCTTTCACGTGTGCCTCTTTTTGTCAGTGTCTTCTACCCCAGACCCTTCCTTCACCCTGTCCTACATTTAAAGAAATCTACTTTTACTGGCCCTTATTCCATCAATGCTTTTTGTCCAGACAAAGAATCATTAACTAATAGAGAAGTAATTATGATTATGTGTCATTTACTAGTAATGGTGTATAGATGTTAGGTTTCCAGGGGATGCTACAATTTAATGGAGCCTCCTGCTAAAAATAATATGCCTTAATCTGAAGAAAAGGTTCTGATGATGACAATTGGAGGCATTACAAGGAGTCAGCAGTAGGCTGCTTTGTTTTCAGCAAGTGGGCTTTTCTGTGCCCTAAAACCAAATCACATAGTTGTCTGCCTGATGACAGAGGCAAACTAGGTTTACCCTCTTATTACATGGAGGTTTTAAGCCTGCAAAGTTGGAAATAATTTGCTCTTTCTTCCCTCCCATCCTCAGAATGACTGATGGCTACTCAGGAAGTGATCTAACAGCTTTGGCAAAAGATGCGGCACTGGGTCCTATTCGAGGTAGGTGTATTAGAGATTGAAACATTTGGAATTATTTGTTAGACCACTTTAGAAATTTAAGAAATCCCTGCTGAGAGATATGTATTGTTAATAGGAAAGAAGTAAAGCTGTGTCACTGGAAAATTTATTGCAAAATAGTTTCCAGACTTAGGGTTAGCAAACTTTATTTGGTAAAGGGCCTGATTATAAATATTTTATTTAGATATGAAGGGCCTGACTGTAAATATTTTAGGTTCATGGGCCACTTAAGCTCTCTGTTGCATATTATCCTGTTTTTGTGATGCAAAAAACAAAAATATGAAACCATTCTTAGCTTATAGACCATACAAAGTCCATGGGTCAGTGGATCATGACCTCCGTTCTAGACAACAGGTTTCACTTCTTGATAGTAGGTATCCAACAGAAAATTCAAAGAAAAAGAAAAGAGTAATTTGCTTGTTTAAGAAAGCAAAAAAGAGTAATAAAGGGGAAATGTTCTCACCTGTTTTTTTGGCTTTTCATTTCAGTATTCCAATATCACTTGAAATGTGTCCAAGGGAAGTTTTTATTATGTTATCTTTTGAAGAATTGCAGCAAAATATATCACTCATTGCTGTGTTTTAATAAAGGGTAATTATATGTTGATTCTGAAATGCCACAACTGATTATTTTTATGTTAGAAAACTGTGATATCACTTTGGAGTGGATATTCTCAGTTACTTTTCCATAGCCAGCATGGGCAGTGGACAGGTCACGCTCTCAGGTATGCACTCAGGTTACTGACTACGATGGTAAAATAGAACAGGGAGCGTGCAGCTTCCAAAACATTTCCTACACTGAAACAGAGTACTGATTAAGAACTGCTTTGGAGAATAATAAATGTAATCTTGAGAATATATTTCGAAACTCCAGGTAAAAAGCATTTCAATCAAACTTTCTTGCTGCCAGAGCTGCCCAGAGGCATGCAATCTTGTTCAGATAGTGGACTCAAAAACAGTAGCTAATGTATAGGCCATTTGTATTTTTTAGACTTTTTTGCTATTATTCTGAAGCAGAGAAAAGTTGTTGGGTTAAAAAAACTAATGCCTTTTGTAAAGAACAAGCTGAATTCTTTTAAGTTCACTCTCAAATGTGAAAATTTTATTGGCCTTGGTCAGTATGCAAAGAAACTGAATGCCTCCCATTTACTCCTAAGGAAAAATATTATTCTAAGCATTTATAAATTGAATGTGCTCTTCATAGGTATCTTTCTTTTATTATAAATGATGAACATTGAACATATACTTTGAGGTCATTATATTTGGTTTTTCTCTTTAGCAATTTAAACTTAGAAATATTTTTTTTAAGTAGCTGACTTTTATATTTTACAGAACTAAAACCAGAACAAGTGAAGAATATGTCTGCCAGTGAGGTATACTATTTTATAATTACCTTTCCTTTGTTTTGATTCTCTATATCGTAAGACATGTCTTTTGTCTGGAATTTTCTAGTTTATTTGATTAGGAACTGGAAAAGCTTAACTTTGCTTCATTTCAAAATATAGAGACCTATGAAATTACAATCTCTTACAGTGTTCTTTGGTAAGACAAAAAATACTGTACATAGTCATTAAGTCATTTTCTGTCAAATCATATTACATAAATACTAAACAAGAAAACCGTAGAAAACTTAGGGATTTTATACAGTATGAAAATAACTTGTAATAGGTTAATCCCTTGAGTTTCTGTTTTGTTTTTTTCAGCATTTATGTTTTCCTCCTTACAAAGCAATACAGTCACTGTCTTAATGTATTTATAACATCTTAATATGGTAGGCACTCTTATGAGATGTTAAACCATTTCTTTTTTAAAAATTGCCTGCAAAATATAAAATTGGATATGCAGAATGATTACAACTTTAAAAGCAAACTTTTAAAATCAGACTTGAATTATATTTGTAGCTTAGTCAGAGATATTTACTGCCCATGTTTCAGTACTATTGAGGAAGTAGTGAACTCTTAACATACAGAGAATGAGTATATTTGAGTACATTTTGGCAGTCTTCTGTCTTCAAACTTCTAAGTAAATTTGAGGTTGGCTTCAATTATCTTGTGGTGGTTAATCAACCCTATTATTAAGAAAGACTTCACACTTGCAACCATCCTGCCATTTTAACCATCTAGTTTTACCTGGAGTATGTTTGACATATGTTTGACACAAAGTGTCTTTTGGATTTTTTAAATAGTTTTAGTATAGTTTACTAACAATATCCCATAAATATATTATTTTAAAAACGTTTTTATAGTTGTAATATAAACCTAACAGCACCTTTCTACCCAAAAAGCAAGCATCATGCATGAATTACTTCTTCTCCACACACCACCACTCCTACCTTGGACCCAGGACAGATAAATGTGATATCTCATGTACTCTGCCCTCTGGATTAAAGTTGAGGAAGGCCCACTGTGTGACATTTTAGGCCCCTGTGTGTGTCCCTTTGAAAGGACGTATGGAATAAAGGGACTAATTAAGGCAATAATGAGGTAAAACCAACTGGCAAGTAAATTTCAGTAAGAAGCAGTCTACAAATTCTCAGTCCACTTAGGGCAAAATACACTCAAGCTTCACATCTGCAGTTGTTCTCCACTGTGTCTAGCTCCAAGACCATGCCATTTCCTGTGATGATCCATTGGGAAGGCCACTTATAGCTATAAATGAAATGCTTTGATGTACTTTCATTCATATCTTATGATAATTTTATAATAGTAACTAGTATATATTTGTGGCAACTTAGGGAAGAGTAGAAATTCTTAAAAATCTGTCCATCATTATTTCATAAGAAAGAGACTTATTTTTCATTGAAAGTGGCTCTTTGCATATATTTTACCCATCCTGAGAAAATATATACTTAAAATCAAACTTGAACATGTTTCTTCACTGAAAAAAATTAATCTAAATACAATTCCTGTTTTATTTGAAGAACAAAGAAATTTTTAGTCTATTTTCTTTAGTAACTCTTACAGACTTTTGACTTTAAAACAAAGTAATTTTGTTTTAATAGGTATCTGTAGCTGTAGATCAATTGCCCAAAACCGTAGCTGCTTATAATAACACACATTTATTATCTCACATTTTTCACAGTCAGAAATATAGGCATTGTTTAGCTGAGTCCTCTGCCTCAAGCTCTCTCAGAGGGCTGCAATCAAGGTATTGGCTAAGGGTCTTCTATAAGCTATAAACACGATGTTGGCTGGGGCAGTAGTTATGCAAGGCTCAACTGGATAACAGCTGCTTCCAAGCTTTTTCACATGGTTTGCCAGATTCACTTTGCCATAGGTTGTTGGGGTTAGAACCTCAGTTTTCTCTGGGTATTGGTTGGAGGCCTCCAGTTCTTGCCACACAGGCTTCTGCAACATAGTAGTTTCCTTCATCAAAGCAGGAAAGCTAGGAAGACAAGCGAGAGTTCCAGCAAGATGAAAGTCACAGTCTTTACATAAGGTGATCCTGAAAGTGACAGCCCATCATTTTGCTATATTCTTTTCTTAGGGTCAGCTCATACTCAAGGGGAAGGGATTACAGAAGAGTATATATAATAAGAGACTGAATATTCAATTACCCACTTTAGTGAACTGGCTACCAGTGACTTTTTCTTGTTGTATACATTGGTCTCTTACTAGCTTAAAAATATCATATATAAATTTCATAAATATACATACACCAAAACAAACTAGACACTTAAGTTAGAATTTCATCAAAAGCTTTTAAAACCTTAACTTCTATTACAAATTTTATTTGAGATATCATAGATTATATATTATATTCATCATTCTTCTATACTTTAGGCTTTAGGAAGAGCCAATATGTGTTTTACAATTAAATAAGAAAAAATATAGGGCTTATATGGTGATCATGTGAATATATGTCCTTTTTATTTTTTACTAAGATTTTGTAAATTAGGCTACAGATTGCAAATGTGGGCGATTTTCTTGCTCATGGAGATATATCATCAGGGTGTGAAGTAGATTGCATTTTATAAGAGTAATAAAAAAGAATATGGATAAATACCAGTTGTTGAAATTTTGTTTCAAATTCTCCTTTAACTTCATATTTTGGGATGAAATGTACATGTATATACTAGTGACAATTTTTAAAACTAGTCAATTTGTGCCAAATTCCTTTTTTTTTGTATTTTAGAAATCCTTAAGATAAATATATTTATTAATTCAGCATTGTTTTATTCTGTGTCCTTAAGACAATTTAAAATATCAGAAAACAAGACCCAACTGATATAAAAAAGCATCATAAGCAACATTGTTTCAGATACTAGTGTCCTCTATATTGTAGTTAAAGAGCACTATTTACTTAAAAGTCCCGTGTGCTTCTTGTAAACTCCACTTTCCTTTTTAATAAACCTAGCATGAATTTAGCTAGAGTATGCTTGTAATAAGACTTCAGAATGTAAAATTCCATGAATTATACACAGAAAAAAAATCGGAAGGCCATAAGCTAAATAGTGGTTGTATATTGAATGGTGGAATTGTGATTCTTTTTTTTTTTGCCTGCCTATATTTTGCCAGATTTCTATGAGTGTGTTTTGTTTTTATAATGGGAAAACATTATGATTTTAAATGTAATACCCAAGAAACCAAACACATGTAATAAAAATAATATAAATTAATCACAAGGATGGAAGTATAGCATAGGAACTATAGCCAATAATACATAATATCTTTGTATAGTGACAGTAACTACACTTATTGTGGTGAACATTTAGTAATGTATATAATTGTTGAATCACTATGTTGTACATCTTAAACCAACGTAATATTGTATGTCAGCTATATTTCAATAAATTTTTTTAAAGATATGTTAGTATAGCATTTTTGTAAGATTTCTAATATAGCAAACTTACCTAATGTGTAAAATGTGTAAAATAAGATGATTGGCATGATTTTCTAAGACTATGTCTGTATTTAAAATGTTAATAAACAACAGCATCATTACTTTAATCCATCATTGGGTTAACTACTATATATGTCTTCATGATTTGCATTGTCATGTGTTTTTTTAAAACCTAGATGAGAAATATTCGATTATCTGACTTCACTGAATCCTTGAAAAAGATAAAACGCAGTGTGAGCCCTCAAACCTTAGAAGCATACATACGTTGGAACAAGGACTTTGGAGACACCACTGTTTAAGGAAATATACCTTTGTAAGCCTGCAGAACATTTTACTTTGCAAGAGAGAAACACACCATCTTCAATGAATAATTACCAGCTACAGAAGCTCAGCCTAAGTTTACAGGACTTTTTCAGAGTCTTACAATTATTTGTGCACCCCAGCAGAAGAACCATAAAACAAATTTAAATAAAATATACATTGCAAATGGAATATTTTGTTTAAAGGCCTTCTTGCTTAGATGGAATGGTTATACCTGTGGGCACTGTAAGTTCGACCACAACAAAAACTGATTCTGGTCATCTTTACCAATATAATCATAATGTAAATAATAATTTGTATATTGTGTTGCAGATGAAAGTATTCCAGAGACAGTGAATAGTAGAAGACCGAAGAGCCTTTGGTTGTTTTGTCTTCTGATGTCTTCTCTTAAAATAGCAATTTTTTCTATTTTCATTTCCTAGTGTTGTCTTCCCTGCGGGTGACTGGAATGCTAAGCACTCTGTTTCGTTTTACAAATCCACTGTGCCAAATGAAACTTGTTCCTAT
Source organism: Manis pentadactyla (assembly GCF_030020395.1). Taxonomy (NCBI): domain Eukaryota; kingdom Metazoa; phylum Chordata; class Mammalia; order Pholidota; family Manidae; genus Manis; species Manis pentadactyla. Next base: position 210,674,322 of record NC_080020.1, on the reverse strand, counting down.
GTAACAGTAATAGGAAAAAGTATTTGGAAGGTTTTTTCTTCTTCATAAGTCTACAGCTATTAAACAATTGTGTTCACTTTTTAATTTTCTTTTACCTTGTCAAACAATTTAGAAAGCAATTTGTTGATAGCAACATAGCAAAACTGTTAAAACAAGAAAGTTTGAAGGTGTGAGTCACTTCATACGACATGTAGATCAATCCTCATGTGATCTGAATTTTTTTTCTAGTATATTTGTAAGAAATCTATTGTAGACTGTTAACTTATTTCTAATGGAATTTATTTTCTGCTTGAATTATTCTAATATTTAAGAAAGCCAATTTTAACTGCTGTAAAAGTGGTTCCCTATATGAGAGAAGGGAAGTACTGGGAGCTAAAGACATTTCTAATTTATTGCTTATTACTTTCTTACTGTTTACAGGAGAATTATAATCCAGTGATCTACCATCTTTTACTCTCAATAATTATTAATCCCTTCAATGAAACTTTTAAAAATTACTGAATTTTTATACATTGCATACATTTTATAGGTTTATTGTGCTTTGTTAAACTAAAAAGTTTGTGTGTTAATCTGCCTTTTGTTTCCCAAAAATGTACAGTAATTCCGTTTCTTGTTTGTATAAGTATGCCTGGATTTTATTTTTAAAATGTCATTGTAGGAAGTAGAGACTTATATCACAGCTTTTTAAATATTGTAATAAAGGCAAATGAATATTTGCCCTTAGTTTACTGGTTAAAAGTTTGTTTACAGAAATTTTCTTGGTGCTTTTATGTAAAATGTCATGGGTGGAAAGAGTATAGTAGGAACAAAGATTTTTCAATGAGGAAACATATCTTTGGTTTTGATAGAAAATATTAGAATTAAAGACTTGCCCCACCAGATAAGAACTTTGTAATGAAGAGACATACATTCTCCTTAGTTTAATCTTGCTCTTGTTAAAAGAGTTATCTGAATATATAAAATGTTTGATTCTTAAGGTAATATGCTGTTTGTAGCCATAACTTAAATTATGTCTCTTCTAATCATGATTTTAGAACTCCTTGGATAATAAAAATGAGGGTTGAGGTAATAGGAAAAAAAAACTTTAAGCCAGAGACATGAATATTTTAGGTCATGAACATTATCTTTCTAAGTTTTCAAAACATTAAAACATCAGTTATAAAATAATGATAATGAAAGATGATGAAATAAACATGATGACAAGAATTGGAAACATCCAAAATTAAAGAATTTTCCATAAGGCTCATAAAAATATTTTCTATTTTCATTTAGAAAAGGATTAACATTACTGGTACTTGGATAACTTGTCAGTCATATTAAAGGTGTATGTGCTTCAAACTCAACTTCAAAAACATTATCTTCAAAATTATGATTCATATCACTTTTTATTGGGACAGTTTTTAGATAACAAAGATTTCAAATGTTAAAAGATACAAAAGTTAGTATTGTCATAAACACTGAGTCAGCAAATTACATAAGTGTATGAACATCCATGTAGTTACTTTACTTTCCTGATCAAGTCTGAAGTTGAGCTTAGTGACAGAGAACTATTTTCTATGACTTATTATGACCAAGTTTTATTTTAAGCTGTGTTACTTCCATAGAAGGGCCATGAAAATAGGATAATGATTATAGGAGGTGAAAGGGATTGGTTTGGTCTTTTCAGTAAAGACAGAAGTTGCTGAGGTTTTCAGAATTAATATTAGATTTAGATTGTGACCTGTTAGATTTTACATTGAACTCTTTGTCATATTAACTTCCTAAAAGGTAATGCTTAAACATTAAATGTTAGTGTGCTCTTCATGTTAATATGGCAGAGTTTTGTACACTAAATTAAAACCTATTGATATACTGGACTT